>NC_142497.1:11098908-11424741 GCF_965113065.1 Corylus avellana
TCCCAATAAATGATTCAGAGTGAGAGTTCTCCATCTCCCGTAAAGAGTTTACCATCTGATTAGACTCACTCATAAAATTCAACATCTTACCTTTAAGATCAGCAATTGTCAAAAGAGATGGTTCTTCTTGATATTGTTGTTGTGGCGGCCAATAGATGGGATATAACTCCTCTTCTTGAGCTTTTATTTTGGCATCGATGGATTGTAGCAGTTGATTGTTGGCCTCCATTTAGCTGAGAATAGCTGACACATTTTCTTTGAACGCAGAGCTCTTCAGAGGAGGTGGCTCAACCTGATACTGTTGTTGTGGAGCAGATTGATCATAGAACTACGGATATGATTGATGGTGCAGTTCATGAAATTGTAGAGTAGGAGCTTGAGCTTGCCATGACAGATGAGACTGGTGGCTCCATACAGAGTAGAAATCATTCCCTAGTGTAGAGAACGGTGTGTTCATATGGGGTGTTGGAATGTCTCCCCACATGAGTGAAAACAAAAATAAAATAAAGAGAAGTTAAAATAACAAAAGGAAAATAAAAAGAAAATTAAAAAGAAAAACACAATTGGCCCGAAGAGTAGGAATCTATATGTGTGCGCTCGATCGCACTCGTGCAGAGGTGTGTGTGTGTGCAGGGATGCGCTGGTGCGCACAAGGGTGCATGGGTGTTGGTGCGGTCAAGTGCAGAGCGAGGTGCACTTGATCATACTCGGGCAAAATAGAAAACAAAGAAACACAGTAGCTTTAGTACTACTGCTCGGCTTGCACTCAATTGCCTTGCAGCAGTGCGCTCGATCGCACCACTGCAAAACGGAACTCAACTTCTTGAAATCAAAAACCAAGAAAAAATTAAAATTAAAAAGAAAAATAAACTAAGGGAGAAAAAAAAAATTCTAAACAAAATCAAACAATCCCTGGCAACGGCACCAAAAACTTGTTGCACCAAATACCCATCTAAATTAATCGGTAAATACTTAGCACGTTTTAACTCACAAGTGTACAAAATCCAACAATAGTATGGTTGGGCAGATACAATATCATCTCACGAGGATTGTTAATTTTGTTTAAACTGATTTTTTTAATTAAATTGCTAAATTGTAACAGATTTGCAATGGTGAAAAGATAAAAAGGTAATGAAGAGGTTAGGGTTTTGATATCCACCATAAATCATACTAATTAAGAAAATATTAGATCAATGTTCCAATCACATGATATTTTAATGTTTGTCAATCTAAGGGCATGGTATCTACACCTTAAATTATTGATCAGCCTAAGCAACGAATTAGGTATGGTATCTACTCTAATTCTTTTCTTCCCTAAAGGATTTAGCATGGTATCTACTAAGTTATTTTTTAGGGAATATAAATTCTATGGAGATTGACAAACACATGACTCCTAGGGCATGATATCTACTCCTAGTTTCCATGTTGATTAAGCCAAGAACCCATGATAAGGTTCTTTTGTCACTTTATTAAGCCCAAGATTCAGTCATCTAAATTGACTTAATTAACAGATTCGAATCACAAGCAAATAATGGTGAGACACATTCACAAGGAGAATTAAATTACGTAGGCATAATTAATTAAAATAACCACATATGATTGAAACAAAGACACTAATATTAAACTTAAAAAGACAAGATAAAGGCTTCAATCTAGCCCTAACAATTTTTTAGCTACACATAATGAAACTAAAACTAAAAAGAAATGGGAAAGAAGAAACTGAAAAATGCTTCTTGAAGTAGCCTCCAAATTCTCCTATTTGGAATTGTATATTTTCTAAGAGGCCTAGAGGTCTATTTATAGGCTTGAGAAAGTCTTAGAAACCTTAGGAAACCTAATAAAATCAGAGGACAAAACCATAGTCCAATTAGGGTTGGGAAATCCAAATTTTAAATGGAAAATAAGACTTTACGCATCTGGGTTGCCCGAACGCACTTGATTGCAATGCCTTGCGCTCAATCGCAGCTTGCGCTCGATTGTTCCTTTGCTGCGCTCGAGCCTAGATGTGGTACGCTCAATCCAAACTCTAGCTTTTCCCAAATTTCGTCCTTTATGCTGAAAACTTCCAGAATTGCTTCCTTTTCCTTCAAGGATCCGGCTTACATGTTGTTGGAGTATGTAGTGAAAAACTAGTAGCTAAAATTAAAAAAGTTGTATTTTGAGTAGTAAAATGAAAATTCTTGCTGGAGATGCTCTTCATTTTATTCTCTAAATTTTAAGAGCCAAAAAGGTAAAGTTATATAATTTTTTACCCTCCCCTCTCTTGATTAATTAGTTTAAAACTAATAAAATAATAATGTTTGACTACAGTAGAGAAATGTATAGAGGGCTTGATATTTGACTCATTTTAAATGTGATTTGTTAAATTTAATAAAATAAATTTTTCTCCTCGAATTTAATTTTTATTTGAATAGTCTATTGTGAATGCTACCTCACCAAAATCCCGAGTAGACTTCACAAACGTGAAAGTGATCATTAGGGGGGAAATAAAGTAATTTGACTCTTGTTGACAACTATTGGTATAAATTGATGTTCGCACTAGTAAAACATATATAATAATCTTAGTTTCGTAGAAATTATGGATAGGACCATTACTTTTCCTTTGCATTTCATGTTCAAATGGTTTTAATTTGTAAAACGAATATAACATTGACAAAAAAAAAAAGAAGGCAAAGTTGTCGACCTTTTAAGTGTCACTGTTGCATAGTAGTATATGTACCAAGCAATACGCATACTGCTTTCTAGCCTATGGACAAGTACCTGTCCTCGATGGCGGCCAACATGGAAATTAATCTTCTCCACGTAAAAAGACATGAGAGGTCAACAGACAACAGCTAATGCCATGAATGTTAATTTATACGTAAAACTTTTTTTTTTTGGCATGTCCGAGCAAGAGGGGGGGAGGATTCGAACTAGTGACCTTTGTTTCTTTAAGCGTGGTCCCAGCCGATTGAGTTACCTATTGGGGACATACGTACGATTTCTTGTATTAAAATGTTTATATAACTAATAATTTTTTATTTATTTATTAGGTTTTGTTTTATTTAGCATTATCTCGATCACCAATTATAGAAATAGAATCTATTGTAATACAGTGTATCTAATCAAATTATATATCTTATTAAGATAAGCGGTGATTTAATACTCCAAGTTATATAATAATTGTGTCACTACAAAATGTTTTTGAATGGAATGCGCTGGTTGGAAGTATATAATTAAAAGTATTTTCCCCTCAAGCTTGTAGTCCCATGACTTAGCTAGCTTTTTGTATGCAATCAATTCACAAAGATTAATTAATATCGATAAATCCGTGGCCCTAATTGAGTGGTGGCCAAAAGGCATGCAGTCATGCAGATCACCATCACACTAAAACAATTTCCAAGATGGCAAGAGAAGCTAAACAAGTCAATTTGATCAGCTGAGCAAAGAAACAAGATTTTGATTCCCATTATACACCACCTGTACGTAAGTGATCTATCTTAAACATCAAAGCTCTGTTTGCTTGTTGAGAGAAAAGAGAGTAATTTGGCCAAGGCAACCATAATTTGAACACAGAAAAAAATGTCTATGCATGGAGGGTCAGGTATCTTGTTTCCTCCTCCTACCAGAGAAAATGACTTAAGATTTACCCACACAACCAAATGAAGCTAGCCTCATCAGTTTGGCGAAAAACAATGACCTCTTTAATTAACAATGACATGCCAGATTTCTTGTGTACGTAACATGATCAGCAATAAGTTTCTAGTGCATATCAACTCACTTACTCCATTGTCTTGATAAAGACAACCTCTGTACATAAAAACCCCATATACTGATAAATATGAAACATTAGGAGGAGTAGATTCTTACAGAGGTCGATGCAAGTCATGTCTATTGACTATCTAAAACAGAAAATATATGAAAGGATAGACAATGTGTCTATCCCGTAAGTATATTGAAATATATATAGATTTACACATAAACACAATTAACAACAAGAGATAAGGTTACAAAAGAGATAAAGTTACAACTAAAGAGATAGAGATTAATCTTCTGCCTTAACATCTTGATTTGAATGTCAAAGTCTTCATTATCTTCTACGTAGCACCTGCCTTATCATTTTGATTTGAATGTCTGGTAATTGCCTTATCTTGATTCGAATGTTGAGCTGCTAGGATAATATTGTTAACAGCTCCCCGCAAGTGAATGGGTGGAACCACCATGAGCTTGGACTTTAAAAATAAAAATTGAGAAGATGACAATCCTTTAGTAAAGATATCAGCAACTTGATCACTAGAAGAGCTGAACTTAACCAAAATATCACAATTAAGCACTTTCTCTCTAATGAAATGATAATCCACCTCTATGTGTTTGGTTTGAGCATGATATATGGGATTTGATGCGAGAGCAAGAGCGCTAACATTATCACACCATAAAACAGGCACCGTAGGAAGAGAAACACCAAGATCTTTAAATAACATGCGCAACCAAAATAATTCAATAGTGGTGATTGCCAAAGCCCGATACTCTGCCTCAGTGCTTGAACGGGAAACAATAGGTTGTTTCTTAGCACTCCAAGCTACTAAGCAGTTGCCAAGAAATACTGCAAACCCCGATGTAGAATGACGATCATCCGAGCTACCAGCCTAGTCAGAATCACAATAAGCTGTTAACTAAAGGTTACTCTTTGTGTAATGCAACCCATGGTCAACAGAACTTTTTAGATAACGAAGGACCATTTTAGCAGTAGACCAATGAGCTGAAGTGGCGTTATGCAGATGTTGACACAATTGGTTGACAGCAAAAGCTAGTTCAGGCCTGGTTAAGGTTCAATACTGGAGAGCACCTACAACATGTCGATATTCTATTGGATCAGATAAAGATGTATCATCATACTTGGACAATTTTATAACAGATGAGCAAGGCAACTTGGATGGCTTAGCATCTGCCATGTGAACCCTGTGTAACAAGTCTGCTATATATTTGGCTTGGCATAAATGCAAGCCCATGCAAGCTCTCGTGGCCTGGATGCCAAGGAAGAAGGCAAGTGGGCCAAGGTCCTTTAGGGGAAATTCACCTTGTAGATGAGATATGAGAGAAGCGATTACTGTATCATCAAACCCAGTGAGGATAATGTCATCTACGTAAATAAGCATGAAAAATTTTAATAGTGCCATTATGAAAAATAAACAGTGATGGATCAACTAGAGAAGTAATGAAACCCAAATCAAGTAAGAATGTTGACAATCTAGTAAACCAAGCTCTTGGTGCTTGTTTCAGCCCATACAAAGATTTATGAAGCTTGCATACATAGTGAGGATGCGCCTTGTCCACAAAGCCTTGGGGTTGTTCCATATACACCTCCTCTCCAAGATAACCATGCAAGAAGGCATCACCACAAAAAAAAACAAGGTTTAGTGACATGGTTATTTGGGACATTTTTGGCCGAAAAAACGTCTCTATTGATTTCGCAATACTTGATTAGGGGCACTTGGGACACGTCGACTTTTATGGCGACTAGAATTTAGGTTTGAGACTTTTTTTTACTAAAAAGCACCTTGAAAAGGGTATGTTTAGAACAAAGCGCCCCCTTTTTAAAAAATGGGCGCTAAGTGGTGAAAAACGCCCCCTTTTAAAAAAGGAGGCGCTTCCCCCCTCTTTAGAATGAGGGCGCTTCCTAGGCAACACCCCCATTTTAGAATGAGGGCGCTTCCAAGGCAAGCGCCCCCTTTTAAAAACGGGAGCACTTGCCTTGGAAGCGCCCTCATTCTAAAAAGGGGGGGCTCAGGTGGGCAAGCGCCTCCTTTCATAAAAGGGGGTGCTTGCGTGTAAAGCGCCCCTATTTTTATATAGGAGCGCTTCCACACTGCGAAGCGCCTCTAATAATTAATATATGGAGAAAATATTTTCCCCATGCAATCCATATATATTTTTTATTTTATATACAATACGCAATACAATATTGTATTGCGTATTTTCTCCATAAATATTGGATTAATCCATAAATATTTTCTCCATTCATCAATCTCATACAATCTTATACATATCTCACAATACATATCTAATCCATATATACAATCTCATATCTCATAAGACATCTAACTCCAAAATGATGGTATCATAAACGCAAAGTGTACCACATCTTAAAGAGTGAACAAAAATTGTACCATACATATGAAATAAAATATCCAAAACAATATCATAAACACAAAGTGTACCACCTCTTAAAAGAGTTTACAAAAATTGTATATTGCATATGAAATAAAATATATCAACGGGTTCACTTAGCATTTGGTGTCAAATACATACCCGACCGAACATGTCAAGTATATGTACGTCACTTAACGATTACCTGCAAATGATAAAACCATAAGAAAATATTAAATTACAAACCTATATCTAACTATTTTGAAAGTGCAAACCTATATATAACTAGATTATATTACAAGTGACTAAGATATGAAGATCTACACATACTTTGTGATGATCCACGATGGTCACCTTCTACATCAGCTGCATGCTCATCTTCATTTGTTAATCCATTCTCACCTATATATAAATAGATGCAAATGTATATTATGCAATCATATATATGTTCTTAAGTCAACGGTAATGAATTGTGTTTGAGTAGCTAGTTCCCCTGTAAAAGGATAAAAGACAAAAGGAAGAACAACATAAAATAATTTTATTGTATTTAAGTTATATAAGCCAACATTAAAGGATAAAAGATAAGCCAACATTAGAATTTCAAATTTTATGTTGTTCTTCCTTTATCTTTTATCCTTTTTTGTGTTTAAGTTATTTTTATATAACTTAATGTTTGAGCAGCTAGTTCCCCTATATGACTAAAAATAATTTTGGTGCACCTACTATCTAGGCGCCCTTAAATAGCTGGCAAGCGCCCATAATTAAGGGTGCCTGGCTGTTAAGTGCGCCCCTAAAGGCGCCCTTAATTAAGGGTGCCTGGATGGTAAGTGCGCCCCTAATTAAGGGCGCTTGCCAGGCAGGTGCCCTTAATTAGGGGCGCTTAAGGAAACCTGGATAGTAGGCGTTCTGAATTAAGGGCGCTTGCTAGCCAGGTGCCCTTAATTAGGGGCGCTTAAGGGCGCCTGGATAGGAGGCGTCCCGAATTCAGGGCGCTAGCCAACTAGACGCACTTAATTAAGGGCGCCTAGCTGGTAGGCGCTCCTAATTAGGGGCGCCTAGATATTAGGCGTCCCGAATTAAGGGCGCCTAGATATTAGGCGTCCCGAATTAAGGGCGCCTAGCTGCCAGGTGCCCCTAAGTAAGGGTGGATGGTAAGCATCCCGAATTAAGGGCGCTTGCCAACCAGACGCACTTAATTAACTAAATTGGGGCATGCCCTATTGGAATGTCCCGAATTAAGGGGACTTTTTTTGCGCAGGCGTTGCTAATTTTATTTTGTGTCGTTTACACAATAAAATGTCCCTATAAGGGGATGTTTTATTAAAGCGCCTTTATTCCAAGCATTAGTAAACCTTTTTTTTTTTTTAATTTTTTTATCTTTAATGCATTAGAGATATCCAATTGATGAATGGACCAATCAAATTGGACAGCTAAACTGAGAACAACTCGAATAGTAGATGGCTTGATCACAGGGCTAAACGTTTTAGTATAATCGATGCCACATTGCTACTCAAAACCTCGTGCCACAAGGCGAGCTTTAAATCTGTCCACTGAGCCATCAAACTTTTGTTTGATCTTATATACCCATTTATTGCGGATAATATTTTTATCAATAGGTCTAGGACACAGTTCAAATGCCATTAGATATAAGAGCTTGAAATTCCTGCAACATAGCATCTTTCCATCTTGAATCAAGGAAAGCCTTGGTGAAGCGACTGGGTTCCTTTTTGGATAACACTGTATGAAACATTTTGAGAGGATGTCTGGAGTGATAAAGTTGAAACTCAGAAAAGCATTTGGGTTTAAGTGACCCCGTCTTAGAGCGAGTGGTCATCGGGTGTGTGATGGTAGGAACAGTAGGAGATGAATTGGTCAATGGAGTGGAAGTCATAGATGAGGGCATGGCAGTAGGAATGATAATAGTGTTGGTGGGTGGGGTAGGTGAGGTTATGGTAGGAGGAAGGATAATATTGTTGGTGGGTGGCGTAGGTGAGGTCATGGCAGTGGAAGTGATATTTTTGGTGGGTGGGGTAGGAGAAGGATGTATGGTGGAAGATGTACTTGGTGAGGGAGTGATAGGTGGGCTTATAATAGGAATATCATTATGTGTAGTATTTAGAATCACAAAAAGAAAAAACTGAAGGGACAAGAGTACTTACTGGAAGTGGAAAAGGAGGATCATTATGTGCAGTGATCTTGGAGGGCATCCATAAGGCATCATTTTCTTGGGCTGGAAAAGAACTCTCATCAAAAACCACATGGCGAGAAAGGTACACTTTGGTAGTATTAGGATCTAAACACTTGTAACCTGCGTGATTATAACCAAGAAAAATACAAGGTTTAGACCTATATTCTAACTTGTGTAATCCATATGGATGAAGGAGAGGATAGCATTTGCAGCCAAACACTCGAAGAGCTTGATAATCAGGTCCTTTCTTATACAACTTGGAAAAAGGAGACTTGGACTGAAGAATGGGTGTTGGAAGGCGATTAATAATAAAAATTGCCGTGAGAAATGCATCAACCCAATACTTATTGGACAATTTTGAATGAGCAAGGAGTGTCAATCTTGTCTCAAGAACGTGCCTTAATTTTCTTTCGGCAAGACCATGAAAAATACAAGGTTTAGACCTATATTCTAACTTGTGTAATCCATAAGGATGAAGGAGAGGATAGCATTTGCAGCCAAACACTCGAAGAGCTTGATAATCAGGTCCTTTCTTATACAACTTGGAAAAAGGAGACTTGGACTAAAGAATGGGTGTTGGTAGGCGATTAATAATAAAAATTGCCGTGAGAAATGCATCAACCCAATACTTATTGGACAATTTTGAATGAGCAAGGAGTGTCAATCCTGTCTCAAGAACGTGCCTTAATTTTCTTTCGGCAAGACCATTTTGTTGAGACATATGAGGACAAGATTTTCTATGAATAATCCTAGATTTAGTCAAAAAGGATTGGAAGTGAAGAGAATTGTACTCTCCTCCTCCATCGGATTGAAGTTGTTTGATAGTGACTGAGAATTGATTCTCAGCCATAAGTTTAAATTTAATGAATGTATCAGACACTTCAGATTTAGCGTACAAAGGATAAATCCATGAAAATCTAGAATAATCATCTATAAAGATGACATAATATAAATACCCAGTCACAGATGGAACTAGGGAAGTCCAAACATCCGTATATATAAGTTGCAAAGGTTGAGTTGAAACTTGATTAGAAGGTGAAAAAGATTGTCGTTTACCTTTGCCCAATTGACAAGACGAACAAACTATATTTTTATTAAAATCTTTAAGAGACAAAGGAAGTTCAAATTTCCTAACAACACTAGAAACTACATCAAATGAAGAACATTTGATGTAAAAGATTGATGACTTCTGAGAGAGGTCATGTGAAGCCAAAGAGGGTAGAGTCCATTTTCACTTTTGCCTGCCAGGAGCACTACATGAGTCTAATAATCCTTCACAAATAAATGATGGGCTGTTAGAATAAAATAGCAATCGTTATCGAGACAAAAATGTTGAATAGATAATAAGTTTGCCATAGAATTGGGATAATGAAGAACATTTTTAAGAGTAAATTTATTATTAGATGAAGAAAAGAGAGTGGAAGAACTAGTGTTTTCAATAGAGAGCCCAGCACCATTCCTCATTGCTACAGTTTCATCATTTCGAAAAGGCTGCTGGATTTGCAGATTCTCAAGCTCATTTGTTATATGGGCATTGGCACCACTATCAGCCAACCACGGTTGATGATCATCAAAATTTGTATTAGTCTGTGCAACCATCGTTGCAAGTTGAGGAGGGGGATGTCTGCCTTGATAAGAGAAATCCATTCGATGAAAATAATCAAGTGCCTGGTGGCTAGTCTTTCCACAAATCTGGCATGGAGGTCTGTCATTGTTGTTGAAGTTAGATGAACCAATGTTGTTCTGTCCATTATGGCCAGGTTGGAATGAAGGTGCTGTGAGGCATCTTTGACCTTCACCAGAAAAGTTGGAACGTTGTGGTGGGGAATAATTAAAGTATGGCCGTTGTGGTGGGGAATAATTGGAGTATGGCTGAAGAGAGAAATTAGGAGCACCCCTTGATGAAAATCGTGTCTGCTGCATTTGATGTTGTGTTGGTTTGTTGGTCCTTGGTAAAAAAGGACAAGGAGGCCCACCTTGAATTTTGTTGGAGTATAATGCCACCATAACTTGATTAGCCACAACTTGTTGCTGCTGGAGGAGAGTGTCATGACTCAATAGTTCATCATGGAAGTCACTAAGGGAGAGTGATCTATCTCGGGTAACCAAAGAATATGAAGAGATAAAGGCATTGAAGGAAGGATTAAGGCCACCCAATATGAAGAAGATAAGTTCCTCATCATCCAGAGGATTACCAACAACTGCAAGCTCATTAGCCCAGCCCTTTGCAGTTTGCACGAATTCAGCACACGTCTTCGTTCCTTGACGAATAGTTTGAAGTTGTCTCTTCAAATTGAGCACATGAGACTTTGATTGGGAAGAAAATCGGCTTGCCAAGGCTTTCCAGACTCGTTTGGATGTACGAAGTCCATACACAATGGACAAAATAGATTCTGATAAAGTAATAGTAATCCAACTAAGAAGGCATTGATCCTTCTTAGTCCAAATAGAATAATCTAGATTAGATACTTCCTTACCTGCATCATCAGGTAGGAATTTAGGAGGGCATGGCTCAGTACCGTCAACAATACCCATTAATTCATGAGCACACAAAATGGGCTCAAATTGAGTCAACCACCGGATGTAATTGTGATTGTCAAGTTTGAGATAATTTTGAGAGGTAACATTTGGTGGAGAAAAAGTAAAAGATTGATTTAAGCTAGAAGAAGTCATGGAAGATTGAAGAGATAGCATAGGCCTTGTAGGCTCTAATCACTACAAGAATTTAGGTCTTTAGGGGCAACTTCGAGTCGACCCTAAAAGTCCTAAAGTGGACGTTGTTGACAACAGCGTCAACTTTTGGACCCTAAAGGTGCCGACGCTAATTGTCTGACCCTAATGATCAAATGTGTGATTATCAGCATCCACTTAAAGTCAACCCTAATGATCACTTTTAGCATCCACTTTATCGACCCTAAAAGTCGCAATGTTTTGACCCTAAAGGTGATGTAAACGGAAGCCATAGTCGACGCTGATAGTCAACCATTAGTGTCCACTCAAAGTGGACACTGATAGTTAACCATTAGCGTCCACAAAGTGGACCCTAATGGTCCTAAAAAAAAAATAAATAAATAAAAATTAACTATCAACGTCCAAACCAAAGTGGACGCTGATAGTTAACCATTAGCGTCCACAAAGTGGACCCTAATGATCCTAAAAAAATTACAAAAAAAAAAAAAAAAATTAACTATCAACGTCCAAACCAAAGTGGACGCTGATAGTTAACCATTAGGGTCCACTACTGATGGTCCTAAAATTTTTTTAAAAAAAATTAACTATCAGCGTCCAAACCAAAGTGGACGCTAATGTTGTGGACCCTAATGGTCCTAAATTTTTTTTTAAAAAAAATTAACTATCAGCGTCCAAGCCAAAGTGGACGCTGATAGTTAACCGTTAACGTCCACAAAGTGGACCCTAATGGTCCTAAAATTTTTTTAAAAAAAATTAACTATCAGCGTTCAAACCAAAGTGGACGCTGATAGTTAACCATTAGTGTCCACAAAGTGGACCCTAATGATCCTAAAAAATTAAAAAAAAAAAAAAAATCTGCGCTCGATTGCACAATCATGTGCGATCGATCACAGTACCAGTAGGTTTTCGACATTTTGCGCTCGAACGCACATTGGGCATGCATTCGATCGCAGAACCAGTAGGTTTTTTAAGTTTTGCGATCGGTCGCACAGCACGTGCGATCGATCGCAGTACCAGTGGGTTTTCAACATTTTGCTCTGATCCACAAGATGATACATTTCAGAGAGCACATAATCAGACTTTGGGGACAAACATAAAATTCTAATTTTTCTGAGGAAGACACATAATTTTTCAGAGAGCACATAATCAGAATTTTTTCACAGCACATAAAATTCTAATTTTTTCTTAAATGCAGACTCCATGGATTCTAAAACAAGATGACAAACTTACAAATGAAATTATTTGGTAAAACACTAAAACCTATTAAGACGAGAGCATATCACAAGCTAAAACGGATTACAAAGTTCAAATGCAAATCCAATATTAGAGCTAATTAAAAGCAAAGCATTCCAACAAACACTAAATCACTCCAAAAATCACCACAACATAAGCTTGTCATGGTTTCCAGGGGACGGCAATATTGTAGGTGGATAGCTACATCTACATGTTCGACGAAATCAGACTTTGGGGACAAACATAACATAACATAGTTTGTTTTGCCACACAACAAATCACAACTCCTAGTAAAAGAAAAGCACAAAATAGTTGTATCTATGGGGTCGAAAAAGAGACCAAGAGAAAATGGAAAGAGAAAAAAGAAAAGAGTGAAAATTCAGATTCTCCATTATTTTGTTGAGAATGTAAAGGGAAAAAATGGTGATTTTTGAATTTTATATGATCTTATACCTCTTTATCCTATAATTATGAAAATGATATAATATAAAGGCCAAACATATCATGAATAATGGCTTAAAACTACAAAACGACACCTATCATTGGAAACACAAGCCAAAAACCACAAATATTGGCAAAGTTTAAAAGTTAAACACCTTTTGGAGAAGACTACTATACATTAACTCTACTTCACCACATCAGACAACAATCTTCATACTAATCTAAATGCCCACAAGAAACGTAACTCAAAATGACTAACCTCATCAAAATCATCAAAAATATGTGAGAACTGCCCCATTAACCAAACCTACCAAGGGAGAAAACTATTAAAAATATGTTTTACAATCCATGGCCAACAAAATTCCAGAACCCAAAATAAAGTACTTATATGCATCCTCTTCCTTGCCAATTCATCCTCATAAGTAATTTGAGTAATCTACCACAATGAACCAATATATAATATCAAAGACAATGATAATGAAACCCAAAATGATAGAGAAAGAGATACTAAAAATGTGTTTCTTCATGAAACATATTAAAGTGAGAACCTGCTTGGGTGGTTTAACTTTCTTGTACTCTTGTCATCTTGCATACACTTAAAAATAAAATTTAGAAAGATATTATTACTCCATTGCATTGTCTACTCAAAGTTCTTTAACCTTGGTAAACATGTCAAGGGAGATTTACTAACTAAAAAGTTCTTGAACCAAAAATTTTGCGAATATTTTAACATAATATAAACCAAATAAAAAGTACCAACAAATATACATTACCAAACAGATCACGATCAACAAATACTCAAATACACAGTAGCAAATAGAAAGTACCAACAACTATCCAAATACATAGTATCAAAAAATATATCCCAAATAATGGTATCAAAAAGTACATCATAAATAAATGGTTATTCCAAAGCTCCCTCAATTGTTGGCTTGACTTGATTCACCTCCAATCAAGCTCACTCCAGACCTAAGAAGAATAGAATTTCATATAATGATCAATAAGCTTTTTAACGATTACTTAGTATGTGTGTTTTTGTAAAATTAATGCATAGGTAAAGTTTCACTAACCCTCCAATACGTGGCATTAAGAACTCAACAGTGGCTTTCAATTTGTTCGTTTCCTCAACATTGGCTTGCAGATTCTCCCTGTACTAATGAAGTTCGATTCTAGTCTGTTGAAGCTCGCTTTGAGTATCTTCTTGTCTTTTCCTACACTCGTCATGGTTGTCGAAGTGGGGGAACGCTTGAGATGAAGTACTTAAAGGGGTAGGAATAAGACCGCATCCCATTCCACTAACGTGCCCAGATCGTCGGCCCCCTAGCACTTGTGAGACTATTTCTTGCTTTCGGTCCTCCACACTTCCTCCCTCCACATTGTCTTCCTCGAAGGCCTCACTGGTTGTTAATTCTCGCATCTGAAGCTGCACAAGTCATAGTTGGCCTTAGTTTAATATATACTTCATGCAAGTGTACTATTCATGTTCTTCACTAATCAACTTAATGATCGGAGCGTAAACATTTACTTACATATAGACTTTTACATTTGTCGTTCACAAACTCTTTATCCTTTTTTCTTGTATGGGTAGCCTCATATAGTTCAACAGGATTGGGCTTCACTTTTGTTTCTTGTTCCTACACATAATACATATAATCAAAGTTTAAACTAAATAATGTTACTTTCATTAAATTATGCTACGAGATACTTACCTTTTTGTAAATGACGTTGACAAATGAACAAGTCCCAGCTGTGTGCTTTGTTTCCAATTTGCTTCTGTTTTTTATATTTCGTTCAGACTTTTTCTATGAAATTTGGAGAAAAAAAAAAAAACACAATTATTGATAAAATGTCTTCAAGTGCATGCAAATTATATCAATCTGAATTTTCTAATCAGTATAATAATATATATTTACCTTCCATTTACCATCATCAAATGAGTCACATATTAGGTTCCACTGTTCAGGACCATACCCTGCTGGCACGTTTTTCCTCCCAATAGCCTTAGCCTTGACAATCCCCTCATCATTGTCTTTATCAATGCCTTCAAAATATTTCTTGTAGTGGTCCCTATACAAGTTCGAACGAAGCCTAGCATATGCACGACCCAATTTATGTTCAATAGCTTTGATGTGCTCGTATCGTTCCATATTCAGTGCGAAGTTTGACTGATACATAATAGATAAGAAAACAATGGTAAAAAATGTGTCACATTATTTTTTCATACGAAACATATTCTTAAACATTACATTGATATTCATACCTGAACATAAAATAACAACTTGCTCTTTTCCTCAGCTAGGACCTTTTTCCATTCACCGTGATGGAGTTCGCACATGTTACGAATAATCTCCCCAATCTTGCTTACAAACCATGCTGCATTCTCGCCTATAGGTGCCTAGTGTCTATTTAGGATGTTTAGCACTAAGGGACCATTCTTAAGTACGTGGTCACTCAACCTCTTACACTTGGCCTTACCCCTTACACTCCTGACAAACGTGGTAGCTGTTACGCAAAACATGGTAACGTAGTAAGTTATATTTGGAAAAGTATATTGTCAAATGTCTATAACAAACCAAAATAATACAAAAATAACATTTCATAAACATATAATTCATGAACTTACAAGATGCAGTAGGGGCGGCTCCCTGTGAATCCAATCCTGCCACTGAGTGAATAGGATTATTAGACTCGTGCGAAGGATGCCCATCCACTGACTCGAGGAGGAGGGGGGGCGAGGGCGACATTTGCATATCTGTATCACCAAACCCAGAATTGGGAGTCGAACTCTCATGCTCGTTAATAAGGCCCCGACCTTGACCTTGGCCTCGGCCTCGTGCTACTGGAAGCGTCCTGTTGTTGTCATTGTTATGATCAATCTGTTAACAACTCAAAAACCAAAAAATTTTATTAGTCAAATTATAACCATATAGCATGTTCAATATTTTTGACAAACATACAATAATCATGCTAGTAAAAAAAAAAAAAAACACCACAATATATATATATATATATATATATAGAGAGAGAGAGAGAGAGAGAGAGAGAGAGAGAGCATCAACTTCATTAAATATGCTAATACACTTTGTACTTACACCAAATGTGAGCTTATATTCAACACATTTCATAATCAGATTCATATTCAGAATCTGTATCATTGTTACTTGAAGATGATTGTTCGTGTTCAGAGTCTATATCGTTGTCACTACATAACTCCTCTTCCTCATCAAAGTTTGTATCATGGTCCTCGTTCGGCAAGCTATTGTTGGCAAACATGCTTGCATCAAGTTGAATATGTAATTCATCAATTGCTATTGTCGCATCATCTCTACGTAATTGAGTGGAGGCATCAACATTTGCTTCATCAACAAAGACCATATTACCCCCAACACATTCACCTTAGTGGTATACGTCATCACTGAGTCTTTGGTCATCTTCTATATTATCTCCCTTTTGTACTGTTGGAATACCATAGATGTCTCAATTGATCCACTTCTGCACCACTTTCCAATTACCACCCAATTTGGGATCATCCAAGTAAAACACTTGCAAAGCTTGATATGCTAAGATGAACGGGTCGGATTCACACCATTTACGAGAAGTATTCACAATCGTGAAGCCTTGGTCCATTCATACTCCTGTTACACTCCCAGTGTCCCACCAATCGCACTCAAAGAAGTACACCAGATTTTGGCCAGGGTAACGTAACTCCAGAATATTTTTTAACTCACCATAATACTCCGTTATTGAGGTTTCGTCCTCACCTGAAATAGAAATACCACTGTTCTGAGTAGTACGAGTTTCTGCACATTCTATCGTGTGGTACCTAACCCCATTCACGATGCAACCTCTATACGATCTAACATGACGATCAGGCCCGCATGCAAGATCATATAATTGTTCTGAGCCATTGTCTGCAGTACGCCCACTATTGTATAAACGTTTATGGAACTAACGTTCAAAGTTAACCTCATGCTTTTTTTCAATGTCACGGCCGCCTTCTCTTTTGATCATATTATAATGTTCACTACATGAAAAATAAACGTATTGGTAAATGATCATCAACGCTAAAATTATAACATGTAGTAACAGGTAAAACACAAAGACCATTACTAAACTTACTCCAAATACGAGGCCGTTTCGTTACAGTTGGTAAGCACATACCATCGTGCCCTACCGAAATCATTAGCATACAGTGTTACTAATTTAGTTGCTCCTAACAGCCGAACTCGTTAGGAGAACACATCCAAGCCCTGGCTCATTTCTACAATATCAACGTCAACATTTCTCCGTTCACGGTTCCATTTTGTCTCAATCCCCCGAAGATACCTGGAACAGAAGGTCAAGCTCTCCTCAACTAGGTAACATTCGGCAATAGACCCCTCTAGACGCGCTTTGTTACGTGTCCACTTCTTATATCTTCCAAGTTCTCTTTCGAATGGATACATCCAACGGTTTTGTACAGGACCCGCAAGCCCGGTCTCCCAAGGTAAATGAAGTGCTAGATGGATCATAACAACAAAAAAAGCTGGCGGAAATATTTTATCCATTTTGCATAAAATTATTACAATGCCGACTTTCATTTGTTTCAGGATATCAGCTTTCAACGTCCATGCACATAGCTGCATAAAAAAGGTACAAAACTCGGTCAATGTTGTTCGTATTTCCGACATAGAGAAATTTTGAATTGCAACAGGAAGCAAGCGCTGTAAGAAGACATGACAATCGTGGCTGTTCATACCTGAAATTTTACCAGGAAGCTTGTCCACACATCGACCAATGTTAGATGCATACCCGTCAGGAAAGTTAACACCTTTCAACCACTCACATAAACTCTTCTTCTCATCTCTTGTCAAGTTGTACTTCGCAAGTGGCATCCTATAAGTTTCACCATTTGGCTGCACATGCAATTCTTTACGTATACCCATCAACTGTAAATCTCTTTGTGCCTTGACTGTGTCCTTGGTCTTCCCATCAATATTCATCAACGTACCTAAGATACTTTCACATATGTTCTTCTCAATATGCATTACATCTAAATTGTGACGTAGTTTCAAGCTTGACCAGTAAGGCAACTCAAAAAAAATACTTCTCTTCTTCCAATTCAACACAACATCTGTGTACTTTCTCTTTATCCCGTTTGTTTTTCCAAATTGTAAACCCTCAGCATCCCTTAGTTGTTTCAACAATTGACTTGCAAACAATTCTTCAGGTTCCAATCTCTGCTCCTTTGTACCATCGAACAAATCTCCTCTTTTGCGCCATGGATGCTCTTGAGGATGCCACCGACAATGACACATGAAGCACACCTTATGCCCATACTTCAAGTACCAGAACGATGTATCCTTATTACATACTGGACATGCAACATTTCCATTTGTAGACCACCCAGATAATTTTTCATATGTGGGAAAATCATTTATAGTCCATAGTAATGTCGCATGCAATTGAAAAGTCTCTTTCTTTGATGCATCATACACGCGTATGCCTTCATTCCATAAATCTTTCAAGTCATCAACCAATGGCTGCTAATATACATCAATATTCTTTTCGAGATCTGAAGGCCTAGGGATAATAAGGGACAACATCAAATTTGGACTCTTCATACACATCCACGGAGGGAGATTGTACACCGTTAACATTACTGCCCATATGCTATATGTTGTACTCATATTACCATATGGGTTGAAACCATCACTTGCTAAACCAAGCTGCACATTGCGAGGATCACTTGCAAACCACTCATGTCTTTTATCAAACTCTTTCCATACAATACAATCGGCGGGGTGTCTGAGAGTATTGCCATCATCTTCTCGACCTTCTTTGTGCCACCGCATTTCCTTGGCCATTTTTTTTGTCATAAACAACCGTTGTAACCTTGATTTTATTGGAAAATACCGTAAGACCTTTTGAGGAATATTACTTTTTCTGCCTTTGCCATCAATCCATCTTGAATTGTTGCACTTTGGGCATACCACTTTGTCTGCATGTTCTTTCCAAAAAAGCACACAACCATTCTTGCATGCGTGTATCTTATCGTAACCGAATCCCACGTGTCGCCTAAACTGTATTGCTTCTCTATACGAGCGTGGCAATGTCTCTCCATCTGGGAGGACCTTCTTTATCAAGTCAATCATCATATCAAACGCCTTGTTACTCATGTTGCAGAATGCCTTTATATGAAGCATCTTCAGTACAAAAGCAATTTGTGTAAATTTCTTGCAACCTGGATAAAGTTCTCGATAACCATCTTCCCAAAATCGGTAGAAAGAGCTTGTTTGTTCGTGATTATCAGTTGTGGGGCCCTGTGAAGTAGGGGATTCTCTGATGTTAGCATCAACAAATGTCCCCATACATACATCGTCTAACAATTCTTCAACTACATCAACCTCCTCCATCATTTCACTTGTATGTATGTGCATGTTTGTAGAAGTGTTTACCCTAAAATGATCTTCCCCGTGAAATATCCATCGAGTGTATGTCGGAGTAAATCCATTCATATACAAGTGACCCTTCACCTCGCTAATATGACAATAATATCGATTTGCACAATCACGACATGAACACTTTGTCATATCACGTGAATCAACTGATTTAACTGCCATTCCCATGAATTCTTCCGCACCTTTTTGAAATCGCTCTGAACATCGAGTACTTTCCCGCATCCAACTCCTATCCATATTGATGTCCCTATTAGAGGTTATTCGTTAGGTACATGTACGCACACAAGGGAATTAGAAGATCAGATTCTTAAGAATTAATAGGATTAAATGGGAGGTCTGTTCTTAAATATTAAGGGAGGGAAAGTTTAAAAGGAGCATGGGTAATGAGAGAATTCTAGAAGTGGATTACTAGTTTAGAAAAAATATTCACGAAATGATGCTAGCTCAATGCCATGTTACCTAACAAAATATTCTAGAAGTGGGTTAGTAGTTTAGGACAAATTTCTATTTGTAATTTATATACTAGTTTAGCTCAATGACAGTTTTACATTTTTTAGCATTGTTGTTAGCTTTGATATTTATTATAGAATGTTCTCTTGCTACAAGTTTATTGTGCTGCTTTCTTATTGAACTTAAATAGAAAAGACAATACAATCATAATCCATACCAACTTTGATAACATAAGTTGATGTGAACTATAAGATTAATAACATAATCCTAATATAAGAATAAGACTTAATACTAATTTAAAAGTAATAATAAGAGAAGAAGCAAGGTTTAATACAACCACAAGAAAAGAAGAGAGGTTTAATGCAACCACATGAGAAGAAGGGAGAGATGCAGTAGGAATACAAGTCTTCAGACGATCACGTGTGCGATCGATCGCACTACCAGAAACATTTGCCTTGTAGTGAGTGCGATCGACCACACTACCAGGGGCTTCAGTACATAGTGCGATCGATAGCACTACTAGAAAGATTTTCCTTGTACTAAGTGCGATCGATCGCACTACCAGAGGATTCAGGAACATTCATCAGCAGTATGGTTAACAACACTTGCCTCTAAAATAAAAGCTAGGATAGTTTTCTAGTGATTTTTTTTTACAATTAACTTTTCTACCAAAATATGTGATAAATCTAATGAGCAGTTTTAAGTGCCTTGTTCATGCTAGCTATCAAAATGCAAGGCATCATAAACTGCGCAGTAGGTGTAAAAATCTTAAACTAAAGCTGAACGAGAATGTGGATGCCAAATCTAATTCTAATTGGACTCGCTAAGATTATTGTTTTTTTATTTCAATATGATAGAAGGAATCTGGTACATTGCATATTTGTAAGGACTTCCCTTTCCTGACAAGCAAATTACTATCCTAAAGAAAAGTCCTAAAGTCCACAATGCAGACACACAAATACAGCCACTACTCAACTAAATAACATCACATGAACAGTAACCATATGTGAACCCATTTCCTTTCTATATCTACTTCCCATATCTCCAATTTCTTGCCTTCTATTGTCCCATGCGACCATGAGTATCAAGAACTGAGATCCCTAGTGTCAAATGATTTTAACACAAACTAAGACCTTCAAAGATAGTTTGAATATGTCTAGAAGTTATAAGGGACAAGTTAATGATACTAGAAAGCAATGAAGAATGATGAAACTCGATAAGGTCATATATCTTTCAATGCAAAAGCTAATCTTTTTATCATTCATGAAAATTGGGGAAAGAAAAAATCATTTCACCAACATGGCTCTCCTCAGAATGAATATTTCCAGGAAAGATGAAATTAGATCAGCAATGGAAGCATGAACCTTAAATCTGGAGCCTGGCCATATCCATCTGAAACTGAGATATACATGTTTAAAATGAAAGATACAACAAATTAGATTTACTTTACTCTTAACAAATCAGATTTACTTTATCTTGATGAAAAGCAAAAGATAAAAACCTCCAGTATAGAGTAACACCTACTAAACCAACATTGTATGTCCCAATCCCAAATCTATATTTGACAAAATGCTAACCTTACAATTCTATCAAGACCACCTCATCAGATTCATCCTCTTGTGTGATGGCTCAATGATGCAGGACAGCTCTAAACGTTTCAAAGTACAGCACACTAACATATAGGTTTTGCTTATAAAAAAAAAAAAATTAAAGGTTTTCTGGTGAGGGGAGATTGTTAGTTGATGGAATTGGGACTAGAAATTAGGGTTTTGAAGCGAGGGATATACCAGAAACACACGCTGAAGAAGAGCAGAAAAATGAAGAATAAGATTGAGAAAGAAGAATAGTGAAGGAAAGAAAAACAGAGCAATAAGCAAGAAGATTCTAGGCACTCCGGAAAATTAGTCACAGTGAATTCCTGATAATCTGCCTGAGAGAACCACAACCATTTTTCTAGGACCCTAAAAAACACTTAACTATAGCCTTGGAATAAGTTTTGTCACAGATCATTGACCAAAACCAACTAGAAGTAGCCAAAACAGATCAAAACCTTTGGCAAGTTTGATGCTACAATAACATGAAAAACACCAAGTCTATAGTAACTAAACCTGTTCTTACTCTCAAGATAGGAACTGCAGATATAAGAAGACTAACAAAAAAAAAAAATCTCAGAATAGAAAAGTCCCAAAGAACGGTTACAGACACTATCTTCTTGTTGGGGCCCATAGGCCTAAGCTCAAAGGCTCATGTCACTATGTGTATTTTGCAGCCTTCACCCACATATTGACACACCAAGCCAAAAGAATAATCTGACTATTCTTACATTAAGCAAAAGTATAGAATGCATTCTAGATTCCATAAACAAATATGACTGAAGATAATTGTCACTGATGCCCCCACGTATTGCAGGGTTTCGAAAGGAGGGCTGACAACCCAATTGGTGGTTCGATCAAAGCAAAGGCACTAAAAAAGAATTCAGAATAGAACCAACTTGAACTTCAAAGTTCAAAAGAGTAGAGTTATGAAATCTACAAAATCTTAAGATACACACAAGCTTAAAAGCTATCCTAGCCAATAACCTGTTTTTATTCTCTTTTTAAGTTCTGATGATTTTCTAGAGAAGAAAACCATAGCCACAAAGACTAAGGCCTCAATATGACTATAGCAAATCTTACTAGCTTCCCCTTTTGTTTTTCTATGGAGAGGCTGACATTCCAATCAACAGCCTGGATTATGATTTAATATTCCATACACCAAGAAGGGCAGCAGCGCAGCAAAGACAGTTACATATCATCTCAACTGTAATTTGAGGTCATATATTTTAAAACATCTAATTAAGCATAGAAAATGTAAGGCTACTTAAAACTAAAATTACAAGAAAGAGAGGGAGAGAGAGACTCAACTTTTAGAAGATACA
Source organism: Corylus avellana (assembly GCF_965113065.1). Classification (NCBI taxonomy): domain Eukaryota; kingdom Viridiplantae; phylum Streptophyta; class Magnoliopsida; order Fagales; family Betulaceae; genus Corylus; species Corylus avellana. The sequence continues at coordinate 11,121,395 of NC_142497.1, forward strand.
GTTAAAATGCAAAACTGTCATGGTCCAGGACTGCACATGCCACAAGCATAATCCACACCTAAAGTGTGATATTACAAATACTTTTAAGACACAAACATTTAAGTTAGGCATTTTCGTTAAACCTCAACTCAAGGCCTGTCCAAAGCTCAAAACTAACACTAGCCTCAAGACCAAGCAAAAGAAAAAAACTCAAATAGGAAGAAATTTCATATAAATTAAGATGCCTCGTCTAATTGAAACTCTACTACCAATATTTAGATTCATGGAATTGCACGTTAACATAAATTGGAACTGCACCCAATTGGATTTTCTCCAGAGACAGTATTGACAAGAAAATGAAGAGCAAAATTGAATAAATTTACACCCAACAGAAGCTTGAAATGATCAAATATTAGCCTCCTACTATGTTTGAAAATATCCCAATACTCCAAATCACAGGAAACAGTATAGAAACCACAAAAATCAACCATTTTAGATGCAAAAATGCAACCCATGAATAGCAAATGCAAAATAGAAAGAGAAGAAGAGAGGAAATACCCGTTTTATAATTTCTTCAAATCACAATTCATGGATACTATTTGAGTGATTCAGAGGCATTTAAGGTTTTCAAGGGTTTAGGAGAAACTCATACCGGAGAGAGGTATGCCGGAGAGAGAGCTACAGGAGAGCGTTAAGTGCGCTGGAGTGAGAGCTGGCAGAGAGAGAGGTGCCCCGGAAAGAGAGAAACTTGCGCCGGAGTGAGTGAGAGTGAGAGATTGATGAACTACAGCTGGTCGTGGGATTTGGTGAAAAAATCACCTCCGAAAATTTGAGCACCCGCGCAGTTTCCCGCCATCTATTAATAGATGGCGGCAAATTATTTTGTGCAGCTCAATTAGTGGCTACTTGGGGTTTTTTTTTAAAAAAAATAAATAAATGAGAAAAATATAAAAAAACCCTCCAAAATAAATGAGAAAAATATAAAAAAAAATGAAGCAATTTGTAATTTATGCCAACTACAATGACTAATTATTTACTATTTATTCCAAAAAAACATTTTCTTTTTTTGTTTGTATTCGCCCATTGGTTTTCTTGTATTTTTTAAATTGTTTCATTTTTTTTTCAATTATTTTATTATTTATTTGTTAAAATAATAGGGGTATTATAGGAATATTAAAAATAAGTGGCATTTTTATACAATTTGGTTTTTCAGGAGGCTACTTTAGTATCTTTTGAACGTTGGGGGGTTATATTGCAAAGTACTGGTACTTTTGGTGGCTTTTTTATATTTTTCCCAAAAAAAATTATACTACCAATTTTTTAATTTTTATTTATTTATTTATTTTTAATTTTTCTCTTATACTATGTTTTTATTATTATAATATTAACTAAAAATTTCTGTTTAATAAATTTTTATGATAAAGATCATTAAGTTGATATTTATCTTATAATTAGTTATAAAATAATACAAAATTCAAAGATAATATAAGATCAATATAACTAAGGCACTAAGATAATATAAAAAGCTAACAGTTCAATTGAATGTTCGATTTAACCTTCAATTGTATCTAGTTTGATCTATCAATTGATCATACCACAGTCAATCGAACTAATTCATTAGGATCGATCAGATGTTTGATCGAACATTTAATTCTATCACGATCAATCAATCTAATTCAGTAGGATCGATCAGACATTTGATTCTATCACGATCAATCTAACTAATTCATTATGATCGATCAGATGTTTGATCAAACGATTGATCCTATCGCGATCAATCGAACTAAATCATTAGGATCGATCGAATGTTTGATCGATCATTTAATCATATCACGATAAATCGAACTAATTCATTATGATCGATCGGATGTTTGATCGAACATTTGATCCCATTATGATCGATCAGACTAATATGTAATAGTATCGATCGGAATTGATTTTATTAGATGTTTGATTGAAACTTCAATCATGTCAAGTTTTATTGATTGTATCCCGATCTATTTAAGTAATGCACTAATATAATATAAAATGCTTAGACTTCAATTCAATGTTCGATCGAACATTTAATTTGTTTGAATTTTGTTCGATCATTTGATCTTATCACGATCGATCGAACGAATGCACTAGGTAGGACCAATCGGATGTCTGATCAAACATTCAATTTCAATTGTTTCAATCATTTGATCTTATCATGATCAATCGAACTAATTCATTATGATTGATCGGATATTTGATCAAACCTTCAATTTCAATTGTTTCAATCATTTGACCTTATCACGATCAATGGAACTAATTCATTATGATTGATCGGATATTCAATCAAACCTTCAATTTCAATTGTTTCAAGTTTGATCGATCATTTGATCCTATCATGATCGATTGAACAAATGTACTATGATCAAACGGATGTTTGAACGAACCTTTAATTTCAATTGTTTCAATTTTGATTGTCCCTTGATCCTATCATTTGATTGTATCACTATCGAAGTTGTTGTACATTATGCAATAAAAATTAAAAAAATAAAATAAAATAAAAAATTAAAATATATATATATTACATTCTGTTTTTACAATCGATCGTATACTTGTTGCGATTGATCGCAGTAATGGAATTTTGGCTTTAAAGATTATGTTATTGCGATCGATCGCACCTTGGGTGCGCTCGATCGCAGTAATCGAATTTTGGCTTTGAACATTCTGTTACTGTGATCGATCGCATCTCGGGTGCGCTCGATTGCACATCACCCACAACACACACACTGCTGTCCGAATGCGATCGAGTGCACTCGGACAGCACACCACGTGACCTATTTTAGGTCACTTTCCCCCCACACGCCACATATTTTTCTTCTCCAAGCATCCACCTCCGGCACTCCTCCACCGTTTTTCACCACTCCTCCACTCCTCCACCGTTTTTCACCACCTCTACCACACAGCCACAACACGGTTCTCTCTTCCGGCAACCATACCACCAACTTTTCACCACCTTTACTTTACACCTCGTTCCCCATTCCCATCAACACCCCAATGCCAATCACTTCTCCAACTTTTTTTTTTCTCATATTTCTGCAATTGTGGGTGTTCATCCACCCACATTGCTTTCTTGTGGTTGGATTTTGGTGTTTTTGCAGGGGGTTTTGAGCGGAGTTGCTTTGTTTTGCAATTTTGGCTATCTCTAGTGCACACAAGGTGTTCGTCAAAAGTCCCCAATCAAGCTCATCATGCCAAGAGCTCAAGCTTCGTCCTCCCGAGGGTCCGATACCCGAGCCATTTCTCCCCCGCCCACTTTTGAGGAGCAGGAGCTACTATTTGAGACCACCTTCACCATTCGAGAAGACTTTCAAAATCTTGAGGCGACTCAATGGGCGGTCGCCGAGTTCAAGCGACGGGGGCTCAGCAAGCTTTTCAAGCCGGTCACCCCCACTACCTACAGAAAATTGGTGATCGAGTTCTATGCAAACCTGTCCCATGACTGCAACAGGCTGGCTGCCCTCGCTTCCAAAGTGAAAGGCAAAGCTATTGACATAACACGGGCGGACATTGCTGCTGCCCTTCGATGCAATCATGAGCACCCTCTAGAAGCCGCACAACTTGCTGAGCAACTGGCCAGATTCTACGTGGCGGAAATCATTGAGGACATGTACGAACGGCAATATACCGATGCCCATTATAATGCCGGCAGCCGATCCAAGCTACCTCAATGGTTTTGGTTTGTGGACTCCATATTACACTGTAATGCTTTTCCCTTGGGGCACAAAACTCAGAGGCGGGATCAATTTCTTCAAACACTCTACGCCTTCCATAAAGATGCTTGGTACTCTATTCCCGACATAATTTGGAACCAAATTCACAAATTTTGGAATGGGGTGCACGTTGGAGGAGCGGAGTTCACACATTCATGGGGGTTACCTTTCCCATACTTAATCTCCTACATCCTCTGGAAGAAAGGCATCAAGGGTACCGCAGCTGATGAGCCAGTCACTACTACTCCCATATTTGGCATTCGCCAATGGAACAAGAGCTTGTCCCACATGCCCCGGGTACCTCCAGCACCAGCAGCTGGTGCGGAAGAGAGTGAGGCTGAGCTGATGGCCAAAGATGAACCTGTAGTTGGGCTAGAGGCATCTGAGTAGGAGGCCCCGACAATTTTTCGTGAAGCATAAAACCGCTCACTTAGTGAAGAAATAGCGGGCCTTCGGAGAGAGTTGGCTGGCCAAAGAAAGGAGGCTCGAGAAAATAAAGAATTGATGGACAAACGCCTAGGCACCTTAGAAGAATTGATGTAATCCATTCTCAGCCGGTTGCCACCACCATCTACAGGAGCATCATCTTCTGGACAGCAGTGAGCAGGGACCATCGTCTGGCTGAAGACGTTAAACTTAGCGCTCATGGGAGGCACCCCATAGTTTACCCTTTTTATTTTGTTTAGTATGTTTTAAGTATTTTGTTTAGTATGTTTTAAGTTAATCTTTTTATTTATCTTTAGTTTTGTTTCTTTTTACTTGCTTTTGTGTTTTCTTATGGGAATGACCCCGTATTTGCACATGGCCGGTTGTTGAATTGCAAGGTATCAATATATTTTCACTTAAAACTGAGAGGAATAATTTTACGGTTTAGATTTTATTTTGTTATATTTAACAGTGTAAAATCTTTCCATAAGGTATCAATATATTCATCATATAATATATATACACTATTAGATTTGTAAAATTTAATATGAATTCTGAAATGGGAATTAACTCTTCAAATTAGTCCAAACGAAAACTTTATCCTCCAAATGTAGCTCATAACCAAATGGCAAATATATACAAATTAAAATCTTTCTTTAGGAGGATGGAATTGAAATAGAAAAATTTTTCCTTTTTTAAAAAAAAAAAAGAAAAAAAAAAAAATATATATATATATATATATATATATATATATATATATATATATATATATATTGAAACAATTGTACATATGGAATAAGTGAAAGGGAGAGCTTTTATTTTACGGTTAAAATGTTATTTTGTTATATTTAACGGTGCATATTGTGTCACTTTATTTGAAAATTATAAATAATGCAGTGATATATACACAATTTTAGTGGATGCTATTGGGCAACAATTTTATTTATTTATTTATTATTTTTTTTCTACCTAATCTTTATGGTCAACTAAAGTCGACCCTAATGCTTAAGTATTAGCGTCCACTTTCAAAGTGGACGCTAATAATGGGTCTTCAGCGTCCACTTTTAGTCGACCCTATTGGTCAGCAATTTTATTTTTTTATTTATTTTTTTAATTTTCTACCTAATGCTTAAGTATTAGCGTCCCGCTAATAATGGATCTTCAGCTCCCACTTTTCGTCGACCCTATTGGTCTGCAATTTTATTTTATTATTTTTTTTTATTTTTTATTTTTCTACCTAATCTTTAGGGTCCACTTTGCTTAAGTATTAGCGTCCACTTTCAAAGTGGACACTATTGAGCTTTTATTTGATTTTTTTTTTTTTGCCAACTTTTAGCGTCCACTTAAGTGGACGGTATTGGTCCACTATTAAGTCGACGCTAAAAGTTTTTTTTCGACGCTTATATTTTTCCCGCCCCCTGAATAATTCCCGCGTGTATATTAGAGTCGACTTATTAGCGTCCACGGTAAAGTGGACACTAATATTCATCTTTTCAACCCATTATTAGCGTCCACTTTGATGTGGACGCTAATACTTAACTATTAGGGGCGACTTCTAATAGTTGAGTATTAGGGGTGACTTTATAGTCGCCCCTAATAAGTCGCCCCTGATGAGTAAATTTCTTATAGTGAATACCATAGAACAAAAAATATATGAAAGGGAAATAGACAATGTATCTATCCCGTAAGTATATTGAAATATATATATATATATATATATATATATATATATATATATAAACTTACACGTAAATATAGTTAACAACAAGAGATTACAAAAGAGATAAAGTTACAGCTAAAGAGATAGAGATTAATCTTTTGCCTTATCATCTTGATTTGAATGTCTGGTAATTGCCTTATCTTGATTCGAATGTTGAGCTGCTAGGATAGTATTGTTAACACTATCAACATCATTGCAATCGATTATTGGGTTATGGATGAGTTGGAATTTTCTTTCAAATTTTCTTATATATATATATATATGGTGAGGAGATAAGCATGCAACATGCCCATAAACTGCATATTAATTAATACCAAGCCCGTGTTAATGTGATGGCACCATGACAGCTAGCATGGATGTCATGCTCAAAACCCATTCCCCAACAAAAACCATTCCCACGTCCATTTACCCCCAAATTTTTCCCCAAACCCATTAAAAATCGAGTAATGCTTGGCGCAAGGGAAGGATCTAGTGGAAATCTTGAGTTGCCTAAGGAGCCACCGTCAACCATCCGGTGCTTCTCTCCCCACGCTCCTCTCTCTCTCTCTCGGCGACACCCGCTAAACAACACGGTTTGCATTTTCACTCTTTTCCAATCTTTGATTTTTTGCCCATTGCCTACTCAAATTTCTTAGATGATGGGATCTATTTAATCTATGTATTGTTAAGATATAGTGGTGGTTGTTTTGTTTGATTTCCAAAATGGGTAAAATTTTAGGGCTTTGAAGTTATGAATTTGAAACGAAATTTGGTTTTGTTTTCAGTTGTTGATAGGGCAAAGTTCTGCAGATATGGAGGAAGAATGTGAAGCATTTCTACCTGTTTCTTTTTATCCTTTTTAACTTCCACTTGTTCTCAAAGAGACCCACTAGCGATTTTTTTTTTTTTTTTTTTTTTTTTTTTTTTCGTTTTAAACTTGTTTCCAAAGAGTTTTTTTTTTTTTTTTTTACCAGATCGGTTTGTGGAGATGTTTCTATTTTCGTTTTTTTTTTTTTTTTTTTGATGTGTTTTCTCTTTGGTGGTTGGTTTTTGGTGTCGATTCGATTGTTTCAAGGATAGAATGAACAAAAAATCTTGAGCATTCTTCATGACACAAACAGATTTAACACATGGGTGATATGCTATTTTGGTTCAAATATAGATTTTTTTTTTTTTTCATGATGTTGATGTAGGATAGTGGAACATGCAGGTTCTTCAAATGCAACTGCATCCCAGCCCATAAGCTCCTCACAACCACCTGCATACCAAAGATTTGATGTTAGCAAGATCAAGAAGTGAAAAGATGTAATAGCTAGAATAATTCAGTGCCGTGTTGATGTAATTGATTGGTTTAGATAGATGTTACTGAGAAAAGTTTTGTAAACTTTTTGTAAAGCTGACAATTTTTACATTTTTTTTTTTTTGTAATCATTTTTATTATAGAATTTGTCTTCTTTCAAGCTTATGGGTTGTTGGTGTATTTCATCTATTTTGACCACATGATTGCACAATTTCAGATTCTCTTATGCCGTGTACACAAAATGGAAAAAAACCTAAATGAGCAGACATCAAGAAATTAGGTTCTTATTTCAACAAGAGCATATCTCACTCTATATATGGATGAAATTCTTTCAATAGAAAGAACAAAGCTTTAAGCAAATATTTTTTGCAATTAGGTCTCTGAGGCTTGTGACACAAACTTAATAAAATGTAAAACAAACTTGTATAATGCAACCATAAAATGTACATAAATTGTTCTTCTGTCATCATCCTCAAAGGTACAAAGTACAAACAACCAAAAAAATTACATTTCAAGAGAATGCCGCAATAAACTTCAACATCATTCAGGGGAACAATTCATTAGAAAGAGTAGCACAACCCATGTATGAACTAAGTTTCGTTTACATTAATTTCTCAAGTCTACAAATTTCAGCTTGAGTTTGAACTTAATAAGTGTGGAGGGCACCAATAGCTAGGATCATCTAATGTTGCAGCAGACTCCCTTGCAGCTGAAAAATGAGGGATCGCCCTTCGTTTGGCAACTACAGGATGTAATAACTCAAACTCCAAGCTAGGTTCTTTTAGTGCTGATTTGACAAACTAATTTATAAGAAAGCTGAGATTTTCATGATACACATCAAATGACCAATTTAAGGTGGAAAAGGCAGATTTCAAGGAGGATGTGGATCTCTTGTCATCAGCATCACGCTTTCGCCCAGCACACTTATTTGCAAAGAAGTTAAGATGGAATCAATTCTGACTCAAAGTAGATGGGCTAAGACTTTACTTAGTTGGGTTAACAAATTGGCAAACCAATAGAAGCTCTGCAAAACTCTGCCCTATCAACTGCTGAAAACAAAACCAAATTTCGTTTCAAACCAAATTTAGTCTCTTCAAAAACAAAACAAAACCAAATTTCGTTTCAAATTCATAACTTCAAAGCCCTAAAATTTTACCCATTTTGGAAATCAAACAAAACAACCACCACTATATCTTAACAATACACAATTAAATAGATCCCATCATCTAAGAAATTTGAGGAGGCAATGGGCAAAAAATCAAAGATCTGAAAAGAGTGAAAATGCAAACTGTGTTTTTTGTTTTTTGTTTTTTTATGGCTGTAATTGTAACAGACAATGGAAAATATATAGAATAGTGCAGATTGTAATTGGAAAAGACAATGACAATGAAGATATTTATTATAGAACTGAATGGTTACAATAGATATATGAAGATAAATGATAAAATATTTAGCCAAGCCTCATTAACACAAGAATATTAAATAGATAAATATTAAATAGATGAACATTAATGACAGGAAATATTTATGGCTGATTCGAGGTAGCCAGGCCTCCCAACATGGAAATAATTCCAAATAAGATTCAGCTTCCTTTCTCCTCATGTGATTTCTCTTTAAATAAACAAATTTTCAAATTTGAATTCGACCAAATCCGACTCCTCATAACTGCCCAAGATTGACGCCCATTTAAGCAAGTTTCTAAATTTAAATTTCACCAAATCAAATTTATCTTATTTGCCCAAGATTGACGCGCCATTCAAATTTATTGTTTAGATAATTTCCCAATCAATCTCAAATTAGCAAAATGTAAAAGATAATTAGAGAAATTCATAACCAGCAAACAAAAGGGTGGCTGAACTCAAAGAAAGTACAAAATTTGAAAGAGGAATTAGAGAACTTTCAACCCAACAAACAAAAGGCTCTCTGAATTAAAAAAAAAAAAAAAAACTATATTTGAACCAAAATAGCATATCACCCATGTGTTAAATCTGTTTGTGTCATGAAGAATGCTGAAGATTTTTTGTTCATTCTATCCTTGAAACAATCGAATCGACACCAAAAACCAACCACCAAAGAGAAAACACATAAAAATAAATAAATAAATAAAATAGAAACATCTCCACAAACCAATCTGGTAAAAAAAAAAATGGCTAGTGGGTCTCTTCGAGAACAAGTTGAAGTTAAAAAAAAAAAAAAAAAAAAAAAGGGCAGAAATGCTTCACATTCTTCCTCCATATCTGCAGAACTCTGCCCTATCAACAGCTCAAAACAAAACCAAATTTCTTTTCAAACCAAATTTCGTTTCAAATTCATAACTTCGAAGCCCTAAAATTTTACCTATTTTGGAAATCAAACAAAACAACCACCACTATATCTTGTTAGAGACATCTCTTTCAATGAGAACTCTACACAAGATAATCTCAAGTTAAACAATATCTCTAGATAAAGCTTGCAGCAGATTAGTTAGATAACAATTTCTTGTTAAACTTATCTCCTTGTTTATCTTATCACTTAGTGTTTAAATTTCATACTAAGTGTAATCTCATGTAAATATAATTCTATAAATACAAAAGCCTAAACCAACATTTGGTAAGGCAGCAAGCATATCCTATTATCAGATTTTATATGGTATTAGAGCGTTAGACTCACGTCTCTCGATCTTTTTTTTTCTCTCTTCCGCTTTTTCTTTTTTTTCATGGCTACCCAATATTCAAACCTTGTCACTTTCGCCAATCTCAACCCTGTCAAATTAACCAGGGACAATTATCCATCATGGCTGACTCAAATTGTTCCCCATCTCAAAGGTGGGAACGTCTACGGTTATGTAGATGGCTCAATTCCTTGCCCTTCCCCAACCATCAAAACTACCAAAGATCAAGTTATTACTGAGACACCCAATCCTGCCTATCAAACTTGGCAGATGCAAGATCAGACTATCTTAGGAGCAATTACTTCAGCAATCTCTGAAAAATTGCTGATTCATGTTACTCGTTGCAACACCTCGCGCAAAGCTTGGACGGTATTAGAGACGTTGTTCAAGTCTCAATCTCGTTCACGCATCATGAATATGCACCATCAATTATCCACTTTGAAGAAAGGCTCTTCCTCTATCGCTGACTATTATCATCATTTTCAAACTCTCACCGACACTCTTGCTGCCGTGGGACATCCCCTCAATGACCTTGATATACAGAGTTTCTTCCTCAGTGGTCTTGGATCTGAGTATGATCCGTTTGTCACATCTGTTCTCACACGTGCTGATCTGTTATCAATAGAGGAGGTTTATGGGCATCTTCTCACACATGAGATGCGACTAGAACACCAACAGCCATCAATTGAATTGTCAATGGCAGGAGCCAATTTCACTGCTCGTGGTTCCCATCAACGTGGACGTGGGGCTCGCCATGGATATTCGCATGGCTTCAACTCTTCATCTGGTCGTAATTCTAGCAATACCTCACAACCATACCGTGGCAGGGGGCACTTCAATTCATCTGCACGTGGACCACCATTCAGCCAACAAGCAAACCGCCCACTCTGCCAAGTTTGCAATCACTATGGACATATTGCTCTTGACTGCTACAATCGCTTCAATGAAGCATACTCACGTAAATCTTATGACCGTGACCAGAGCTCCACTACACAAGCATACCTCACTGCTTCTTCTTCCAGTGGCGATCTCAATTGGTATCCCGATTTTGCTTCTACCCATCATGTGACACCTGATCTTTCAAATCTGAACATCACAGCTGAGGAATACATGGGCACATATCACATTCAAGTTGGAACCGGTAATGGGCTTTCCATAAAACATATTGGAAATACCTGTCTTTTTCTCCCATCCTTTACTATTGATTTACAGAATATATTGCATGTTCCTCATATGTCTAAAAACTTAGTCTCTGTTCATTAATTCACAAAAGACACAAACACATTCTTTGAATTTCACCCTTTTTATTTTCTCTTAAAGGACCGCCGAACCGGGAAGCTCTGCTCCACGGTCGAAATAAAAATGGCCTTTATCAATTTTTCCATTCAACAAATAAACCACCCGCTTCTACCATGGTGGGTGAGCGAGTCTCAGAGTCTCAATGGCACTCAAGGTTGGGTCATCCTGCTTTGAAAGTTGTTCGTCGTGTCCTTTCCAGTTTTCATCTACCTGTTGCTTCTTCAAAAGACTCCATGGCCTGCCCTGCCAGCCTGGGTTCCAAAAGCACACAGCTCAAATTTTCAGCATCTTCATCTACCGCCACGTGTCCATTAGAATTAATTTATACTGATGTATGGGGTCCAGCTCTTGTTCTTTCTAGATCTGGCTCCAAATATTATGTATCTTTTCTTGATGCCTATAGTAAATACACGTGGCTTTTTCCCATATTGTGCAAAAGTGATGTTAGCTCAGTTTTCTTAAAATTCAAATCATATGTTGAATGCTATTTCAATTCCAAAATCAAATCTGTCCAATCTGATTGGGGTGGTGAATATCGTCCCCTAAATAAATTGTTAATTCAATTCGGCATATTTCATCGAATCTCTTGTCCACACACTCATCAACAAAATGGTGCCATTGAACGTAAACATCGACACATCGTCGAAACTGGATTGGCACCATGAAAATATATAGGTGAAAGTGCTTTGGTTTTCAATACCCAGCAGCACATGATACGTGTATTATTTATAAAGTATAGAGTTTGTAATAATCTTGGTATCTATACAATGACTACGTCTCTAACTCTAGGAGTAGATAATATAATATTTAAACTATATCTAATCTAGCTATTAGATATGAACTAGTCAAAGAATTATAATACAATGCAAACTCTTATGAGATAAATATTATCTCCTTTTATATCTAGATTCCTCTTGTACATGACTTTGATCTTTTATCTCTAACAGCCCCCCTCAAGCTTAGGGGAGGTACAATCACCGTCAGCTTGTCACGCAGCATGCAAAATCGAGCAGATGTGAGACCTTTGGTAAAGACATCGGCTAGTTGATCATGTGTGGAGAGATACTTAACAAGAATATCCTTGTTTACTACCTTTTCACGAGTGAAGTGATAATCGATTTCGATATGCTTCGTACGACCATGATAGACAGGATTACATGCGAGAGCAAGAGTGCCTATGTTGTCACACCACAATGTAGGAGGAGCTGGAAGTGAAATACGAAGATCCTTGAGCAACATTCGGAGCCAATAGACCTCAGCAATGGCAATTGCCATAGCACGATGCTCAGCCTCTGTACTAGAACGAGCAACCACTGATTGTTTCTTGGCACACCAAGACACTAGACAAGGACCAAGAAAAATACCAAAGCCTGTAGTAGAACGACGACTATCGGGATCACTAGCCCAATCCGAGTCACAGAATGCCTCTAAGCAAAGAGAACCCTTCCGAAAATACAAACCATGATCCACACTTCCTTTGAGATATCATAAAACCCTCTTAGCTGCCACCCAGTGAACAGTGGTTGGGGAGTGCATGAATTGACATAGTTGATTTACTGGGTAGGAGAGATCTGGTCTAGTGATAGTGCAGTATTGTAAGGCACCAATGACTTGGCGATAGATGGTGGTGTCAGCCTCAGGGAATGGATCACCATCTGTTGCCGAGAGTTTAGAACCAGAAATAGTAGGTGCAGCATATGGCTTAGCTCCCATCATTTTTGACCTGTGCAATACGTCCATGATGTATTTGGACTGCCGGATATGTAACCCAGTAGAATCACGAGTGGCTGGCATCCCTAGGAAGTAGCCAAGATTGCCTAGATCTTTCATAGCAAAAACACTTTGCAGCTGATTGATGACAGAGAAGATGGCAGCTGTATTGGTCCCTGTAATCAAAATATCATCCACATATACTAATACGTATAAGGTTGCATTAGTAGAGTGATAAATAAAAAGAGATGTATCCACTGCAGAGGAGTAAAATCCAATATCAAACAAAGCTTGAGAGAGACGATTAAACCAGGCCCGAGGTGCTTGTTTAAGACCATAGATAGCCTTATGTAAATGACAAACAAAATCAGGACGAGAGGCATCCACAAAGCCACGAGGTTGTTCCATAAAAACATTCTCTGTGAGATGACCATGTAGGAATGCATTTGAAACATCTAACTGACGGATGCACCAATCAAAGTGAACATCCAAGGTTAAAACCACACGTATGGTAGAAGGCTTGATGACAGGGCTGAATGTCTCTGTAAAATCAACCCCACTCCTCTTATCAAAACCCTTTGCAACAAGCCGGGCTTTGAATCTCTCTATGGAACCATCTTGTTTACATTTTACCTTGTAAACCCATTTATTGCGAACAATATTCTGATGTAGAGGTCGTGGACATAAAGACCAAGTGCCATTAGCAAGAAGGGCATCAAACTCATTTCCCATAGCAGCTCTCCATTCGGGGGACGCTATTGCTTGTGTGTAACAACTAGGTTCTTTAAATTGTATAACATTGGACAAGGCTAAAAGAGGGTGTTTGGTGGAGTAAAGAGCTGTGTAGTCAGGAAATGTTTTTGGCTTGAGGTGTCCTGTCTTTGTGCGAGTTACCATTGGGTGAGAGGGGAGTGGACCTATGGGTATTAAAGAGGACTGGTCATGGACAGGATTTGCATGGTCACAGGTAGCTAGGTGCAATGTTGGAAGGGGAGTTGAAAGAGACACATGCATTGTCAAAGGTGGGTGCTTGTTCGTGAGGTTGTGTATGGGTAGTTGGATCATTGTCATGAGGTGGTACATGAGTAGGTGGGTTGTAACATCCCCAGCCCGTTAGGGTTAGGTTCGTTAATGATTTTCTTACTTGCAAAGATCCATAAGGTTTATCAACTAAACAATACTAGTATAACAATGAATTCATGAAAGTCTAGAATATCATGTCTAAAAATAATAACTAAACTGAAATATTCTTGTTTAACAGAAATATGTCTCACAACGAGATAGAGATCCTTATTAAAATAAATCTATCAATTTCTGAAAGAAAGCTGTGCCAACGCACTTATTAACTTGACTAATATGAAATCATAAGAAATTCTAAATACGCCCACCCCCATTCCCGCCTCCTAGTGCAGCCTGGTCACCACCTGAAACAAAAAATAAAAACTGATGAGCCCAAAGGGGGCCCAGTAAGTGAAATCCACAGCCATGAGCAATTTTACTCATTATCCTGTTTTGAAAAATGGAACTCATAACTACATATGTTCCTAGTATATTTTTAAAGAAAACAGAAAGCAAATCAAATATATTTTCATCAATAAAATTTATAATAGTCTTTATCTCATACTAGGGTCCATGTATACTGTTACTCCCATATACTAGGGTTGCGCGGTCCTTGCGACCTGGGATGAGATACTGTGGCCGCAGCCCCGTCCCCTGGCCAGCCAATTAACTCTGGGTGCACTCAGCATAGCAAAAATAAAACTATGATGGAACCACCTTCTAGCAGAGCCTCCTTCAGCGGTTGCGCCTCCATCCTTAGCATCGGTACCGAGCTTCTCTCTTGTTTCTCTTGGGCCAAAAATACACTCCTCCCTACATGTGCCCTCATTTTATAACACTCTTTTCTCATTTTTTGTACTTCTCTAGGACAACATGTAGGAGGGTTTATGATCATTGTCTCAAAATTCTCTTTATAAACATCACTATTTTCACAATATTTCTTTTTCTCAAACTTGTCATGCATGTAGCAAAATTTCATAATATAAACAAAATAATCATTTGCAATTGAAAACAAAATTGCATAAATAGCATGACATGATAATTTTTATGGAAGGGATAACAAATTCACTTACCTCTTGACTGTAGTAAAATTTTCCTCTGACTGCTAACTAATCTCCTGAAGGAAATACAGACACATTACTACCCTCATACACGCCATAACAAAACATTCTACCACTATTATGAGTTGGCTTGCTAATCAATTGAGAATGAACTTACTTAGGTATTTAGGTATATTTTCTCATAAAATTTTCAGAATTTATTTTATTTAGTAGTACTCCTTTATATATATATACTTTAAGTTCTTCCATACTATATATATATATATATATATATATATATATATATAACTTTACCATGCGTGTATATAATATACCTCTGTCAGAACTATATATATGAACAACTTGAATCTATATATGTATTGATAGATTTTAAAGTACTACTATATATATATATATATACCTTGAATCATTATAAATATATTGAACAATATATATATATATATATATACTTTAAAGTATTCATGTATATATATCTATAAATCCTTCAAATCATTATATATATATAGCTGCACGTGAGGAGTAAAACAAGAAGACAAATCTCTTTCCCACTACAAGGCCACACGGCAACCAAGGTAAAATACTGAATTTGACAAAACACTAATGCTCTCCATTAAGTATATATATATATATATATATATATATATATATAAGAAGAAGAAAGAAGCAATATGTGAGGCAAAAACCATACCTGACGCACAACAGGAAGAGTGACGTGAGGAGAAAAAAGTGAGTGGCAGGGAAATTCTTCTTTCTTTCTTTTTTTCTTCCTTTCTCTCTTCCTTTCTTGGTGTGCGGCAAGAGTTTGTTCCATACCATTATATAGCCTTTATAAAAGAGATAGAAAATTGGTTTTGAGGAGCTTAGGGTTTTTTTTTTTAGTCGGTGCCTAGGCTTTCCATATATATATATATTACTATTATTTATATTTTACTCTTTTATTTTATTTGCTTATTACTATTATCATTATTATTATTATTATTAATATTATTATATATTTTTAATTTGTCCATTCTCATTGTTAACCTAAGCCAACCCTTTTTTTAAAAAAAAAAAAAAAAAAAAAAAAAAAAAAAAAACTACGAGTCAACTAAAAATACTCTAAAGGGACTTAGGATTGTCACATGGGTCATTGTCATGAGGTGGTGCATGGGTAGGTGGGTTTTTGTCTTGAGGTGCAGGGAATGACATAGATGTCTCAAGGTTATGTGCAATGTTGGAAGAAGAGATGAAAGGGACACATGCATGGTCACGGTTGGATGCTTGTCCATGAGGTTGTACATGTGTAGGTTGTCCAGTAGATAAGGTTAAAGGTGAATTGGAGACAATAGAATTAGTGGGTATAGCAGTAGGTGTGGTGTCATGTTGTGAAGCAGTTGATGCGGAATTAATATGATCAAAAGGTATAGAAGAAGAGATACCTAATGGGCATGCTGGAACAGGCAGAGACAAAGGGACCTCCACCTTTGCTGGGAAACTTTTCTCATCGAAGACTACATGCCGTGTGATAAAGATTTTGTTAGTAATAGGATCAAGACAACGGTAACCCTTATAATTGGAACCATATCCTAAGAAAATGCATTTTTTGCTTCGGAACATTAACTTGTGAGAGGTGTAAGGCCGAAGTAGGAGATAACAAGAACAACCAAATCTTCTGAGGATAGAGTAAATATTATCTACTCCTAGAGTTATCTTTCAATGAGAACTCTACACAAGATAATCTCAAGTTAAACAATATCTCTAGATAAAGCTTGCAGCAGATTAGTTAGATAACAATTTCTTGTTAAACAATATCTCTAGATAAAGCTTGCAGCAGATTAGTTAGATAACAATTTCTTGTTAAACTTATCTCCTTGTTTGTCTTATCACTTAGTGTTTAAATTTCATACTAAGTGTAATCTCATGTAAATATAATTTTATAAATACAAAAGCCTAAACCAACATTGGTAAGGCAGCAAGCATATCCTATTATCAGATTTTATATATCTTAACAATACACAAATTAAATAGATCCCATCATCTAAGAAATTTGAGGTGGCAATGGGCAAAAAATCAAAGATCTGAAAAGAGTGAAAATGCAAACCGTGTTTTTTGTTTTTTGTTTTTTTATGGCTGTAATTGTAACAGACAATGGAAAATATATAGAATAGTGCAGATTGTAATTGGAAAAGACAATGACAATGAAGATATTTATTATAGAACTGAATGGTTACAATAGATATATGAAGATAAATGATAAAATATTTAGCCAAGCCTCATTAACACAAGAATATTAAATAGATAAATATTAAATAGATGAACATTAATGACAGGAAATATTTATGGCTGATTCGAGGTAGCCAGGCCTCCCAACATGGAAATAATTCCAAATAAGATTCAGCTTCCTTTCTCCTCATGTGATTTCTCTTTTAAAAAAAAAACAAATTTTCAAATTTGAATTCGACCAAATCCGACTCCTCATAACTGCCCAACATTGACGCCCATTTAAGCAAGTTTCTAAATTTAAATTTCACCAAATCAAATTTATCTTATTTGCCCAAGATTGACGCGCCATTCAAATTTATTGTTTAGATAATTTCCCAATCAATCTCAAATTAGCAAAATGTAAAAGATAATTAGAGAAATTCATAACCAGCAAACAAATGGGTGGTTGAAATCAAAGAAAGTACAGAATTTGAAAGAGGAATTAGAGAACTTTCAACCCAGCAAACAAAAGGCTCTATGAATTTTTTTTTTTTTTTAAAAAAAAAGAAAAACTATATTTGAACCAAAATAGCATATCACCCATGTGTTAAATCTGTTTGTGTCATGAAGAATGCTCAAGATTTTTTGTTCATTCTATCCTTGAAACAATCGAATCAACACCAAAGAGAAAACACATAAAAAAAAAAAAAAAAAAAAAATAGAAACATCTCCACAAACCGATCTGGTAAAAAAAAAATAAAAAAAAATGGCTAGTGGGTCTCTTCGAGAACAAGTTGAAGTTAAAAAAAAAAAAAAAAAAAAAAAAAAGGCAGAAATGCTTCACATTCTTCCTCCATATCTGCAGAACTCTGCCCTATCAACAGCTGAAAACAAAACCAAATTTCTTTTCAAACCAAATTTCGTTTCAAATTCATAACTTCAAAGCCCTAAAATTTTACCCATTTTGGAAATCAAACAAAACAACCACCACTATATCTTAACAATACACAAATTAAATAGATCCCATCATCTACGAAATTTGAGCAGACAATGGGCAAAAAGTCAAAGATCGGAAAAGAGTGAAAATGCAAACCATGTCGTTTAGCGGGTGTCGCAGAGTGAGAGAGGAGAGTGGGGAGAGAAGCACCGGATGGTTGACGGCAGCTCCTTAGGCAACTCCGGATTTCCACCAGATCCTTCCCTTGCTCCAAGCATTACTCGATTTTGAGAGAGGGGGAGGCGATTTTGAATGGGTTTGGGGAAAAATTTGGGGGGAAATGGACGTAGGAATGATTTTTGTTGGGGAATGGGTTTTGAAGCATTTTTTATTTTTTTTATTTTTTTTAAATGAGGGCAAACGACGTGGCACATGCCATGTCACCAGCGTGTGTTACTGTTTACGCACGCCGGCGTAACCCATATCACCACTCTGCGGTGACTGATCGAAGCCGATGCATGCAACAAACGTATTCCACTGATGTCATATATATATATTAATTAACATCAGTAATGGATCAACTAATCTTTTATTTATTTTCTCAATAGATAATTTGAAGTGGGGATCCTTGCTATATATTGCTGTTCCTGCATCATGCTTGGCTCTGGATATAATAAATGCAAAAACATTTTGAGCCAGAAAACAGATGAATTATATTCACACAATGATCTTGCTAGCTATAGCTGCCAAAAGAAATATTAATTTAATCATCAAGAACACCAGGTATATATTTTTGAACAAAATAATAAATATTGAAGCAGTTTACACTTGAATAATAAGAAATCATTACATTTTTTTCAATATCTTTCTAGGTTTAGCTGCCCAGCAGGACAACTTACAAATATCAAATGATTTCATAAACGAAACATTCTAGTCCCATAAAAAAACTTACAGCACCCACATGATCAAGTGGGAAAAAAACATGGTAATTACTTCTGACAGTAAGAATCAATATCATGCACCGTTATTTCCTAAGTACACCCCTGTTGAATCCAACTTCATTAGAAATTGAAGATCCTTAATTACTAGATATTATCATATATATATATGGTTCGTAAACGAAAAGAACATCCATTTAGTATCTGACGAAATATATTCAGCCACTGTCTCCGGCTCCCCGACATTCACAGGCATTTCCGAAATCATAGAAGGAATGGAATGCAACCGCGATCTCATTCACATTGTTTACAGCTTGTCGAAAGACATGGGCCTCCCTGGCTTCAGGGTGGGCATAGTTTATTCTTACAATGACGCTGTCGTGAGCTGCGGCCGGAAAATGTCGAGCTTCGGATTAGTTTCCTCGCAAACTCAACACCTCCTTGCTTCAATGCTGTCGGACGAGGAGTTTGTCGGGAAGTTTCTGTCGGAGAGCTCGAAGAGGCTGGCGAAGAGGCGCAGCATGTTCACCAAGTGGCTTGAGGAGGTGAAGATTTCTTGCTTGAAAAGCAATATCTATATATATATATATATACATCCTCAAACGTCTGTTTTTCAAGGAGCCTACGCAAATCCATCCAAACAAAAAGCCCAGCTTTGCTTTTCAAGCAAGAAATCTCCACCTCCTCAAGCCACTTGGTGAACATGCTGCGCCTCTTCGCCAGCCTCTTCGAGCTCTCCGACAGAAACTTCCCGACAAACTCCTCGTCCGACAGCATTGAAGCAAGGCGGTGTTGAGTTTGCGAGGAAACTAATCCGAAGCTCGACATTTTCCGGCCGCAGCTCACGACAGCGTCATTGTAAGAATAAACTATGCCCACCCTGAAGCCAGGGAGGCCCATGTCTTTCGACAAGCTGTAAACAATGTGAATGAGATCGCGGTTGCATTCCATTCCTTCTATGATTTCGGAAATGCCTGTGAATGTCGGGGAGCCGGAGACAGTGGCTGAATATATTTCGTCAGATACTAAATGGATGTTCTTTTCGTTTACGAAGCTCACCAGGCTTCTCGTTGTCTCAGTGTCTAGCACAGTGCCCAGAGGGTTTGATGGGTTGGCAATGAGCAAGCCCTTGATCTTGATGTTGTCTTCTTGGGCCTTTTCATATGCTGCTTCTAGCGCTGCTTTTGTTATTACGAGCCCATTCGAGCTATCGCAATCAACAGGAAGTATCTGCACCCAGTTCCCCACTCGATGTCCCTAAAAAATCTGCAATTAAACCAAAAAAAAAATTAAAAGATTAATTCATCTTAATCATATGATAATACTTTAATAATACATTAAATTATTACACGATGAGCATACGTGTAAACATAAACGACCTATGCTGCCCACACTATTTGTGGTCCAAATACTGATTGCAGTGGGAATAAAAAAATAAAGGCTGACAGGTGGAATCTTTAACATCTTGTATCCTTTTTCTGTGACTACGGAAATTGTCCAAACATCCAGCTGTGGACTGGAATTAGGTGATTGCCCTCCTCTCTGGATTGCAGTATGGGGCTTGTAGGCCAATACTCAATATTAGCAAAGGTCCACTAGGTCTAGAGAGGTTTTTTTTTTTTTTTTTTAATAGTAATAGCATATACTACACTCCTATTTTATTAGGTTAATGTAATTGTGCGTATTAGTTTTTGATCAATCAAGGAATTTTTTTTTTTTTTTTTTTTTTTTGAGAATTGAAAAGAATGAGAGTGAAGAGAGAATATAATATGTGCTTGACCTATCTTATTGACGCAAAACGTTACGTGAATTGTTGCCACTGGCTTACTTATTAGTAATCGGAAATTGTGTAATTGACCTCCTAAGAATAAATAAATCAAAAAATATTTAGAAGAATTGACTCTGACACGAGTAAGTTTCCTGGAAATTGTGAATGTCAGCTTTCTATTGGGTATGGTTTCAGACTTCTACTACCTAAACTTTGACAAGGCATCTTTGGGAGAATCCTGCTGGTTTCTTGATCTACTCAGAGCGACGTGGTCAAGAGTCAAAGACCATGACTTGGACCCTAAGTTTGGATAGAAATTCTCTAACAATTTTGTTATACATTCCACTTCTTGTTAAGTCACTAAATTCATCATTTTTTATATTAGTAGTTTCAAGTTTACATTTAATTTGTTTCCATCATTTGTTTAATTTTTGTGAAAATAAAATAAAAGTGTAAAAGCGATAATGTCCGTACGCTGAATAATAAGGTGAGGGTACAAGGAAAACATCGCCGGGATCCGCCAAACAGAAGGTGATTAGCTCGTTTGCTCCGGTAGCTCCGCCGCTCATGACTATACGGTCAGGATCAAATCTGACCCTGTTGCCTCTTACTCTTCCCATAAAGTTCGCTACAGCCTGACAATATTTAACACAAACATATTAATATTATTGCCAAAAAAAATGGCATTTCTACTTCTACATTTCTTCGTTTATGTAACTTCATCATCATTTTACAAGTTAAAGAACAAGTTTATGTATGTATATATACTTGTCTAAACTCCGGCAAGCCATGATAATCCTGAAAGATAGCAATATTCTTGAACTCATTCACTCCCTCAGCTGTGCAAATGGAAGCTTTAGGATTTTTCCTAATCCACTCTTCAATCAAATCAAAGCAAAGCTGGAACATAAACATAAACAAACAAACAAACAAAAACATTTAATCTGCATGTTAACGCGCATTGTAAGTGAGATATTCAAGCACAAAAATATTAAACTCCATGCACCAAACCTGATTTCCTGCAAGCCCCATCTGGATAACTCCATCCCGATTTGTAGAAGGGTGATAAGGGTTGTGATCATACGCCTTCCATCCATCGAAATAAGGAGAATTCTCACCATGTCGGTCGTTGGTTGCAATTTTAGACAAAAGCTGGTGATTCTTACTCAACCCCATTTTCAGCTTTCTCTACAGCAAGCTCACTAGGAATTAATAATATTATGAATATTATAATTATTGTCTAAAAATGAGTGAGTAAAATACTGAGAGAATGTGGGAATTTATAGGCAGCTGGCGGGGAGTTGGAAACGAAGAGATCGAGGAAACAGAGATAGAAAAGTCCATTTCAAACTTCAAAAGTTTCGAAAAAGAGAATTTTTGAGTGGCAGTTTTGGTCAACGAATGCGTAATGGCTTGCGTGTCAGTGTGCTCGCAAATCAAGCATTAACACCCACGTGTGAAAATGAACCTCCTTGTACATGTTTTATTTTTTTGTTCATCTTGTTTAGAAAGTACGATGTTTCTTTTTGCTCTTGCCGTGAGTTTTCAATGGAAAATAAATGCAGGAAATCCGTGTGTTCAAGATATAGAGCACGCCGGCGTGCTCTATATCATGAATCATGACCCTTTCTAATTTGGTAGGCGTAGGCGTTGGTGCTGACTCGGAATAGTTTTGGGGGTCACTTTTTAGAGTTGTCCTGTGCCGAAAGTTAACTCTCACAATGCGCCAACTGTACTTCTGACAATAATTAGATTTTCTTTTTCCCGATTTCTTGAGGAACCCACAATTTTACACGTGTTAAATACATTTTTTTTGTGTAAGAAATGGATTCCCGTTGCATTGGACCATATATATCGTACGTGTGCTACAGAAATCGATCAAAACGGTGCTATTGTTGGATTTAATGATCACGCGTGTGCTTTTAATTTACGCGGTTGATATATTAACACGTATAAAATTGTGGGGTCCTCAAGAAATCGCACAAAAAAATGTAGTTTCAGTTGTAGTAGTTACAATCGAATCATTTCATCTTAAGTAAGGACTAAGAAAAAATCTAAACGCTCTCTTCTCTCTCCTGAAGCCTCCATTTTCGGCAAAGCTTGACGAGGAGGGAAAACCTCCTGGTTGCCTTCCTCCTCACCCCTTTTGCAACATCCACCGTCTCTTTCTTCTGAGTTCTCTCTTCCTGAGATAACTCTTTTACTTTTAGACTTTTTTTTAGATCTACTTTTCGTCTTTGACGATTTACCCCTGACCCTCAAAAAACTGCAGCAGCAATGGATTGCCTCCCCTCTGGAATGTCTTCTCCATCGCTCCACCGGCCAAATCTGTGTAGGCTTGAAGAGTGGCTTTTTCAAAGTCCGATCTACTTCTCTCCATCAGCCCTAGCCAGACACCCGCCAATCCTCCATCTTCACCGGCGTTCCAGCTCTCCGGCGTACTCCTCTGCGGCTCATTTCGACCTCCACGCGCCGGGGCGTGGTCGACACGCTCCTGCGTGTCGACCTAACGCGCCGTCGTGTGGGTCCCACGCGCCGTGCAGTGGCTGCCGGGGCCTCCCTCCGTTGCTGTTGCTGTGTTTTGAGTTCTTTTCTGTTACTTTGTGTAACTTCCTGTAATTTTCTTTGGCTTTGTAGCTTAGTTTTTATCCCAATCTGTTTGGTCTTCAGACTCTTTGTCTGTGGAGTGGATCTTTTTTTCTTTTTTTTTTTTTTTTTTTCTGGTTCCCTCTTGGAAATTTTTTTTCCACAATTACTTCTCATCTAAATCTCCATGGTTTTTAGGAAGCCTGTTTAGATGTTTGAAAGGGGTTTTCGAACTCCCGATGGTAGCATCCATCACCAGTATGCGCCGCGCCAGGGGTTTTCTCGGGGCTGCATTCGCATCTTTCTTTTACGTTTCTAATCTCATTCCTGTTTTTTGAGATCAGGCCGGTTGGGATTTTAGCTAGCTTCTTTGTTTTCCTTTCTGTTCTCCCTGAAAGTATGAAACTGCTTGCTTTCACATTAGTGGTTATTTATCACTTTCCACTTTATTATATCGTAGTCATTGGGTTGCTTGAGCGTCAAGGTAATCGCACGGTGTTTCCTGCACGCGTGTCAAGACTTCAACATACATACAACATCTTTTGAAATCTTTCTTCTTTGGTACCAGTCGTTAAGGCCAAAATCAAATAGATCTATTAGTTTCAAAAGGTGTCGTAACTGGTACTTGTAATTATTGAAAAAATTCACTTGGTACTTTCATCCGGGTTTTGCCCAAATATTTAACGGCTTTTTACATTAACACTCGTAAAATGGTGAGACATGTCTCTAATGCCACATATTGAAGCCAAATTAGCAGGCCAAATGACATGGCCTAGAACTTATGCTTTTGGTGCCAAGTATGCTGCCAAAAAAAAAAAAATGGTAACTTCAATTTAAAAACTTAAAAACTTAATAATAATAATAATAAATTTCAGTAAGTGGAACATTCCCAAGCTGGACGCTAGGGATGTCTACAACACTACTTGGTTTCAATCTTCTTTTAAGATTCAATATTCTGTCAAAACTGTTGAACAGACCTTTCCGGTCACGGGTAATAATCAGACTATTACCTTGTTCAGCAAGCATTTTGTTAATAATGCTCTTGCTAAAAAATTCAGATTTTTGCATATTGGTTCTGTCCAAGTTGCAGTCAAATCCTTGACTGCAACTCAGTGCCACCATGGCAAGCAAAAAAGATAAAGAGAAAGTCACTTCCAAGGCTCTGACCATCAAGTCAGAGTCTTCCATTGTTCCTACTGCTTCCCCATTGCCATTTTCATCTGTTGCCCTAACCAACAGATTTACTCCTTTTAATCCTGGTTCCCAGGTTTCTTACTCCAGCACCCTTGCTGCCCCCTATGATCCCTTTGCGGATCCTTCCCAGAAACCTTCTGTCAAGTACGACCGGACGTCGTCAAAATACATGACCCTCCCCTACTCCCAAAATTTATTTTTTGTTGAGTTAAATCGGGTTTCCTCTTCCCTTACCCCCGGAGATATTGCCGTCTCCTATTTTCCCCCAAACTTTCATTGGATTCCTGAACATCCTTCGAAAAATTTAATTATTATTATTATTATTATTCTAGAGAATTGGGGGTGGCCATTTTGGCCATAAGGGGAGGCCGGCCCCCCCCATTTTAGCTAAACGGGTGGTTAGAGCTACCCCCAATGGCCAGCAAGGGGTAGCCGAACCACCCCCAAAGGCCTATATATATATATATATATATATATATATATATATATATATATATATATATTTTTTTTTTTTTCATTTTACTACCCCTATGGCCCATGAGGGTGGCCTCTGGCTGGCCATAAAGAGTGGCTAAAGCCACCCCTAGCTAAAATGGGGGTGGCCGACCACCCCCTATGGCTAAAATATAGTGGTCAGCCTTCCCCAATTCTCCATTCTTATTTTTTTTTTTTTGTTAATTGGAGTTACCATACATGGCACCAAAAGCATAGGTACCTGGCCATGTCATTTGGTTTGCTGATTTGGCTTCAATATGTGGCATTAGAGACATGTATCACCTTGCGCATGAAACAAAATTCATGCCAGGTTATTAGCGACGACAAAATTTCATCATTGATATGAATTTTTTTTTTTTTTTTTGACATTAGGACAACTCACAAAAGTCGTTGTTAAATATTTAGTCCCTAATGACCAAATTTCTTGTAGTAGGCCCGGATCTCACATTCTATGGAAAAAGAGTAACAATAATATTATTTTCATATTTTTTTATGGATACATCTTAATAATCTCTTTTATTTGTATTGATTTAATTTTAATTCTAAACTAATAATAGCAATAAGATTATAAAAGATGTATACAAAAAAATTGAACAAATAATATATTAATTCGGATAATTTAAAAAGATAATTTATTATGATGGGTTGATTCGTCAGATCCACCAAACTTAGCGTAGTGATCCACCGTCGATCTTGGTATTTTGCATGCATGCCTCTTCTCTCTCTCGTTCTCTTTGTTTTCCGTTTCTCCCTCACCAGCCCTGATAAGGATCAATAGTATTTAATTCTAGTTTCCATGGATAAGTAATATTATTTTCCCTTAAAAAAAATTCGTTCATAAAAAATTAGTTTTACCAAAATAGATTATCTCCTAGAGTTGCCAAACGCAACTCTTTTGGTACACATGCAAAATGGTTAAGATTCAGACGTGTACGGTAGATGGTCTTACAACAAAAACAAAAACAAAAAGTTTACGCTATAAAGAGGCTAAATAAAGTTTATTGAAAAGTTAATTGAAAATTTTATTGAAAAGTTTGCCTTTGAATGTTATTCTTATCTTAAAAAGAAACAACAAATTGCTTTTATGCGTAATTTGAGAGAGTGCCTTTTTCCTTTTGTTAAAGGTTTACAACAGAAACATTAGGAGATTTCAAATGAGTAGTTTAATTAGTTGGGGACTATGCCTTACAAAGTGTAAGTCACTAGTTAGAATTTTTCTCATTCATTTCCCTCTCTTTATATGAACATGTCAAAAAAAAAAAAACATGACGAGAGCTCCAATATCTCAGGCAGATCATGGGGTCAAATGGCTGGTTTTTGAAGGCGGGGGCTTTTGGCAAGATATAGTTTTAAACAAAGGAAGCTCTCTCAGGCCACGTGTTTGGAGGTAGAAGTGGAATCACGATTTCTTTTAGGGAATTCGAACCTAAGTAAATATTTATATAAGTTCTTTTTATGTGTGCGCAAGTTATACGCTGTAAGATCATCTTTAAAAATAACTTTTCTTTCAAATACTAAGTTAATTAGCTATCGACATGTAAAAATGACAAATCTATAGCAAACTAGAAAATCATGTGTTAAGGGAATTAAAGCATTAAAGCATTGCTCTTCAATTAACAGTCCACCTTTCAGTACATGGTGGCAAGCCAACATGACGAGTTGATTGGTAATTAACATTAGTGGCCAATAGGCAAAATTTAAAAATTGTTAAAAAATTAATTAAAAAAATTATAAGTAACTAAATTTATAGGCTTTCTATCTCTCTTTCTTTATGAACCTTTCCGTCTTTCTCTCTGAAAACAAGTTTGATAAGTCGTATAGTAAAATTATTCAAGCTGCGAGAATTAAAGGGTATCCACGCTCTTTTCTAAACAAACATTTCCTAGAAACAGAAAGAAAGCAAAGACAAAGACTTATATATGTGGCATCTTGCTACGAAGTCACTCAACTAGCGAGTTAAGTAAATTGTAATTAAGTTGATTTAAAGCATGTTTGGGATTACGTTTGAGTGGCCTAAAAGTACTTTTAACTCTAAAAAAGCTCATTTGAAAAAAAAAAATATATATATATATATATATATATATATATATATATATATATATATATATATATTTGTTTAGTAAAAAAATTAAAAGCGCTTTTAGGGGTCCAAAAAACTTAAAAATTGACAAAATGCACTTTTGGCAAAAGTTTAAAAATGAAACTTTTGCCCAATTTTTTTTTTTTTTAACTTAAAAGCTTTATTTCTCAAATGTAATTCCAAACATGGTCTTAGTTACACTTAAAAGCAGAAAAGAGAGATATGAGGCCTTGTTAGCACAAAATCCAAAGAAAATGCTACACTGCCTAAATAAAGTTAAATAAAAATTAACTAACAATATTTATAAAACAAAGTATAACTAACAAAATAAATAAACAATTCAACATATTTTTAATTATTCTTTAAATTATATAAATGTAACTTGTAATTTATATTTCACACTTAGCGTTAATTTACCCATTAGAATTAATGAATCAATGTTATTTTTCATAATTTTCATTAACTATAATTATATATTTCATACAATTAAAGTATGTAACAAAAAATATATATTCATGAACTAATTTTAAAAAGTAATCTATCTATTAAAATCTACACATGATTTTATTATTAAATAGTAAATTTATAAATAAATCATTGTAAAATTTTAATTACATATCTTAAAATTTTCAAGAAAAAGAGAAATTGTAAAAAAAAAAAAAAAAAAAAAAGAATGGCATTTTGTTTTATTTTAGGCACCCTCCAACTCTAAAGAAAAAAAAAAAAAACTAGTCGGCAGAATTTTTAAGCAAATTTAATAGATAATTACAATTTGACAATTTTTATAGGGCCAAAAATTGCATTGAATTTATCACTATTTCGCAAGTATAGCTTAATATATACTAAGTAATTAGGACTGGGAATTGTTTTCATATAATGACGATTGATATATACAAATGTGGATTTGGCTTAGTCCACATTACATTCACAAATGTTAAAAAAATAAAATAAAATAAAATAGAGATGAGGCAGATGACAACTAATAACGCAAGTGTGAAACTAGCTTTTATTTTATTTTTTATTTTTTATTTATAAAAACCTGACGGCCGATGGGGCTATAAAGCTAGGCTACTTCTGGCTAGTTTACTCTTTTTATGGCATCAATGATCAAGCCATCCGCTCTCACAATACGAGCATTTTGTCATTAAAAAAATAGTAGAAACAAGCAATTCCGGTTTAAATCAACAATTCAAAATATAGTTTACGCTTTTAAGAAATGAAAGCCACTTTACATAAGTTAATGAGGCTTTTCCAATCAAACAGAAAATGTTTTCAGCTGATTATTATTTTTCGTCGCACTAAAACTCTAAAAAAATATCAAAATTATTTTTCAGCACTCATTTTATGTCGAAATAAACAGAGCCTAAATATGTCATATAACAACTAATAAGGGCTAAAATTTATGTGTGTTAATCCTTTAGTTGTGTTATTTTATGATGTTTTATTTCATTTTCGTGTTTTTGTCTATTTTGTGTTTGAAAGAAGGATTCAGCTTACATGTTGTTATTAAAATTACAGTATGTATGATGTAGTTTAATCAACGATCAATATTGAATTTCTCAAAATCTCTTGTCATTTTTTCTCTCCTATTAAAAGCTTCTAAAAGTAAGTCAACTTTAAGATTTAATCTTGACCGTTGATTAAACTACAACGAGTATGTAAGCTGGATCCTTTCTTCAAACACCTAAAAATAGACAAAAACACGAAAATGAAGTAAAATATCATAAAATAACACAACTAAAAGATTGACACACATAAATTTTAGCCCTTATCAGTCGTTATATGACATATTTAGGCTCTGTTTGTTTCGACATAAAATATTTTATGATAAAATTTTGGAAGATTGTGCCAGGCAGATTGTCATTGTGGTTAGAGCAAAGGGTGACAATTGGAGCAAAATTGGACATATTGTCGTCAAAATCAAAGAGGGGGTATGCATCTTGAAGAATTGATCATGTGAAAAGGAAGGCAAATTCAGCTACTCAAGGCTTAGCTAGAGAAGAAGTAAATTAAAGCATATAATAGATATAGTTTGGCTAGCTAGAAGAAATCCTAATTTTAATCAGGGAACAAGTTGCTCCTGTTTGATAATTGATTTTATCAATAAAAGTATGAAATTTGTTCGGAAAAAAAAAAAAAAAAAATTAATTCTAAATACTCAACTCTTATTTTATTGGGTTGATGTGGAAGGCATATTAGCCATTGAATTTTATTTTTCCTTTTTTAATAAAGGGTGATCCAACTGTCACGTCAGCCCAATAAAATTTGAGTGAAATGAGAGTTGAGTACATAATAGTACTCTATATTATTACATTCTTCGACTAATATAAAATTTGAACATTCTAAATACAAAACCAAAGAAGAACAAAACAATAAAAGTAATAATAAATTTCACGTTAAACAAAATCTACCCAAAAAAAAGAGGAACCACATCTTAAAAAGAGAAATCCACTCAAACAAGTAATTGTAAAAATATAACTCTTGGTTAATTCATTTGATAAAATCATAACATTACATCACCTTATATGTATAACTATCCCAAACTAATCAGAGTCAAGTAATTGACGTAAGAACAGAGGAAATTATAAACAGTACAAAGACCAGAAGACAAAAAGGTTAGACAACGTAAGAATCCCATCAGAGCATTTACAATAGGTTTTTTTTTTTTTTTTTATCATCTAAACATCTAAAACTCATGAAAACACCAATTTAACAAGCTTCATTATCTACTTTATATATATTTAACTCTTGTTGGGGCATTTCCAGTAGTGTTTCTAAACTAGCTTTATAGTTAAATTTAGCTATTTTGTTAACTTTTCTTGCTCTAATAGATATTGTAAAATAGAAGGTTTTCCTACTACTGCTACAGTGAACTTTTATATTTACAAATTAATATAACAACTTGTAAGTAATATTTTATTATATTTTCTCTTTCTTTATATTTTTTTATTATTTTCTCTCTCCTTCTCTCTTTATCTCTTTTTACAGGAAAGACAAGGAAATAATAATAAAATTAATAAAATAATACTGAAAATAATATTTAATTAGAGTAGATAGTTAAAATAGATGTTCTTATTGGAGTGTATAGTGAAAAAACTAATAGCTAAAATTAAAAAAGTTGTATTTTGAATAGTAAAATGAAAATTCTTGTTGAAGATGCTCTTCATAGATGTTCTCTACATTTCAAGAGCCAAAAGGCTAAAGTAATATAATTTTTACCCTCTTCTCTCTTGATTAATTAGTTTAAAACTAATAAAATAATAATGTTTGACTACAGTAGAAAAATGTATAAAAGACTTGATGTTTGACTCATTTTAAATGTAATTTTTTAAATTTAATAAAATAAATTTTTCTCTTCGAATTTAATTTTTATTTGAATAGCCTATTGTGAATGTTACCTCACCAAAATCCCGAGTAGACTTCACAAACGTGAAAGTGATCATCAGGGTGGAAATAAAGTAATTTGACTCTTGTTGACAACTATTGGTATACATTGATGTTCGCACTAGTAAAACATATATAATAATCTTTGTTTCGTAGAAATTATGGACAGGACCATTACTTTTCCTTTGCATTTCATGTTCAAATGGTTTTAATTTGTAAAACGAATATAACGTTGACGGAAAAAAAAAAAAAAAAAGCAAAGTAGTCAACCTTTTAAGTGTCACTGTTGCGTTGTAGTATACGTACCAAGCAAAACGCATACTGCTTTCTAGCCTGTGGACAAGTACCTGTTGTCGATGGCGGCCAACATGGGAATTAATCTTCTCCACATAAAAAGATACGAGAGGTCAACAGACAACAGCTAATGCCATGGATGTTAATTTATACGTACAACTTCTTTTTTTGGCATGTTCGGCATGTCCGGACATAAGGAGGGAAGATTCGAACTAGTGACATCCGTTTTATTAAGCGTGGTCTCAGCCGATTGAATTACCTCTTAGGGACATACGTATAATTTCTTGTTTTAAAATGTTTATATAATTAATAATTTTTTATTTATTTATTAGGTGTTTGAAGGAAGGATCTGACTTATATGCTATTATTAAAATTACAGCATGTATGCTATAGTTTAATCAACGGTTATGATTGAATCTTAAAGTTGATTTATTTTTAGAAGCTTTTAATAGGAGAGAGAAAATGAAAAGAGATTTTGAGAAATTCAATCTTGATCGTTGATTAAACTATATCATGTAAGCATATAGTTTAATCAACGATCATGATATAATTAAACTATATCATTTAATTATAGCATGTAAGCTGGATCCTTCCTTCAAACACCTAAAGGTAGACAAAAATACAAAAATAAAGTAAAACATCATAAAATAACATAATTAAAGGATTAACACACATAAATTTTAGCCCTTATCAGTCGTTATATGACATATTTAGGCTCTGTTTGTTTCGACATAAAATGAGTGCGGAAAGATAGTTTTAATATTCTTTTAGGATTTAATGCGATAAAAAATAATAATCAACTGAAAACATTTTCTGTTTTACTAGAAAAGCCTCGTTAACTTATGTAAAGTGGCTTTCACTTCTTAAAAGCGTAAACTATATTTTGAATTGTTGATTTAAACCCGAATTGCTTGTTTCTATTATTTCTTTAATGACAAAATGCCCGTATTGTGAGAGCTGATGGCTGATAAAAGCTAGTTTCACATTTGCGTTATTAGTTGTCATCTGCCTCATCTCTATTTTTTATTTATTTTTTAACATTTGTGAATGTAATGTGGACTAAGCCAAATCCACATTTGCAAATATCAATCATCATTATATGAAAACAATTCCCAGCCCTAGTTACTTAGCATATATATATTAAGCTATACTTGCGAAATAGTGATAAATTCAATGCAATTTTTAGCCCTAAAAAAATTGTCAAATTGTAATTATCTATTATAAATTTGCTTAAAAATTCTGCCAACTAGTTTTTTTTTTTTTTTTTCTTTAAAGTTTTATACTGATTTATTTATAGATTACTTTTTAAAATTAGTTGTTCATGAATGTATATGTTTTGTTACATACTTTAATTGTATGAAATATATAATTATAGTTAGTGAACATTATGAAAAATAACAATGATTCATTAATTCTAATGAGTAAACTAACGCTAAGTGTGAAAAATAAATTACAAGCTACATTTATATAGGTTAAAGAATAATTAAAATTTGTTGAATTGTTTATTTATTTTGTTAGTTATACTTGATTTTATAAATATTGTTAGTTAATTTTTGTTTAACTTTATTTGGGCAGTGTAACATTTTCTTTGGATTTTGTGCTAACAGGGCCTCATGTCTCTCTTTTCTGCTTTTAGGTGTAACTAAATCAACTTAATTACAATTTACATAACTAGTTAGTTGAGTGGCTTCGTAGCAAGATGCCACGTAAGTCTTTGTCTTCGCTTGCTTTATGATATCACATGAGTTCAAGGATTCATTGACATAAGCATGAACATAACATGAGCAATGAAACGGAAACGGGGTTCAACTCTGGTGGTAATTGAGTATGGTCTCACTACCGTAGAGCTGGCCCATGCATAACGAAAACGGGGAGAAAACTCCGGTTGTGATTGAGTATGGTACTCTAATGTGTTATGTTATGTTATGTCTTATGTTATTTATATTCCATTGCAAAGATATGAACTCTGATGAATCATGGACGATGCATATAGCTCTCTGCAGCCCATTCCCTCTTCTCCCTTTCCTTTGAAGTAGGGTAATCTTGCAATTAAAAAAGAATGAATTAAGAAAGATGTGGGGTAATCTTTCCTTTCTTTTCTCCTTTCTCAAGAAGAAGAAGAAGAAGTGGGGTAACCTTGAATTCGGAGCATCTTCAAAAGGCACCTTCTATAGCCCCCACTCACAAATTGACACCTAAGCAAACACAAAACAAATCCACAAAAATATCATACACCTACACACACTATATTTTGAGCTCAACAGGGCTGGTCACTCCAGACCCGTGGGGCGGGTCACAGCCAGGCCCATGGGTCAAGCCGGGAGTCACTTCCTCTGGCCCTGGAGTCAATTTTTGTAGCCTTTAGGGTGATAAAATCCCTAAAGGGTTCACTTTCTACCTCTAGATTTTAGTTTTAAATAAAAAAAATAAGTTTTGGGACATTAGAAATGAGCTTTGAGGCATTAAAATCGGATTGTGGGGCATTAGAATCGGGTTGTGAACCGGGTCTTGATCGATTCAGTTGGGTTTTGATGCGGGTTAGGCCAGACCAATGGCGTTGTTGGTCTGGCAAGACCCACGACATGGATCTATCCAGACCCACGCCATGGGTTAGGCCAAACCCATGACGTGGGTCTGGCAAGACCCAACTCGAGAGTCTGGCCTGACCCACGGCCTGGGTTTGGCCGGACCCAAGGCTAGGTCTGGCGGTAGGGGTGAGGGGTTTTTGGTCTTTTTGATTTTCATTTTGATTTACTGTTTTTGTTCTCACTTTAGATTTTTGCAATTTTCTTGAAATGGTGATGTGTCAAAAAGAGAGTGGAGGGTGTAAAACAGCTCTTTTACATATGGTTCGGACCAAGGGGGCTCTCTTAAAAGAATGGTAAGGGTGAAATATGACATAAGAAAGAATGAATTGAAAGAATGGTAGGGGTGAAATATGAAATTAAAAAAGAATGAATTAAATGTAGTTGGGTAATCTTGCAATTTGTAAAAGATGATGGTTTTATTTAATAGGAGAATTTTGCATATGCCACATGTAAGGCCATGGTTGGGTGGGAGAGTGTAACCTTATCTCTTCCTTTCTCCCAACTGACGTGAATGCGGGGTAGGGGAAAAATATGAAATTAAGAAAGAATGAATTAAATGTAGTGGGGTAATCTTGCAATTTGTAAAAGATGGGGGTTTTATTTAATAGGAGAATCTTGCATATGCCACATGTAAGGCCATGGTTGGGTGGGAGAGTGTAACCTTATCTCTTCCTTTCTTCCAACCGACATGAATGGGGGGTAGGGGTAAAATATGAAATTAAGAAAGAATGAATTAATTGTAGTGGGGCAATCTTGCAATTTGTAAAAGATTGGGGTTTTATTTAATAATAGAATCTTGCATATGCCACATGTAAGGCCATGGTTGGGTGGGAGAATGTAACCTTATCTCTTCCTTTCTCCCAACCGACATGAATGGGGGGTAGGGGTAAAATATGAAATTAAGAAGAATGAATTAAATGTAGTGGGGTAATCTTGCAATTTGTAAAAGATGGGGGTTTTATTTAATAATAGAATCTTGCATATGCCACATGTAAGGTTGGATGGGAGAGCGTAACTTTAACACTGCGCTTCTCCCAACCGACGTGTAGCCCATTCCCTCTTCTCCCTTTCCTTTCTTTTCTTCTGCTTCTTCGTCTGAAGAAGCAGAAGAAGAAGAAGAATAGTAGAAGAATGGTAGAAGAAGAAGAAGAAATGTAGGGGTGAAATATGAAATTAAGAAAGAATGATATAAATTTAGTGGGGTAATCTTGCAATTTGCAAAAGATGCTTGTTTTATTTAATAGGAGAATCTTGCATATACCACATGTAAGGCCTTGGTTGGATACGAGAGCATAACCTTATCTCTTCCTTTCTCCCAACCCACGTGCAGCCCTTTCCCTCTTCTCCCTTTCCTTTCTTCCCTTTTGAAGAAGAATGGTAGACAAAGAAGAAGAAGTAGAAGAAGAAGAAGAAGATGAAGAAGAATGGTAGGGGTGAAATTTGAAACTAAGAAAGAATGAATTAAATGTAGTAGGGTAATCTTGCGATTTGTAAAAGATGGGGGTTTTAGTTAAAAGGAGAATCTTGCATATGGCACATGTATGGCCATTCTTGAATGGGATGGCATAACCTTATCGCTTCCCTTCTCCCGACCCACGTCCAGCTCAATGGAAGAGTATAACCTTATCTCTTCCCTTCTCTCGACCCACGTCCAGCCCGATGGGAGAGCATAACCTTATCTCTTCCCAACTCCTGACCCACGTGCAGCCCATTCTCTATTCTCCCTTCTCCCAACCCATGTGCAACCCATTCCCTCTTCTCCCTTTCCTTTGAAGTCAGGTAATCTTGCAATGAAAAAAGAATGAATTACGAAAGATGTGGGGTAATCTTTCCTTTCTCAAGAAGAAGAAGAAGAAGTGGGGTAACCTTGAATTCGGAGCATCTTCAAAAGGTACCTTTTACTGCCCCCACTCACAAATTGACACCTAAGCAAACACAAAACAAATCCACAAAAATATCATACACCTACACACACTATATTTTGAGCTCAAAAGGGCTGGTCACTCCAGACCTGTGGGGCAAGTCATGGCCAAACCTGTGGGTCTAGCCGTGAGTCACTTTCTCTGGCGTCGGAGTCAATTTTTTCGGCCTTTAGGGTGATAAAAACCCTAAAGGGTTCACTTTCTACCTCTAGATTTTAGTTTTGAATCAAAAAACGAGTTTTGAGGCATTAGAAACGAGTTTTGAGACATTAAAATCGGGTTATGGGCATTAGAATCGGGTTGTGATCCGGGTCTCAATCGATTCAGTTGGGTTTTGAGGCAAGTCACGCCAGACCCACGGCGTCGTTGGTCTGGCAAGAACCACGGCATGGGTCTATCCAGACCCACACCATGGGTTAAGCCAGACCCATGACGTGGGTCTAGCAAGACCCAAGTCAGGGGTCTGACTTGACCCACGGACTGGGTTTGGCCGAACCAATGGCTAGGTCTAGTGGCAGGGGTGAGAGGTTTCTGGTCTTTTTGCTTTTCACTTTGATTTGCTGTTTTTGTTCTCACTTTAGATTTTTGCAAGTTTCTTGAAATGGTGATGTATCAAGTGGAGAGTGGAGGCTGAAAAACAGCCCTTTTATAGATGGTCCGGACCAAAGGGGCTCTCTTAAAAGAATGGTAGGGGTGAAATATGACATTAAGAAAGAATGAATTAAAACAATGGTAGGGGTGAAATATGAAATTAAGAAAGAATGAATTAAATGTAGTGGGGTAATCTTGCAATTTGTAAAAGATGGGGGTTTTATTTAATAGGAGAATCTTGCATGTGCCACATGTATAGCCAGGGTTGGATGGGAGAGCCTAACCGTATCACTTCCCTTCTCCCAACCGACATGACAGGGTGGTAGGGGTAAAATATGAAATTAAGAAAGAATGAATTAAATGTTGTGGGGTAATCATGCAATTTGTAAAAGATGGGTGTTTTATTTAATAATAGAATCTTGCATATGCCACATGTA
Organism: Corylus avellana; assembly: GCF_965113065.1. Lineage (NCBI taxonomy): Eukaryota > Viridiplantae > Streptophyta > Magnoliopsida > Fagales > Betulaceae > Corylus > Corylus avellana. The sequence goes on from NC_142497.1 coordinate 11,157,716, forward strand.
AGGTTGGATGGGAGAGCGTAACTTTAACTCTTCGCTTCTCCCAACCGACGTGAAGCCCATTCTCTCTTCTCCCTTTCCTTTCTTTTCTTCTTCTTCTTCTTCTTCATCTGAAGAAGAAAAGGAAGAAGAAGAAGAATAGTAGAAGAGGAAGAAGAATGGTAGAAGAAGAAGAAAGGTAAGGGTGAAATATGAAATTAAGAAAGAATGATATAAATTTAGTGGGGTAATCTTGCAATTTGTAAAAGATGGGGGTTTTATTTAATAGGAGAATCTTCCATATACCACATGTAAGGCCTTGGTTGAATACGAGAGCATAACATTATCTCTTCCTTTCTCCCAACCCACGTGCAGCCCTTTCCCTCTTCTCCCTTTCCTTTCTTCCCTTCTGAAGAAGAATGGTAGACGAAGAAGAAGAAGAAGATGAAGAAGAATGGTAGGGGTGAAATTTTAAATTAAGAAAGAATGAATTAAATGTAGTGGGGTAATCTTGCAATTTGTAAAAGATGGGGGTTTTATTTAATAGGAGAATCTTGTATATGGCACATGTAAGGCCATGGTTGGATGTGAGGGCATAACCTTATCTCTTCCCTTCTCCCGACCCACGTCCAGCCCGATGGGAGAGCATAACCTTATCTCCTCCCTTCTCTCGACGCACGTCCAGCCCAATGGGAGAGCATAACCTTATCTCTTCCGTTCTCCCAACCCACGTGCAGCCCATTCTCTCTTCTCCCTTCTCCCGACCCAATGCAGCCCATTGGGAGAGCATAACCTTATCTCTTCCCTTCTCCCGACCCACGTGCAGTCCATTACCTCTTCTCCTTTTCCTTTGAAGTCGGGTAATCTTGCAATTAAAAAAGAATGAATTAAGAAAGATGTGGGGTAATCTTTCCTTTCTTTTCCTTTCTCAATAAGAAGAAGAAGAAGTGAGGTAACCTTCAATTCGGAGCATCTTCAAAAGGCACCTTTTACAGCCCCTACTCACAAATTGACACCTAAGCAAACACAAAACAAATCCACAAAAATATCATACACCTACAACACTATATTTTGAGCTCAAAAGGGCTGGTCACTCCAGACTCATGGGGCGGGTCACAGCCAGACCCGTGGGTCTAGTCGTGAGTCACTTTCTCTGATGCCGGAGTCAATTTTTCCGGCCTTTAGGGTGATAAAATCCCTAAAGGGTTCACAGGTTGTGATCCCTAAAGTGAGTTTTGCGGCATTAGAAACAAGTTTTGAGGCATTAAAATCGGGTCGTGGGGCATTAGAATCAGGTTGTGATCCAGGTCTCGATCGATTCAGTCGGGTTTTGAGGCGGGTCACGCCAGACCCACGGCATCGTTGGTCCGGCAAGACCCATGGCATGGGTCTATCCAGACCCACGATATGGGTTAGGCCAGACCCAGGGTCTAGCCAGACCCATGGGTCTTGCCGGACCAACGCCATGGGTTAGGCCAGACCCAGGGTCTAGCTAGACCTATGACTTGGGTCTGGCAAGACCCACTGCAAGGGTTTGGCCGAACCTAAGGCTAGGTCTGGCGCCAAGTCGGGGGTCTAGCCTGACCCACTGCAAGGGTTTGGCCGAACCTAAGGCTAGGTCTGGCGGCAAGGGTGAGGGGTTTTTGGTGTTTTTATTTTTCACTTTGATTTGCTGTTTTTGTTCTCAGTTTAGATTTTTGCAATTTTCTTGAAATGGTGATGTGTCAAATGGAGAGTGGAGGCTGTAAAACAGCCCTTTTTATAGATGGCCCAGACCGAAGGGGCTCTCTTAAAAGGATGGTAGGGGTGAAACATGACATTAAGAAAGAATGAATTAAAAGAATGGTAAGGGTGAAATTTAAAATTAAGAAAGAATGAATTAAATGCAGTGGGGTAATATTGCAATTTGTAAAAGATGGGGGGTTTTGTTTAATCGGAGAATCTTGCACATGACACATGTAAGGACATGGTTGGATGGGAGAGCATAACCTTATCTCTTCCCTTCTCCCAATGCAGTCCTTTCCCTTTTCTCGCTTTCCTTTCTTTTCTTCTAAAGAAGAATGGTAGAAGAAGAGGAAGAAGAAGAAGAAGAAGAAGAAAAATAGGGATGAAATATGAAATTAAGAAATAATGAATTAAATGTAGTGGGGTAATCTTGCAATTTGTAAAAGATAGGGGTTTTATTTATTAGGAGAATCCTGCATATGCCACATGTAAGGCCTTGGTTGGGTGGGAGAGTGTAACCTTATCTCTTCCTTTCTCCCAACCGATGTGAATGAGGGGTAGGGGTAAAATATGAAATTAAGAAAGAATGAATTAAATGTAGTGTTGCAATCTTGCAATTTGTAAAAGATGGGGGTTTTATTTAATAGGAGAATCTTGCATATGCCACATGTAAGGCCATGGTTGGATGGGAAAGCATAACCTTATCTCTTCACTTCTCCCAATCCACATGCAGCCCTTTCCCTCTTCTTCCACTCATTTCTTTTCTTTTGAAGAAGAATGGTAGAAGAAGAAGAAGAAGAAGAAGAAGAAGAGGAAGAATGGTAAGGGTGAAATGTGAAATTCAGAAAGAATGAATTAAATGTAGTGGGGTAATCTTTCAATTTGTAAAAGATGGGGGTTTTATTTAATAGGAAAATCTTGCATATGCCGCATATAAGGCCATGGTTGGAAGGGAGGGCATAGCCTTATCTCTTCCCTTCTCCCGACCCACGTGCAACCCATTCCCTCTTCTCCCTTTCCTTTCTTTCCTTCTTTCTCAAGTAGAAGAAGAAGAAGAATGAATGAATAAATGAATTAAATGTAGTGGGATAATCTTGCAATTTGTAAAAGAAGAAGAATAATGGTAAGAGTCAAATATGAAATTAAGAAAGAATGAATTAAATGTAGTGGGTTAATCTTTCAATTTGTAAAAGATGGGGGTTTTATTTAATAGGGGAATCTTGCATATGCCACATGTAAGGCCATGGTTAGATGGGAGAGCATAAGCTCATCTTATCCCTTCTCCCAACCCACGTGCTGCCTAGTCCCTCTTCTCCCGAAGAAGAAGAAGAAGAAGAAGAGGGGATTTTTTTTGCTTCCTGTTGTTTAGAATTTTTTTATTTTTTATTTTTTTTTATTTTGTTTTCCGATATCTGTTGCTCCCATCGTATTTAAATTTCTTTTTCCTAATATCTGCTGCACCCATATCCATGGCCATTCCTATTGTTCCCGAGGTGAAATACCAAGTGCTCAAATTGCACCAATTCCACAAGTTGCTCCACTTCAACCTGTTGCACCGAATCCCATTCGACCTACTGCACCGAATCCACCCCTTGCACCCATTGCACCAGCTGTTGCGTTCCAAGTTCCTAATATGAATCCAGCCCTCCACGTCAAGCTCTCCAAGAGCAATTTCATCTCCTGGAAAATGCAAATAAATGCGTATCTGCATGGTCAAGATGCTCATGGATTTATTGACAGCACCAACCATGCTCCACCACAAACAATTCCAAACCTAGCCCCTGCCATTGATGCCCCTGCATCAATCATGAATCCTGCCATCATCACTTGGTACCAGCGGGATCAACTTATTTTGAGTGTGTTATGTTGTGAAAATTTATTTAACTCGCAAGTGCACGAATTAATTGTAGTTTAATGGATTGCAAGTGCGAGGTCGATCCCACAGAGAATTGTATTTTTGAAAGAGCAATTTATATCTAAACTAATTAAATCCTAATCTAGTTCCAAAAGGGTTTTGATTTTTGAGTTTTGAAAATTAAAGGATAAACATAAACTAAATAAAATAAGTAAATCTAATGATAAAGGTACTAAGGTTTGGGAATTCACACTCACCAAATCATAACAACATACTTTATGTTCATCAATATTAATCCGAAGTTCTCACAAATTAAATCATAGATATGTTTTACTATGCTTCAAAGAATTAATCAAAACCATCCCATGAATCCATTCATTGACCAAATCACAAAAGGAATCCAAATTCAATTGAAACACCAGATGTATCCGTAGAACAAATCACAAGGGATATCCAATTTTTATGAGTTAAAAGCCAAGCAATCAATCATATGAAATTATCTCAAATCATTACACCTATCCTTGAATTACAAGAGATATCCAAGAATCACTCCATACAATTGATTAGAAGTAAAACAATTGAAATATAAAACCCAATAAAATCAGAATAATAAAAACTTACATAAAAGTGATGTTGTTCTTCATCGGTGAGGCTTCATCCCCAACCTTAGTTGGGAATTTAGCTCCACATAAAAATAAAATCTAAACCTAAAGAAAAACTAAACAAAAGAATTTTGCTCTCTGGGATTGTTTCTCTTTTCTTGAACGCAAAGAAGTTTGTTTATAGGCTTAGGGAAGTCCTAGAAGCCCAAGTAAACCTAGATAATTCGAAGGATTGTCTCTCGGAATAGGATTCGTCCAGATTTGTGTCCTTTAATTGTGGGGCGAATTTGGCATAGAAACCGTCTGAATTACGAAAATCCTATTTCACAACAAATTGTATTATTTTGAGCTAACTTTCTAATGCCGTTTGAATCACTTCAATCCGATATTTGACCGGCGAGTTATGGTCAAAATACTAAGACGTGTGCAGAATCTGAATTTGAATCCGATCCAAAATCTTATCCAATCTGAACTTTAATCTGATTTAACCTTTTTTTGGATTTGGTTAGACTCAACCATATCACCTAGGTCTTCTCAAAGTATTCTTTCTTCCAAACTTTGCATTTTTTCCTTTAAAGCTGTAGTTTTTCTTCAATGACCTACAAAATACTAAAAACACAAAACTAACATAAAATATTAAATAACGACACAGCTAAAGGATTAACTAATGTAAATAAAGGGGTCCAAATATGCAATATTTGGCACTTATCAAACACCCCCAAACTTACATTTTGCTAGTCCCCTAGCAAAACAAAACGACAAATAAAATTAAAGCAAGAAACATAAATCCTCTTTCGTGGGAGATACGATTGCATTTAGCATATGCAACAAGCCTTTTAAACCCCTAGGCATCCCTAGTGGACGAGTGAAGTCTCGTGAGGGCTTAACAGGAATGATACCCACAAACATTGTGCACTATGTTGTTAACAAGAAAGAAGTTTAACATAAACCATGGTTCTTATTCATGAGCAAACTTAAAAAGAAAAACACCATCATAACAGTCAAAAGGAAATCCAAAATCAAATTACTCATAAATGGACAATTGAGACCTCATATGTTCTGAAATGTGTAAAGTGTAATTACCATATAATCATGAAGCTTTCAGTTTAAACTCAAGATAAGTTCCATAAAATTTGAAAGAATTCCTAACAAATGAAACAACCAAGGCAAGATATGCATTTTTTTTTTTTTTGAAATATTTCCACTTTCTTAGAATCATTGGTCACACTTGCTGTGGGGTGTGTTACGTCATGTGATCTCTGATCATCTTTATAGAAGATGTTCACCTCGACCTCCTGTGGTTAGATGATATGAGTTCATTATCAACTTGCCACCTCCAAGAAGGGTAACCAATATGTTATTGATTATTTTCAGCGAATGAAACCTATGAGTGATACCATGGCTACTATAGGCCAACCTCTCAATGACTTTAAGACAGTCTCCTTTTTACTTGCTGGTTTAGGATCAAAGTATGATCCTTTTGTCACATTTGTGACCACTCGATTGGACCCACTCTCCATTGATGAGATTTTTTGGCCTTCTCGCCTATGAGCTACGTCTTGAGCAGCGCTATCCTACTCCAAATATCACTCCACCAGCTGCAAATTTTTCTACTAGATCTCAAGATCTCCGTGGCCGTGGACCTTATGGTAGCGGAAGTTTCTTCGGTGGTCGTGGACCGATAAACTGGGGAAGAGGCTACTCTTCAAACAATCGTGGCCGAAATTCCAATTTTTTCCATGGCTCATCTTCCCAATCTCGTCCCAACTGCTAGGTGTGTGGAAAGCAAGGCCACACAACTCTACGTTGCTATTGCTATTTTGATCAAGCTTATTAGGGGGTGTCTACATCTAACTCCCAGGCTCTCTACTCCTCTCCGAATTTGGCCATGGATGACAACTCGTATCCGGATACAGGAGCTACAATCACCTCACCAATGAGATGACCAATCTTAACATGTCATCTGAGGAGTATCACAGTGCAGACCAAATCCGTGTTGGTAATGGGTCAGCTTTGTCTATATCTCATATTGGATCTGCCACTATCTTAGCTTCCTGTAGAAATTTCTTATTAAAACAAATACTTCTTGTTCCTCGTATCTACAAAAATTTACTTTTGGTAAATAAATTTGCTTATGATAATAATGTTTTCTTTGAATTTCATGCCAACTATTTTTTGATTAAGGACTGCCAAACTCAGACCCTGCTCCACCAAGGTCCTCTTAAAGATGGACTCTATCAATTGTGTCAGTCGTTGTCATCTCCTCCAATAAAGCATGCCCTAGTTGGTGTGCAAACCTTGGCGGATCATTGGCACAAGCATCTACGTCACCTTGCACTTCGTATTGTTAAGCATGTTCTTTTTAAATTCAGTCTTCCAATTTCAGCAAATAAAGATCGTCTCCCTTGCACCGCGTGTCAGCTGGCAAAAGGCCATCAATTACCTTTTTATGCTTCCAATTCAAAAATACGTAATCCATTAGAATTAGTCCATTCGGATGTTTGGGGTCCTTCCCCTGTTATATCTATTCATGGCAATAAATATTATGTTTCCGTTTTTGATGCTTTTAGCAAATTTACTTGTCTATTTCCCATTCAACAAAAATCTGATGTCATGAATGTCTTTCAAAAATTCCAAATCATGGTTGAACGTTTATTTAATTCTGAAATTCAACATGTTTAAACCGATTGGGGGGTGAATTTCGTTGCCTCACTAAATTTTTTCAATCCAAGGGAATTATACACCATTTATCTTGTCCTCATACACATCAACAACAAGACTGTGTTGAGAGAAAACATCGTCACATTATCGATACTACCCTTGCACTCCTTGCTAATAGTGGTGTTCCTAAGAGCTTTTGGGATGAAGCATGTCAAACTGCATGTTTCCTCATAAATCATCTCCTAACACCAACCTAGAAAAATATTTCACCATTTCAGAAGCTATTTGCGAAAACTCCAGACTACTCCTTGCTCAAAATTTTTGGTTGTCAATGCTTTCCAAATCTGAGACCGTACAATACTCACAAATTTGATTTTCGGTCAAAAGCATGCATTTTTATGGGTTATAGTCTTCATCATAAGGGGTATAGGTGCTATAACAAAGAATCTGGCCGCTTCTACATTTCATGTGATGTTGTGTTCCGTGAGACAAATTTTCCTTTTATGTCCATAGAACCCACACACACGGTCACTAACCCTCCTTGCACCGGTCCCACCATCCACCCATTAGTCCACATGCCTTTGTCTCATTCCAATTCTCAATTCCAAAATCCCACTTCAATACTCGTGCATGCACAACCCCTTTCAATAGAACAGAGAGCTATCACCAACAATAGAGAGACATAAAGCACGTCTAGTCACCAAGAGCTATCACCAACAACCGGGTCTTGACTATGGAGAAACTTTTAGTCCGGTAGTGAAGCCAACGACAATCTGAACTCTCCTCTCTATAGCATACTCCGCTGGCTGGTCTATACTGCAAATTGACATTCAAAATGCATTCCTCCATGGTTTTCTCCATAAAGAAGTCTAAATGAATCAACCACCTAGGTTTGCACATTCATCGAAACCGCATCATATATGCAAATTGCACAAGGCCTTGTTCAGACTCAAGCAACCACCTAGAGCTTGGTTCTCATGTCTCCGTACACAGCTTATTGAACTTGGCTTTGTTGGTTCAAAAGCTGATTCCTCCTTGTTTACTTTTAAATTAGCTTCAATTACCATGTTTATTTTAATCTATGTTGATGATATTATAATTACAGCCTCTCATGACTCTGCCATTGATGAACTATTACAAAATGTCAAAGGTTACTTTTGCTATCAAGGAACTTGGGGACAATAACTAATTTCTTGGAGTTGAAGTAATAAGGCTGCAATCTGGACTTATGTTGTCCCAACAACGGTACATTCTTGATCTCTTAAGGAAAACAAATATGTTGGAGGCAAAACCAATCTCCTCACCTATTTCGTCGTCAAGCTCTCTCTCCACAGCTGTTGGTGATCCTATGGACGACCCATCTCTATTTCAAAGCACAGTGGGCTCTCTCCAATACCTCTCTCTCACACGACCAGATCTAGTGTTTTCAGTCAACCTGATTTGTCAATTTATTCATTGTCCAACCAAGACTCATTGGCAGGCTGTTAAAAGAATTCTCTGGTACCTAAAGCACACAGTCACTCATGGTCTTCTTCTAACACGCACAAGTTCTCTACAACTTCAAGCCTTTTCGGATGCAGATTGGGCAGGTTGTCTAGATGATCGCAAATCTACTGGTGCTTATTGTGTATTTCTTGGGGAAAATCTCATCTCATGGAGCTCTAGAAAACAATCCACTGTATCTAGATCAAGCACTGAAGCAGAATACAAGTCCATCGCCAACACAGCTGCTAAGCTCCTATGGCTTCAGGCTCTACTTCGTGATCTTGGTATTCCTACTCTCTCTCTGCCAAAACTGTGGTGTAATAATATAGGTGCTACATATCTTTCAGTCAATCCGATTTTCCATGCATGCACAAAGCATGTTGAAATTGACTTTCATTTTGTCCGGGATCGTGTTGCAGATAAATCTCTCCAAGTTCTCTTTATTCCTAGTAAAGACCAACTTGCAGATGTATTAACGAAACCAATTGTCTCTACTCGTTTTCAAGATTTTTGCTACAAGCTCAACGTGCGCTGCCCCCCGTTGAACTTGAAGGAGGGTGTTAAAGCACAAGTTACATTGAAGTCTAATACCATATGTGATAATATTGAAGATCAAGATAAGAAGATAGCATTAGAATCAAAGACTTAGTTATTGTGATAAGGTTGTATTTATCTCTTAGAATTAGGATCAATTTTATGTACACAAGTTTGTATATAACTCAACTTGTATTTGTCCTATAAATACTTTTACGGTGAGAAATTAACTTTCAGAGATCCTGTTTACTCAAGTTTCTTTCACTAAAAATAATCGGGAACAAATTGGTTACCCTTTTTGGAGGTGGCAAGTTGATAATGAACTTGCATCATCTGACCATGGGAGGTCGAGGTGAACATTGATAAGCGCCGAATGTTGCACATTCAAGCCCCTTAATTTGCATATGTTAATTCCTTAGCATTGTTATTTGTTTGATTTTGTTTTGTTTTTGTGTTTTCAGGTTATAAATCAATATGCAATTAATTCTATTGATTTTGGGCTTAAAAGCACACTTTGAGAAGACCTAGAAGATATGGTTAAACTTAACCAATCATGGTTAAGTTTAATCAAATAAAGAAAAGGATTAATTCGAAATTTTTCAAATTAGAGTCAAAATCGGATTGGATTCAAATTTGGATTATGCATACGTCTCGGTATTTTGGTCATAATTTTCAGCTCAAACATCCGATTGAGGTGATTCAAGCGGCACTGGAAACCTAACTCAAATTTCTACAAATCATTGTCAAATAGAATTTTCCTAATTCGGAGTGCCGCAATGCCAAAATCGCCCCGTAAGATAGGAACGCAATTCTGGGCGAATCCTATTCCGATTTGGACTTAGGTTTTCTTTATCCTAATTGGACTTGGACTTAAATCTCCGAAATTTATAGGTTTCCTAGGGCTTCTAGGACTGGCTTGCTCCCTATAAATAGACCCTTAACCTTCAAGAGAAGGTGTGCTTAGTTTTAGATACAAAAATCTTCTTGGAGGCTTGACAAGTTGAAGAGGAGATAATCCATGGCAGGAAGCCATCCTAGCACCCCGATGAGCGGCTAATTCTATAATAGGGTGTTGATGTAGCCCTATCCAAGCACAATGGTTTGATTGTATTTACTTTCTAGATTTTCAATTTATGCATGTTGATTGTATAACTCTGAGGATTGCTACAATTGATTTATGTTCTTAATTATTAAATGCAATTGTTCTTAAATTCCAATATCAATATTTGTGAAATTCTTCTCTTGTCTTACAAAGTATTTTACTTTTATTGAAATCAAATCATTCTTGTTTTCTGTGATTATGAGGATGATGGTTATACAATGGGTTTAATTGACATATGATCAATAGGATTTGATAGGCCATGCCTAGGGAAGACGGATTGTACTACACCCTAGTTTAGTGTAATTTAGGTAGACAATCCGTGCCAACCGAAGATGGGTTACACTTATTCATTGATTGTATGTATCCTTTTAAAGAATTTGATAATTTATACCTAGGGAAGACGGGTCGTATCGCATCTTAGTGGTTAGGTGGACGATCCGTGCCAACCGAAGATAGATTATGCTTATTCTTTAATAAGGTAGTTTCTTGTTTATTTATAACATGTATAGAATGAATTTCTGGGAATAATTATTATTAGCCATTGTTGTGCGGATAGAGGTGAAGTCAATACCCTACACTCTCTCTCTCTTATTTTAAATCTCTTTTATTTTCATGTACTTTAGTTTTAAAGAAAATCAAAACAAATCTCTTTTCCATTAAGTTAATTTTAATCTTTTAAATTTTGATAATAAAACCCTTGTAGTCCTTGAGGTTCGACACCCTCTCTATAGCCGTATCCTACAAAGATTCGTCCTATTGCGAGTGGTTATTTTTATAATTGATATTTTTGGTCACAAAAATACCACATCAAACATCTTCTCCAAGGATGACCAGAGATCACGGGACGTAGCACATCCCACAGCAAGTGTGACCAATGATTCTGAGAGAGTGGAAATTAACACATTCAAAATAAGTTGATCCCGCTAGTACCAAGTGATGAAGGCAATATTCATGACTGATGCAGGGGCATCAATGGTAGGGGCAGGGTTTGGAATTGTTTGCGGTGGAGCACGGTCGGGACGTCAAAAAACCCATGAGCATCCTAACCATACAGATACGCATCTATTTGCGTTTTCCAAGAGATGAAATTGCTCTTAGAGAGCTTGACGTGGAGGGCTGGATTCATATTAGAAACTTGGAACACAACAGCTAGTGCAATGGGTGCAAGTGGTAGATTCAGTGTAGTAGGTTGAATGGGATTCAGTGTAGCATGTTGAATGGGATTCGGTGCAATAGGTTGAAGTGGAGCAACTTGTGGAATTGGTGCAATTTGAGCACTTGGTATTTCACATTCTAGAATAGCAGGAACGACCATGGATACGGGTGTAGCAGATATTGGGAAAAAGAAATTTAAATACGATGGGAGTAGTAGATATTGGAAGACAGAAAATAAAAAAAAATAAATTCTAAACACCAGGAAGCAAAAAGGACGTTAGTCAATATTTTGCTCTGATACCATAACAAAGTAAACAAGATCTCTGAATGTTAATTTCTCACCGTAAAAGGTTGAGATCATTTTCATTCATACTTATAGGACAAATACAAGTTGAGTTATATACAAATTTATGAACATAAAACTGTTCCTAATTCTAAGAGATAAATGCAACCTTATCACAATAACTAAGTCTTCGATTCTAATGCTATCTTCTTATCTTGATCTTCAATATTATTACATGTTGTATTTGACTCCAATGTAACTTGTGCTTTAACAAAAGCCTAAGGGAAGGGATTTTGGCCATGGGGGTTAGTGAGGTAAACATTCAATCTTTCTCTTTTGATTTTCATGTTACCCATGGGATTGGAAGCTAGGAATTGTGAGGATTTGTGGGGCTTTGATTTGGGTCCAAAAATTCGGGTTCTTGAAGGGGGTTTTGGTATATTGTTGAAATTTCTAGTTTCAATTTAAAGTTTTGTTCTACCCACTGGATTCCAAGCTTGAAATCATAATAATTTGGGGAACTTTTGATTAGGTTCGAATTTGGGGGGATTTTAATAAGAAGCCTAATTCCTAAAACTAGCTTGGGGCTTTTTGTATGTGAACGCTAGGATGGCTAATTGGATGGGTTAATTGCATTTAAAGTGTTAATTAAACCTAGACTTTCATGGGTTCCATGGAAATTGATAGCTATGGGGTTTAGGTTCTTATATGTCATATTAGAATCATAGTGACATTGTTAGTGTTTAAGAGTATTATAAATCGAGGCAAACGACAATGGGAATGGATATATAAATGTTACATAGATAAGGTTGTAAATAAGTATATAATTTGATATGTAGTAAGTAGATAAGTAGATGGGTATAATGGTCTAACAAAGATAGTGAGCTTTAATGGTAAACATGCTGATAAACATCGAGCATGATAAAGTTATAGAATAAAATGAATAAATGAGCATTAGAGAATAATGATTATAGGGTTAAGTGTAATGCCTAACTTAGAGTCTATGTATATGCCGAATTAGTGATTGAATATATATTATGTTTTAAGATAATAGTTTAGTTTGACAAAGTTATTAAGACATTAAATGGTTAAAGACTTAATTTAATTAGAATTGTTAAAGTAATGCATTTACTTGATTAAAGAATAAAGTATTAAATAATTAATGTGATTATCTATGTACAATAAAAGTGACTAAGCGTGTTATTGAAATTGGCTTAACTTAATATGGGTTTAAATTATATAAGGATCAAACATACATTTGAAACTTAAATATGTAAAGCGATTAAATAGAATAAGTCTTTAATTATGTTTGTTTGTTAAAAGATTGTGATGTCAACCTAGTTGTGAGAAAGTGAGAAAGGTTACGTGAGAGTTCGTGGATAGTTATATGTGTAATAGGGTTTAGAGTTTGATAGTGTAACCAAGTATAATGATACAGTTAATTGCAGGCATGTATTGTGATATGGGTGGCTTAGGATTGAATCTAGTCCTCCCATGTGTAGTATGGGTAATCGGATCAATGGAGCATTTCGAAAAGATTACTTGAGTCATGAGTAGTGCAGTCTACTAAAGGTAAGTATTTTACTTACTGAGCAAAAGATACTATGTTTTAAGGTTTAAAATATGTTTTGTGACACTTTGACGATTTAATGACCTTTCATGAAATATTTTGATGAAAGGTTTGTATAAGCTCTTATGGATTTACAAGATAACATGATGATTAGGTTGTTATGAGTATATTTATGGTTTAAAAAGTTGATGACACGATTCTATGATTTTTATGATATGAGTTATGATAGCATATGAGTTCAAGGTTTTGTTAACACGAGCATGAACATGACATGAATGATGGAACAAATGAAAACAGGGTGACGGCTCTCGGTGGTGATTGAGATATGGTCTCACTACCATAGGGCTAGCCTCATGCATATCGAGAATGGGTGACGGCTACTGGTGGTGATTTAGATATGGTCTCACTACCGTAGAGCTGGCCTCATACATAATGAGAACGAGGTGATAGCTCCCGGTGGTGATTGAGATATGGTCTCACTACCGTAGGGCTGGCCTCATGCATAACGAGAATAGGGTGACGGCTCCCGGTGGTGCTTGAGTTATGTTCTCACTACCGCAGGGCTGGCCTCATGCGTAACGGCTCCTGGTGGTGATTGAGATATGTTCTCACTACCACATGGCTGGCCTCATGCATAACGAGATTGGGGTGACGTCTCCTGGTGGTGATTGAGATATGGTCTCAATACCACAAGGCTGGCCTCATGCATAACAAAAACGGGGTGACGGATGTTGTGCCAAATATCCTCCTAAATTAATAGGAGAATACTTGATACGTTTTACTCGCAAGTGCACAATTTAAATTGCCAAATTGTTACAGATTTGCAATGTTGAAAGAGATAAAGAAAATGAAAAGGTTAGAGATTTGACATCCACCATTAACCAAACTAATTAAGATAATACTATACTAATGTTCTAATCACATGGTATATTTAATGCTTGTCAACCTAAAGGTGGACAAGCATTAAATATACCATGTTTGGCTTGGCACATTTTCTATTTTGTTTTCAAATTCATATTTTTTGATTTTGTAAACAGATTTGGTACAAATTCACAAACTCAAAATTTTTGCCCAACGTTCTAAAAATCACATTTTCTCTTTGAAAACCAAACAACACATCTGCATCGGTTTCTTAAAAAATTCAAAACAAGAATGAAATTTGGCCCATCCAAACAACACATCTGCATCGGTTACTTAAAAAATCCAAAACAAGAATGAAATTTGGCCCATCCAAACAAGGCCTATCTACAACTTAAGTTATTAATCTCTCTAAGCAATGAATTAGACTGGCATCTATTCTAATTATTTTCTTCCCTAAAAGATTTAGCATGGTATCTACTCACAGTTTCCCGTAGCCAAGAACCCATGATGAGGTTCTTTTGTCACTTTATTAAGCCCAAGATTCGGTCATCTAAATTGACTTAATTAACATGTCCATACCATATAAATATGAGGAATTCAATCACATAGACAATAATCAATTAAACATACCCAAAATATAATTGAAACGAAGGCACTAGTATTGAATCTTAAAAGACATGATTAGGGCTTCAATCTAGCCTTAACAAAGGTTTAGTTACACATAATTTAAATAAAACTAAAAAGAAAGGGAAAGAAGAAACTGAAAATGCTTCTTGAAGTAGCCTCCAATTCTTCTCTTTGAAATTGTCTACTTTTCTAAGAGGCTTAGAGGTCTATTTATAGGCTTTAGGAAAACCTAGAAACCCTAGAAAACCTAATAAAATCAGAAGATAGACCCCTAGTCCAATTAGGGTTTGGAAAATGTAATTTTTAGTGAAAAATAAGTCTTTCCGCATCTGGGCCGCCCGAGTGCACTCGATCACATTGCCTTGCGCTCAATCATAGATTGCGCTCAATCATTCCTCTTCTGCGCTCGAGTGCTGATGCTTTCAATCCTTGGTGTGGTGCAGACGATGTTGTGGATGTTGGTACAAAGACTGTAGGTGAGGATCCTATTGCCATGTATTTAGGCCACGATGTTTGAGGCCTAGATGTGTGAGAGGTTGATTTTGTTGGACTAATTGTTAGTCCTCTTTAGTAGAGCATTTATGTATATGCTTAGATGTTGGTATTTTGTATATGACACATGTCGCATGTGACACTTTTGTATAGCCATTCTTTTTGTATGTAAGCTTTATTCACATAGAGGTATATGTCAGCTCAAATGTGTTATGTTATGTCTAATGTTATTTATATTCCGCTGCAACGATATGAACTCTAATGAATCATTGATGATGCCTGTAGCTCTATGCGGCATATCATATTGTCAATTAGTTAATACATAGATTCATGGCATACTACGGTATCGTCATGCCACTGTGACAATTAGCTTTGTTGTGGGTTATCAGTTTTTAAAAGAAAAATTTTTAGTCATGCTTTTATAAAGTGGGTCATCACACATACCTCCAAACTTGAATCACACATTGTCCCCCATATGTGTATAGAATTGAAACACAAGAGTAAAAGGATAGGAATACATGAATGAGCAGATGTGGGGTGTATCAGACCTCCAAACTTCTATGCAAAAAAAAGTGATACTCCAGCCAAATACCAATCAAGTGCAGTGCATTTTTGTTAAAATATAATCAAAGAATAAAACAACAATCGAGAAAATAAACCTGGGTGGAGATCATGTATGAGGACTCGAGTGCACAGGGCTTGCACTCGATCCTATGAGGTATTGCTCAATCCAAATCCGAGTTTCGAAGGATCTTACATCGATCTTTCAGAAGTCCAATTAAGCTATTCCAACCCTTCTTCTTTATAACCATGTAGCACTCCATAAGAAACAAGACTCCTCTTAATACCCCAAAACTGCTTCTAGCATTTAGAAGACCTTGAGACTTACCATGGCGATTCTCAATGTGTTTCTCTTGAATGGGGTCAGTGACCAATCATTCTTCTCTATGGGTGTCCTCAAAAACTGGGGCATCCAGGGAAGTTGACAAAAGATTGTCCACCCCAATTAAGTCAACTTCAGTAACCGCCAAATTATATGTTTCTCTTCTGGGGCTCTCATCCGGCGATGGGATACTTGAAGTGAGAGGCATAGGCTTCGGTGGGGTTCTCCAAGATTGGGCTTCAGTTAGAGTGTCAGGAGGTGGTTCTTTAGCAATTTCTATAGCGTCGTCCAAGAAGAAACACTCATTCTGATCAGGTGCATGCTGGAAGGCAATGAAGATATTCAGTTTGACCTTCATATTCCCAAAGGAGATTTTCATGACTCCGGTCCGACAGTTGATGCATCCATTGGCTGTGGCTAAGAAAGGTCGCTTGAGGATGATAGGTGTTGTGCGAATTTTAATGCACTCGCAAGTGCACGAATTGTTTTACAATATAGTGTTGCAAGTGCGAGGTCGAACCCACAGGGAATTGTGTTTGTGAAAACAAAATGAGTCTAAACCAATTAAATCTTAACTTAGTTCCGAAAGGTGAGTGATATTTGAACAGAAAATAAAGAACATAAAATAGACAGAATGGAACTTATCAAATGACAAAGAACTAAGGTTTTGGAATCCACACCTACCAAATCATAGCAACATATCCTCATGATCAT
Organism: Corylus avellana; assembly: GCF_965113065.1. Classification (NCBI taxonomy): domain Eukaryota; kingdom Viridiplantae; phylum Streptophyta; class Magnoliopsida; order Fagales; family Betulaceae; genus Corylus; species Corylus avellana. The sequence continues at coordinate 11,174,241 of NC_142497.1, forward strand.
CCATACATCCGAAATTCTCTACATAACACTTTTGTTTTTCATCAAGATTGTTATGGGCAATAAAAATCCGATGCATGTTCTACTTTGCATAAAAGAATAAATCAAAACATCCAATGTATCTGTTTATTGCACAGATCACAATGGATACCCAATTCAAACCAAATCATCCAATGTATCCGTTTTCATAGCAAATCACAATAGATACCCAATTTAAACCAAATTATCCAATGTATTCGTAAAACAAATCACAATGGATATCCAATATTTTGACAAATGAAAATCCAAGCAAATCAATTAATAGAAACTATCTCAAATCATGAGAAAAAATGACTGAACTCATATCCAAGAATCATCTCACCAATTGAATTGAAGTAGAACATTTAAAACGTCAAAACTCATATATTCAAAGAATATCAACTTACATGAAAATAAGGTTGCTACTCATTGGTGAGGCTTCATCCTCAATCGTAGTTGAAAAATTAACTACACATAACTATGAAAAATAAATCCTACCAACAAAAAAAAATACTAAACATAAAGGAAAAAACTAAGCTAAAGAGAATGTTGGTGTGCCTCCTTTTGTCCTCTGTCTCTAGCCCCCTTTTTCTTTTCTTTCTTTTTCCTTTTATATCCCTCTTCTAAGGTTTTTTTTTTTTTTTTTCCTTGAGCGTTGACTAAGGGCACTTGAGCGTTGACTAAGGGTGCTCGAGCGTACTTGTGCTAGCGGGGTTCTTCCTGCGGAGCACACGCTTGAGCACTGATGGCTTACTCTCGAACGCTTATGCGCTCGAGCGTAGATCCGCTGGGCCTGAGCGCAGCTGTGCTCGAGCCTAGAGTTGGTGCACTCAATCCCTTTCCTTGGTGGCTTTCTTTTAACATTTGCATTTCTCATATTAAGTCCATACTTTTCCCTTAGCAACCTGCAAAACACTAAAATCATAGAACTAACACAAAACATTAAATTATAATGCACTAAAGGATTAACGGGTGTAAATTAGGGGGCTCTCGATCAACCAGTTGCAAGACAGTAGTTGTGGGTTTTAGTACCTCTAAGCCAAGTTGCTGATATACCGAGTAAGGAAGCAGATTCACACCAGCTTCTAAGTCAAGGAGAGGTTTCTCAATCTCAATGTTTCCAATGATGCATGAAATTGTAGGAGCTCCAGGGTCCTTGAACTTTGGAGGAGTTCTATGCTGAATCAGAGAGCTCACTTGCTAGGTGAGGACTTTTCTTGGGAATATGATTCCGACTTCTCCTCTTTTGAGTGCACAAGTCCTTGAGAAATTTCGCATAGGCCAGAATTTGCTGGAAGGCATCAAGGGGTGGGATGTTGATTTTGACCTGCTTGAAGACCTCCATCATGTCTTGTATCTTCTCTCCTTGTTTCCCAAAGTAAGATGATGCCTTGAGACTTTCTGAGAATGGGACCCTAGGCTCATATGGTATCTCAAGAGTGGGGGCAAATGATGAAGACGCCTCTGTGCTTACTTGCTTACCTTTGCCCCTCTGCAGATTCTGTGGGACCTTAGTTTGCTCATCTTTCTTTTCTTCCACATGATTGTCTACCTCTTTCCCACTCCTCAACGTTGTGATAGCTTCGACTTGCTCCAGATGAGAAGTACACCCCTCTACTATGTATAGTCTCCTAGGATTGGCCACTAGCTAACTTGGAAGCTTCCCTTCTTCCATCCTACTGAGGGTATTAGCCATTTGTCCGAGCTAAGTCTATATCTTGGCTATGGCTTGAGTGTGAGAGTTCACCGTCTCTTGTTGAGATTTCACAGTCTGATTTACCTTGCTCATAAGTTTCAACATCTGATCTAGAAATTCAGAAGTCGACTGAGGAGATGGTGTGGCCTGATACTGTTGTTGTGGAGGCCGGTATGTGGAAGAAGGTTGGTGGGGCTGCCTGTTAGATTTAGTTTGATTGTACAGTCATGGAGCTGAGTTGCATGAAGCTTTAGTCTTCCATGGGAAGTTTGGATGATTTTTCCCCCCAGGTTATAAGTATTGGAACATGGATCATTACTCGGTTGTGAGAATGCTGCATTGACCTGCTCATTAGAAAAATTTCCAGCAAAAGGACAGTTAGTATCTTGATACATAGGACTAAAACAAACTGACATAGGTCCTGCGTTGTGGTCCTGGAAGCGGCTACCACTGCCACAAGCTGGTCCCATCTTTCAAGATAGAATGGCTATCTCGGGGTTCATACTATTGCCAGGCTTTCCTATCTCAAAATGACTTTTAGTCTTTGGGGCCTTAGGTGTAGGTCGCCTACGACTAGCTAAAGCATGATGTGCAGAATTATCACTAAGTTTCTCAAAAAAGGTCCATGCTTCATGTTGTGCAAATTATAATTACTCGCAAGTGCACGAATCGTGTGTAGTACAGCTTATGAAAGTGCGAGGTCGATCCACAGGGAATTGTGTTTGTGAAATTTGATTTCTATCTAAACTAATCTTATTTTAACCTAGTTCCGAATTTTGGGAATTTGAAATTAAAAATAAAACAAATAAAATAAATCAAAAGATAAAAACACTAAGATTTTCATAATCCACCTCAACAAATCAAAGCACATATAATTATGTTTGTTCATACATCCGAATTTCAATAAAATTTCATGCATGTTCTTTTGTTTTTATAAAATCCTATTGAAAGATTCAATGAATCCATCTCTATTACGAAAAACAAAATCATATCTGATTTAGTTCAAAAGATCCAATGTATCCATGCTTTGCACAAAAGACATTGGATATCCAAAGTAAACCAAAAGATAAAATGTATATGTTGGATGAAACACAATGAATATCCAACGTTTTCACGATTTATAAACAACAATCAATCATAATTTTGTAACACAATTGAATTGAAACGAACATACATTACATTAAACGACGAAATTGTACAGACTAAACATAAAAATATATAAACAAATCAATGGTGAGGCTTTATCTTCAACCTTAGTTGAAGATTTAGCATCTCATGACAAAAGAAATCATAAAAAAACTAAATTACTTCATTAAAATTCAAAACTTGCAAAAGAATTCGAGTTCCAAGCTACAAAAACCCAGAAAACACGAAAAACGACCAAGAACGACGCCCCCGGTGCATCTCCGTCCGTTACAGTGGAAAAGAATGATATTTATAAGCTAATTTTAGGGTTTCAGCACTGCCAGGTAGGCTGAGCACGCTTGATCGCACTAATGCAACATGTCTCCTGCGACGCAGGGCGCGAGTGCGCTCGAGCGCACTTCTAGTCGGAATTAGCCTATTCTTGTGAAACATGACTTTGTAGATCTTTGAGTTAGCTTTCCAGTGACATCAAGATTGCTTCAATCCGAGCTACAACTCTAGATATGGCCTTTTTAGTGGGACTCGTCTGATGCGAATCATCGCTTGATCCAAATTTACTGCCAATGCTCCCTGAAGTGTCTTAAGTCCAAAATTAATGGAATGAGTTGCAAATTTCACCTTAAAGCTGTATTTTTCTCTTAACAATCTGCAAATCACTAAAACACCAAAACTAACCAAAACATCATAATATAATAAAGCTAAAGGCTTAGCATATGCAAATTAAGGGGCCCAAATATGCAATATTTGGCGCTCAACACTTCATCCTCACTCCTCATCATAAAGGTCTCCCCCTCAAGATGCATCTACCATTTGTCTATGAGGCTCGGTGAAGCCATCATAGAAGCTTTTCACCAGCTGCCATTTCGGGACAGCGTGGTGTGGGCATGATCTAAGAAGGTCCTTAAGTCTCTCCTAGGTCTCATGAAATTGCTCACCCTCATATTGGGAGATACTAGTAATAGCGCTTCTAATGTCATTGGTTTTTCTTATGGGGAAATACTTTTTTAGAAATTCTTGTTGCAATTGAGCCCAAGAAGTGATAGTTTGGTTCTAAGGAGTGAAACCAATGTTTGGCCCTTTCCTTGAGGGTGAAGGGAAAGAGACGCATCCTTAGGGCGTCCTCGGTGAATCCAGTTAGGGTATGCTGGAAGTCGGAGGCAGCAGCTGCTAGAAACTGGTAGACTGGCGCTAGTGCACTCGATCGCACTGCAGGGTGCACTCGAGCGTAATGCCGATGATAGGCGCGAGCGTAGGAGTGCTGGGCTCGAGCGCAGCTTGCTGGGATCAGGCAGGCTGCCATATGTGTGCTCGATCGCACTGGAGGATGCGCTCGAGTGCACTGATGATGCTGGGCAGCACTGCTATGGATTTGAGTGAGAAAATTATTAAAAAAAAAAAAAAAAACAATAACCAAAAAGAAAAGCAAAAAATAGGATTAGAAAATAAAGAAAAGCATAGAATAATTAAGCTAGATTTAATCTTTAAAACTTAATAATGCAATTGTTAAGCAGTCCCTGGCAACGGCGCCAAAAATTGATGTGGTCTTTTTAAAGCAAAAATATATCAATAATAAATTACCACTCGCAATAGTACAAATCATTGTTAGATAAGGGTATATAGAAGGTATCAAACCTCAATGACTGCAGGGGTGTTGTTATGAAGTTTATGAAGATTAAAAGTAACTTAAGAAAAGAGTTTGTTGATTTGTTTTGTAACTAAAGTGCATAAAAGTAAAAGAGAGCTGAAATATAAGAGAGTAAGGTATTGACTTCACCTCTATCCGCACAACAATGGTTAATCATATTTAATCAAGAAATTCATTCTATGCATGTTATAAATAAACAAGAAGTTACCGTATTAAGTAACAAGTATAATCTATATTCGATTGGCACGGACCGTCCACCTAGCCACTAAGATGTGATACAACCCGTCTTCCCTAAATATGGATTATCTAATTCCTTAATAGGATACATACAATCAAGGGAATAGTATAACCCATTTTCGGTTGATACGAACCATCTACCTAAATTACACTAAATTAGGGTAGTATGATCCGTCTTCCCTAGGTATGGCCTATCTAACCCTCTTGATCATATGTCAATTAAAACCGTTGTATAATCATCATCCCCATAATCACAGAAAATAAGAATGATTTTAGTTCAATATAGGTAAAAAGCTTTTTGAGACAAGATAAGGATTTCACCAATATTGATTTTAAATTTAAGAACAATTGCATTAAAACATTAAGAACAAAATCAAATTGTAGCAATTCTCATAATTATACAACCAACATGCATAAATTGAAAATCTATAAATACTCAAGTTAGATTATATAGTCTTAAATCTTGGTTTGTAGTACACATCAGAAGGGAGGCAAACAAAGCAGCCCACCTTTTGGCGAGATGAGCTATCCATTAATCTCTACACCAAGTGTGCATGGAGGATAGTCCCATTTTTATTCAAAATGTTGTACTTGTTGAGCAAGAATTTTCCTCATAATTTTAATGAAATAATGCAATTTCATTTCAAGAAAAAAAAAATAAAAAAATCATATCAATGTAAAAATAAAATAAAATAAGGTATGTTATCTTAATTTATAGCTCCCCATTGAAAAAAAAAAAAAAAAAAAAAAAAAAAAAAAAAAAGGGGAAAGTACATATGACCCCCTAAAACTACCACCATATTGGCAATAAGTCTTCGTAAACTACAAAAAAAAACTGTTAATGACACCCCAATAACAAAAATATCATTCTTAAAATAAATAAATAAAATATTAAAATTATTATTTGAAAAAATGAAAAATGAAAATCCACCCCCTTGGGTTTCTTCATTTTTTTTAGAATTCATAACCAAAATTCTGTCTTATTTAAAAAAATTTATGGTTATTTTTGTGTTTTTGCAGGCTTTAAAATGAACATTGACATTTTTTTATAGTTTACAAGGGAGATTAATATAATTAATAGTTTAGGAAAACATTAACAATAAAGTTGTAGATGGAGGAAGAAATATGTAAAATTTTCCTTAAAAATTAAGTGGTCAAAAAATCACTATTTAGTATTAGTGTACGATAGATGGACGTCTAGGAAAGGTAATATAGACACAATTTTGTCTGTCATTGTTGTTTTTTCTTTTTATATTTATAAATGAAAATGATGAATCTCAAAATTCACATCTATACATTTGTGTTTATTATATAATTTAGAAATTAATCATTGTACCAACATCTTATCGAATGCTTCTAAGTAATTCTAAGAGGCTTACTTATATTCTACCAAAATGATGTGGCTATTAAAATCATCATTGGGCTTGTAATTAATCATTATTGAATTTTGATTAAATGGTAATTTTAATGAGGTTTGATAAGGACACAACACATACCCAACTCAAGGCCAACTTCTCTCCTACGTGTCATGTAATTTTTTTTTTTTAAAAAAAAAAATTAAAACCAAATCAAAGCTCTCTAAAAATCAAATTTTCAGAAATCTAAAAGTCCTCTCTCACTCCCTTGCTCTCCCTCCCGTGCTCACCCTCTCTCCTCCGGCGAGTTCATCGGCCACCGGAAATCCCCTCTCAGTCCCTCACTCTCCCTCCCGTGCTCACCCTCTCTCTCCTCCAGCGAGTTCTTCAGCCACTGGAAATCCTCTCTCACTCCCTCGCTCTCCCTCCCGCGCTCACCCTCTCTCTCCTCCGGCGAGTTCTTCGGCACCGGCAAAGCTGTCCGTCCGTCGCAAGGTTTCTTTTACTGTCTCTCTCACTCCGGCGATGTTTATAGCCACCGGCGAAGCTCCTGTCTCTCTCTCACTCCGGCGAAACCGAAGGCTCTCTCTCTCCTCCACCGGTGGTAAGTAATCCCTCTCTCTCCTCCACATTCAAAATCTAGGGCTTTTTGATTTATGTGTAGTGGGTGCTAGAATAGTGTATTAGATTTATGTGTATTTAGGGTTTAGATTTCTGTTTTTCGAATATTATTGGGAATGGATTTTTACTTCTTTTTCCGTTGGTTGAGGCTGTGTTTGTTCATGCCCGAGAAAGATAGTTTTTGGTTAAATTTCTCATTTGCATTATTCTCTGCGGTTTGTCAAATGTAAGTCCTTGTATTGCATTATTTCTTTTAGTAACAACATTATGAATGTTGTGAATAAAAATGTACCAATATGAATATCTCTGTTATTACTTTGGTTTTCTATATATCTCAGTTTTTTGGACTGTTTCAAAGTTGATTGTTGCTTTCTGGATTTAACATTAGTAAAATAAAATTTTTGTTATAAAAAAAAATATTTTCTTTTATTAGGGGAAAAGAAACTTACTAGATGACAACGTAAGAGTATTCTACATCAATTGCAGTACATTCGGTTAGGTTGGTTATGGTCTTTTGTGCAAATGTTTTTTTTTTTTGGCAATATTGGGAAGAGAGGTGTGGACACTTTATTGTAGTTTCGGTCAATGTAATTTATAATGCATAGTATGGGAGCTAAATTCCAATTTGCAGTAGATAGAATGATAGGTATATGGGAAGTAATTGGCGTATGGATGTATTTTACTGTCCCTTCACCTCATATGCATTCCATGGTCCCTTCCACGCAGCTAAACTTAATCATTGTTGTGACTCATAGGTGTCAAGGACCATGAATTTTTGGAAAATATAGACCATTTATTTTCTTTCATCCAGTGAGGTATAGGTCTTGATACATTGAGCATATAAATCTTTTAGTATCAAGCAACCTGGTTTTTCGAGTTCTGGATGATGCTTAAGTTTGACTATCAGCATATGGATGTTTCTTATATTAGATAATAGTGTATTGATGCTAATAGTACATAGACAACTATATTCTGATTTTTTATGTCAAAACATATAAATTCTTGTTATCAAAGAAGGGTCTACTTGACCTTACTCAGTAGTTTATCATTTAGTTAAATTGTGTTAGTCCTTCCAGAGAATATTGCATGACATATGTTGAATGCCTTTAAATGTCTGTAAGCATGTTGGCTCGACCATAGGTCCATAACCTTGAGAGATTTCTCATTTGCATTATTCTCTGGCGGTTTGTCAAATGTAAGTCCTTATGTTGACTTGGTGTATTGAGTTTATTTCTTTTAATATTCAAAGCCTAAATCATTCAGAAAAGCCAAGGTTGGTGTAAGTTTGAATTTGATGAGCAAGTAGAAAAACCTTGAGAGATTGATCTAATGTCCCTAAAAGTGCCTATAGCAATTCTGTCAACTACCAAGGTTTTTCTACTTGCTCATCAAATATTGTCAACTGCCACTTTATCGTCTCCTCTCTCAAGAGAAGTCTTGGAATGAAGTTCATTTTCTTTTTTCTTTTCAAGCCTATTTAAGTTCTTACTATTTATATGCTTTTTATAGTTCACACTGCTTATACAATAATATTTCGAATTATACATTAGGTTAGTGGAAAAGTTACTCATTATAGCTACCTAAATGGACAAGGAGGGTGAAGTTGAATCTTTGTATACACGTATTCCAAATTATGAAGATTTTTTGAAGCAAGATTGCCCTCAAATAGGTTTGACTTTTCATCTTTTGTTTGGGTTATAATTTTGCTTTGACACACCAAGATGGCTTTTAACTTTGAATCCCTTTTTGATAGATGTGGATGAAGAAGTTGAAGAACCAAATGTCTTAAGGATCACTTGTTCGGATGAAGAGTTGGATGGGGATGAAAGTTCGAATGAAGAGTTGGATGGAGATGAAAATTTTGAAGAAACAGAGATGATCGGTGGGAATGAAAAAGTTGAAGAACCAGTTGTGTCAATGACTTTTAATTCACATGAAGAAGTTATTTCATATTATAAGGCGTATGCTATGCAAGTTGGTTTTGTCATATTAAAAAGAGTTATTAAGAAGAATGTAAATGGTAATCCATATTACATGGTCCTGACATGCATGCATGATGGCCAAGTAAGAAACAGCAGAAGTACGGGTATAAAGACCAAATTAGCAACTAATAGAACGAAGTGTAATGCTAGGAGTTGTGCATATGGGATAACGGAATGTGGTATTTGAATAAAGTGGTGCTTGAGCATAACCATCCTGTAAGCCCAAAAAAAATAAGGTTTCATAGGTATTATAAGAATATGAATTATGCTGCGAAAAAAAGGCTTGATCTTAATGATAGGGCTAGAATACATTTGAATAAGAATTTTAACTCATTGGTTGTTGAAATGGGGGGGGGGGGGGGGGGGGGTTTGAGAATGTTCCCTTTGATGAGAGAGATTGTCGGAATTTTATTAACAAGGCAAGAGAGCTTCGGCTTGGAAAAGGAGGTGGTGTAACACCCCAGTCCCATATTGAGAAGATGAGAAGAAGCCCACATAGAGTAGGTGGTTTATAGAAATAGTCATGAGTGCTAAGTCCCACATTGCCTAGTTACTAGGTGAAACTGGGCTTTATAATGAATTCTAGGGAAGCTCCAAATTGACTAGTCATTTTGGGGTGATAGCGCAGATATGGCTAGCGCTTTTTCCCTGGGTTGTTATAAGTGGTATCAGAGCCACCTAGTAACACCAGGTCATGTGGTACTGGAGCACTACATGACGTGGACCTGACGAGGACGTCAGGAGTTTAAGAGGGGGAGTTTGTAACACCCCGGTCCCATATTGGGAAGATGAGAAGAAGCCCACATAGAGTGGGTGGTTTATAGAGATAGTCATGAGTGCTAAGTCCCACATTGCCTAGTTACTAGGTAAAACTGGGCTTTATAATGAATTCTAGGGAAGCTCCAAATTGACTAGTCTTTTTGAGGTGATAGCGCATTTCCCTGGGTTGTTTCAGGTGGTCAGGCCCTTTGTGATTATTTCGTAAGAATGCGAGAATTGAATGATAGATTCTATTATATGATAGACATGGATGATGATAGTAGGTTGCGAAATGTGTTTTGGGCTGATGCATGAAGTAGGGCATTGTATGAATATTTTGGGGATGTCATTACATTTGACACCACATACTTGACTAATAGGTATGATATGCCATTTGCTCCCTTTGTAGGAGTCAATCATCATGGTCAATCTATACTTTATGGGGCAGAATTGTTTTCAAACGAAGATACAAACACATTTGTTTGGTTGTTTGAAGCATGGTTGAAGTGCATAAACTACAAAGCTCCAAGTGCAATTATAACAGATCAGGATAGGGCAATGAAAAATGCAATTGAGATAGTTTTCCCAAAAACACGACATAGATATTGTCTATGGCACATTATGAGAAAAGTCCCCGAAAAGCTTTCAGGATATGAGCATTATGATGACATTAAGATGGCCCTAAATATATGTGTGTATGACTCTCCCAATGTTGATGATTTTGAAGAAAATTGGAAAAGTTTATTAAGAGTTATGAGCTTCAGAATAACCCTGGTTGAATATGTTATATTCTGAGCGGACTTTTTGGGTGCCAGCATATATGAAAGATACGTTTTGGGCGGGAATGACTACAACGCAGCGGAGTGAAAGCATGAATTCTTTCTTTGATAATTACGTGCATGCACAAACCACACTAAAGGAATTTGTTGACCAATTTGATAATGCTTTGAAGAAAATGGTTAAGAGGGAGGCACGTGCTGATTTTGATTGTTATAATCGCACGAGTCCTTGTGTAACAGACTTTGCTTTAGAGAAGCAGTTTCAAGATGCTTACACAAATGCAAAATTCAAAGAAGTTCAAGCAGAATTTAAGCCACGTTCGAATGTTAATAATTGTCTTCTAAAAAGTGAAGGTGCAATTTCTACGTTTCAAGTGATTGAAACTAATGTTAACCGCATGATGAACAAAACATTTAGTGTTTTCTTCAACACCGATGAATTTGAAGTGAAGTGTACTTGTGTATTGTTTGAAGTAAGAGGGATCATATGCAAACATTCTATTTCTGTTCTACTTACGAGTGGGGTTACAACGTTGCCACCTAGATATATTCTTGATAGATGGAGGAAGGATATAAATCAAAAACATGTTTTGATTAAGAGTAGTGATGACGTGTTGGTTAATAACTCCAATGCCCAGAGGTATGACGAATTTTGCAAGCATTGTGAAGAATTAGCATTGCTCACATCCAAGAACGTGAAATATTTCATGGAAGCGATGAAAAGTGTTGATATGTTAACGGAGAAATACCGTGCCTTAACGTTGGCTGAGCCCACTCAATGTGATGAAGTCATTCCAACTTGTGATGAGGTAATTTTAAGTAATGAGGGCACTACGGTGCAAGGTGAGAAGGTGCTTACTCCTGTTAAGGCTACAAAGAAAGGGAGACCACGCTTCCTACGAATGGTCCTAGTTATAGAAAAAGTGACCAAAAAGTCACAAGGTAAGAAATTTCAAGGACGAAATAAGCAACAGGGCGAGAACACTGTCAACAAGAAGGGGAAAAAGAATAAGGTACATAACCTAGCTCAAGATGACCTCAACACTTCTCAAACTTCATTGCCTCATCCAACACAGGTGATTAATATGACGATTTACCTTATTTTAGGTGCACATATCATTTGCTCAAATATGATTTTTCATTTGTTTAATTTATTATGTATGGTTCCATCAATGTGACAGCAACCATGGTTAATCCAATGTCTGAGTTGTCAAAATTGATCAGCCAACACAAATATGAAGAAGCCTTCGTCCCAGCCTTTCGAAGATGTGATGTGTCTATTGTATACTGGCTATGCTCTCAGGTTTATAAATTCATCATGTTATCTTAGTTATTAATGTTATATATTTAAAAGAAGTTGCCTTAAAGGTTTTTTTTTTTTTTCCTTATTTAGGTTGATCTACAGCATATATTGTCTATATATCCTCTTCATTTGATCCAAGTAGTGTTGCTTCACCTTTTGCGGCATCTAGCCTACGGTATCAATATCAATATGCCTCACACATTTGGTTGGATGATAAGCGTCGCCAATGCTATAATCCCAACAGACCCAATGATTGCAATGCATGTGCAGCCCATCTTCAATGAAATTTATGCCGTTATCAACCATCGACAATACTTGCCTACGATTACTAGTGATAAGCTTTCAAGTATCCGCTCTCTAATACATGTCATTATGTCCAAGAGCGTGTAAAATTTAATATAGTTTATACCTTTGATGTTGGCATATTTTTTAGGGAATTGTCATGTAACTGTCTTTTTGGGAAGTTGCCATGTAGCTCTTTAAAAGGATTGTGTTGGGAGCAACGTGGAAGAGCTTGTCTATAAGAACATTCGGTTCGAGGTGGGCTAGTAGCTTCAAATTCCTTTTTTTTTTTTCTTTTTTGTCATTTATGTTTATTGCATATTTCTTGCTGTTTATGAAAGTTTTTTATAGGGTTCTTCGATTTTTTGTTCATTTATTTTTGGGGGAAGTTGGATTTATGGGTTGCTGGTTGTTTTAGATAGTGAAAGTGTTTGTTAATTTGTAGTTATAACGTGCAAATGATGGTGTAGGTAGATTTAGTTATTCAAGTATTGGTTTTTGGTCCGATTGATCTTTGTCACTATACGTCTATGATGTATGGTTCTTTGAGGATTTGTTTCTTTATATTTGGAAACTGAATGTAGCTTTAGGAAAAATAGTGAATTTGGGGCAGTGGGTTTTAGTAGGGTTATTGTTGTTTTAGTGTCTATATTTTTTTCGTCTTCACAATTATATATTAATGTGGCATCTAATGTATCTATTATTTCTAGTTTTCTATTTTATGTTTGTTTTGCATATGCGGGAAAGGTTAGAGTTGTCTCAAGTATTAAGTTAAAATTTTATCTTGCTGAAAAACAGCGTGTATGTCCTTGAGAATTAGGTTGTAACAAAATGGAGTATTTTATAAGAAAATGTAGATGGGCGCATTTGCAGGTCCTAAATTTTGTGCAAAGATATATTTAGACACTCGTGTCATTACAATTTTGGTTCCTTGGGGAGCCATGCGACATTTCATTACCGTCTGCAAAAAACACCCAAAAACATTAAATTTTGAGGTAATTCGGTGCTAAAGAACCATCTCATCTCAGTAGGCCAGTTCCTGTGGAAGTTTCTTGCCTCTCCAATGACAAGATTGCTTACAACCATATTAACCACTTGGCAAACATGCTTTCCCCATGGAAAAAATACAGCAATAAGCTATCTAAACCTTTTTTTTTTTTTTTTAACATAAGTAATTGGCCCCAAGGGGAGGGGGAAGGGAATATTTAAACTAATAATCTTTGTTTCATGAGGTGTGGTCTTGGTCCCAAGGAGAGGGGGAAGGGAATATTTAAACTAATAATCTTTGTTTCATGAGGTGTGGTCTACATTCAATTTCTAAAACTATATATGAAAGAGATGCCAAAAAAAAAAAAACTACTGGAAAGCATCACTTCTCCTCGGACTTCAATTGTACGTAATAAGTCAATTCAAAATTTTCAACCACTTATGCTTCCTCTATCTCCATAGTAATTAACTTTTCCTGACACAATTCAATCATATTGATTTGCAGAGGATAAAAAATGAATGAAAGGAATGATAGCTCCAAACATAGGAGTGAGGATATGAAAATATCATTTGTTTTGAGATTCAACATACTGATTGCATGTTTTTCCACTCATTGTTATGCCTTTATAGAAAGATGTTTTAGAATAGAGATTATATCAGTGCTTACAAACATTTAAAGGCATTCAACATATGTCATGCAATCGTCTCTGGAAGAACTAACACAATTTAACTAAATGATAAACTACTGAGTAAGGTCAAGTAGACCCTTCTTTGATAACAAGAATTTTATATGTTTTGACACAAAAAATCAGAATATAGTTGTCTGTGTACTATTAGCATCAATACATTGTTTATCTAATATAAGAAACATCCATATGTTTTTCCAAAAATTCATGGTCCTTGACACCTGTGAGTCACAACAGTGATTAAGTTTAGCTGCATGGAAGGGACCATGGAATGCAGATGAAGTGAAGGGACAATAAAATACACCCATACGCCAATTACTTCCCATATACCTATCATTCTATCTACTGCAAATTGGAATTCAGCTCCAATACTATGCATTATAAATTACATTGGCCGAAACTACAATAAAGTGTCCACACCTCTCTTCCCAATATTGCGAAAAAAAAAAAACATTTGCACAAAAGACCATAACCAACCTAACCGAATGTACTGCAATTGATGTAGAATACTCTTACGTTGTCATCTAGTAAGTTTCTTTTCCCCTGATAAAAGAAAATATTTTTTTTATAACAAAAATTTTATTTTACTAATGTTAAATCCAGAAAGCAACAATCAACTTTGAAACAGTCCAAAAAACTGAGAGATACATAGAAAACCAAAGTAATAACAGAGATATTCATATTGGTACATTTTTATTCACAACATTCATAGTGTTGTTACTAATCAATTTCTCCACCATCAGCAATATCTTATTAAGTTACGCAAGCTCAATAGCTTACTATGTATCAAGTAAAAGAATGTAACATTAGCTCCAAATTGGGGGGGGGGGGGGGGGGGGGGGGGGGGACTTATCCTACATGTCCCATAATAATCAGGAGAACCAATCATGAATATAGGATTTCTTTGACATTCCCCAATGGCAGCCCACCCTGGACAATGTTCATCTTCATCCGTGCATTCAATGCCATCCACTTCAGGTGAAACTTTTTCCCCACTAATAGATCTTATGTGGAGCAATTTGGTGGCATACCACATTTCCCCCTCAAGGACAGGGCATCTAGGCATGGGAGCTACTCTTGTCAAGAGATGCATTAGGATGAAGAGTGAAAAATAGAATAGCATTCCCTTTAATAGGTCTCAGGATGCTACTACTCTTTGTACAATTGGACCAAATCTTACCCAGCTGAGAAAGTTTCAGCAGCAGTTAATAAGCAGTTGTGAATTCATGACCTAGAAATGATAATTAATACAATAAGTTTTAATATCGTTTATCTCTCACCTCTGACTCAGGAAAGAGAATCTCACCACCCCGTGTGGCATTTGAGAGGTACAAAACAACTATTGCCATCAAAGGCTTGGTTAATTCTAATGTGGATTTGTTACCAAAATAATCGTAGTTCTGATCAACCTCTTCGATCCCAAAATGCATAACCTGTAAGGGCATGCTGTTCTCTGAAGGAGAATGACACATCAGGTAAAACTATAAAGATATACATCATAATGGATTTCAATATATAAGCGAGTAGATTAAGTACAACATACATAATCAAGTTTAACTATCAAGAGTTGCAAAAAATTTAGAGAGTGAACTATTTACTTCAGATGATATAGAAAGATGTAAAAGCAGGGAATCCAACTTCATCAATACTATCATCAAGCACTATATATGTAGCAAATCTGAAATATAACCATAACAAGCTCTTAATGAGATTATTTATACAGCAGTACAATGTTGATGCAACTATTACTACTAATCAAGTGTTTTGTACATATAACCATTACTGGTTGTTGATAAATAGAAAAACTAGGATAACTCACTACAGAAGTATACCATTACTGGTGTAATTGAAGGACATATTGTGAAATTCTTTAGTAAGTTGATCAATTTAAATGATAAAACAAGTTTATCCTTAGAACAATGAACAGTACCATAAGTCTAAAAATTTGATTTGAACAGAGCAATAAGGGCTTTCGATGTTAAATCAAACCTCCTACATCTTCTAGTGCAGATACTAAATGGCCATTTGGACACCAATTGCATGCAAAATAATCAATCCCATTACCATTCATATGAAAAATCCAAGCAAGTAATATGAAATAAACAGTTTCATTTACAAGAAGATGGCAGTGCAAGAATAGAAATTCTTCAAAGAACAGAAATCTAAACCCTAAATACACAAAAATCTAAACCCAAAATCTAAACTCTAAATACACTAAAGCCCTATTATGTTCGAAATTCTTCAAAGGTCTATTCTTCAATGCTTCGACATTTCACCATGAAATTCAAACCAAAAACTATTTTTCTAGGGCATGAACAAACACAGCCTTAACCAATGAAAAAAGAAATAAAAACCCTAACCCAATAATGTTTAAAAAACAGCAGCCAATAGTGTTCAAAAATCTGAATACACAAAAATCTAACACACTATTCTAGCAGGCAATAGTGTTCAAAAAGCCCTAGATTTTGCACGTGGAGGAGAGAGAGGGATTACTTACCGCCGGTGGAGGAGAGAGAAAGCCTTCGGCTTCGCCGGAGTGAGAGAGACAGGAGCTTCGCCGGTGGCTGTAGACGTCGTCGGAGTGAGAGAGATAGAGACGAAACCTTGCGCCAGAGTGAGAGAGATAGGAGCGACATTCGGACAGCTTCGCCAGTGGCCGAAGAACTCGCCGGAGGAGAAAGAGGATGAGCGCGGGAGGGAGAGCGAGAGACTGAGAGAGGATTTTTGGATTCTGAAAGGGGAAAAGACGATGTGTGTGGTTTAAAATTCAAACTTTTATTTTTTTAAAAAAAAAATGACACGTAGGAAAGAAGTTGGCCCTGAATTGGGTTTGTGTTGTGCCTTTAACATTTTTCAATTTTAATAGCCACATCATTCTCAGTGAAACACAAGTAATATACAAATATGCCATCTAAAATTACTCAATGCTTTTACGGCAATTATTAATTTGTCTTTTTGTGATTTATAAAACTATTGTTGTCGGAAGACACGAACTGGCCAGATTTGGACAAAAGTTTGGATGCAAGTTATTGATACGAGGAGTCTTCCTCTCTCTCTTTCTCCACAAATACAAGTTTTTTTTTTTTTTTTTTTTTGAATAAAGTGCCCGGAGAAAGAGGGCTGCAAATGTCATCGTCGTAGGCGCTGCGGTAGTTGAACAAAAAGTTAAGCGAAGTGCGTGGGAAAATAATGTTGCGTGTACAACAACAGCGCCTTAAAAACAGTACACACGGAATTTATGTGGATAAAAGATATTTATGGACCCCACTTTTGGCGATACTTTCAAGTCTGGAAAACATTGATCTCGCCCAACTTCCAATTGACAGTTGAGAAAATCCACTCCTAACCGATCATACCAATAAACACACACAAAAAAAAAAAAAAAAAAATGATGTTATTATATTCTTTATTAAAGTTTGATTTTTAAATAAATCAATTCAAATAATAATTCTTAAAAAACTTTATACTCATTTTATCATACTCCATACTATTTATGCAGCACAAATTGATGGAGATAAAAAGTTATATATATATGATACCAAATAGAAGATAAATGAAAATAACTAATAAAAAATAAATGAAAATAAAGCAGTAAAACCATCAATGTAGGAGGTATATGCAATTAAAATAAACATAATGCAAGATTTTCCAGAGTAAGCACAAGATTGGAGCATATAAAAAGGGTAAGAGAGAAATAAAACAAATAGCTAATGGAAAGATATCAAAGGATTTAATTAGCAAGAGTATTTATAAATTCAAATGTAAAAGTGGAAGTAGTGAAGTTACACAAGAGTAGGAAGGATTACAAGTAAAAAGCAACAAGATAGTTGCAGAGAGATTTTAGGTGTTTGGGCTAAAAGTTTTTGCCTTATAATGAAGGGGACTTGTCCTTTTATAGACAGAGTCTAGCGGGTAAATAAAATTACATCAGAAAACTTAATAGTAAAAGTAAATACTGTAGTGTCGGCAGGCACTGTAGTATCACTGTGCCATGATGACCTAGCAGACTTCAATGAACGGTAAATGGTGCCCGAGGGCAAATGAACTGTAACTGACAAATGCCAATGGTGCCACGGAGGGTAAATGAACTGTCAATGGTGCCACGGAGGGCAATATATATATATAAAATAAAAATTATTCTTTTAACTATCTCCATACATGAATCTACCATTGAATTTTAGTGAAAAGAAAAAAAAAAAAAAAAAAAAGTTAAAAGAATGATGTGTAGTATGCCTCTATTTTTTTTAGGTGACGATTCAACTCATGCTACATCAGTCGATGTGATAAAATGAATACAAATAATAGGTATATTCAATTCATAAACTTGTATTTTTATTCTTAACCTAAGAATAAGAGTAATGCTATTTAGTAAATTATTCTTATAACAATGACTTGTTTAAAAGTTAGTTGAGATTGTCACATCAGCGTTGTCAATAAAATTGTAGTTTCTAGCATTGCTCTAAATATATTGATATGATATTCAAATGTGATAAATTCATATATATATATATATATATATAGTTCAAGAATTTTTATTTTAAATGGTGTAAATTTCATTATAAATATGAGTAGATTGTATTGTCCCATCATTCCAGTAACTACTTAGATTAGGTGTTTGATAAAGTGCAAAGATCGGCTTGAAAAACTAACCTTCCTTTTTGTATTCTCCTTTCAGTGTCTTTTCTTCATCTTGAGACTTTAATTCAAATTTTAACACAAACGGACAAGAGACAGAGAGAAAGGTAACGGTCGTTTCTTGCTCAAATTCAACTTCCCATTGCCGTAAACTTTTTAATCCCACTTAAACCTTTTCTTTTCTCTTTCCTAATCTCTCTCTCACTCTCTCTCTCTCTCTCTCTCTGCATTAGACAGTTTCTACTCCACCTTTCTTCCTGCCTTATCAGCCAAGTCTGTTGGCAGCAATCACCATAAATTTATTCATCCAAAAAGAAAAGCAAAAAAAAAAAAAAAAAGTCAGTATAAATCCCCGGCCAATGGAGACTAATTTTGGATACAGAGCAATGGCATCATCATCATCATCATCATTCTCTCCCTCTATTTTCTTGCTTCTTCTCAGCAGTTTGCCATTAATCTTCTCTGCAACATATCCCAACAACCACCTTCACCTATCTTCAACTGCCTCTTTCCCCAAGCTGCAAGCAGAAAAGCTTATCAGAGACCTCAACTTGTTCCCCAAGGAACCCTTCAACTCTGCGGCCCCTGACCCTTCATTTCTGGCCCCCAAGATTGTTGAGAAGCGTTTTAATTTCCCTCATCTCGATTACTCTGGCCCTTCATCTGAAGAACTTGGCCACCATGCTGGTTACTATCGTCTTCCTCATTCTAAAGCCGCAAGGTATGCCTGTAATTGTTCACCATATTCCATATATACTATTTAGATGATGGTTTCTTGGAAGAGCTTCTTAATTAAAGAAGTTCATCTGTTTTTTTTTTTTTTTAATGGAAAAATATACTTTACCCTCAAACTAGCATAATGGAGGGGAACCGATTAGGTTACCCACTTTTTATAATAATGAGGACAATTTTGTCCCACTTTTAAAATTATTGGCCTAACTAGATCCGTGAGAGGATCCTATTCACATTTTCATTTACACCTTAAATTGTTGACCATGCATCAAATTAGAATAATTTTCTCCCGAAATTACCCTTGAAGTTATTAAAAAAACCGCCTTTTTTTTTTATAAAAAAAAAAAAAAAAAAAAAAAAAAAAAAAAAAATGAGGAGAGTAATATGAAAAGGGTCACCTTATTATAGGATTTTCAGTTTTTTTTTTTTAATAACTTAAAGGCTATTTTAGAGAGAAAAATACAAAAGTATCTAATTTGACATGCCCGATGTCGGTTTTTAAAGTTTGGAAGAATAAAATATGAAATGTGATAGTAGTTTTTTGGGACTAAACTATATATATATATGGTTTTAAGCTGTTGTTTTTGGGAAAAGTTGTAAAATTATCTCCCTCGATGATTATTTGCAGAATGTTCTACTTGTTCTTTGAATCAAGGAACAGAAAGAACGACCCAGTTGTGATATGGCTGACTGGAGGGCCAGGGTGTAGCAGCGAGCTGGCGGTGTTCTATGAAAATGGTCCTTTTCAAATTGCAAAAAACTTGTCTCTTGTATGGAACAACTATGGCTGGGACAAGGTAGTAATAATAATAAATAGTAATTATTTAATTCATAAATACTCTCCTTTGCTTGTGACAAGAACCTCGTACCATGAAATTAATGTTTCATTGATAGATTTACTCAAGTAAACTGCTACCTTTTTAATGCAAACTCTAATAGATTATTTATTCTACTATTTTACTGTGGTTTGGCAGACATCGAACCTTATCTTTGTTGATCAGCCTGTTGGAACCGGTTTTAGCTATACTAGTGATGACGAAGATCTTCGGCATGATGAAGGGGGCGTCAGCAATGACTTGTATGACTTTTTGCAGGTCTCTTTGCTTCTGCAGCTAATCTTCTTCAAATTTCTATACACAAGAAAAAAAAAAACAAAACAAAAAACCAAAATCATGCTTAATATGATTGAGAGGATTCTGACTTCTGAGCTTAATTTTGTTCATAATTCTGTCAGGCATTTTTCGCAGAGCATCCTCAGTTTGCCAAAAATGATTTCTACATAACTGGAGAATCATACGCTGGACACTACATTCCAGCATTTGCTTCTCGGGTTCATCAGGGAAACAAAGCAAAGGAAGGAATTCATATCAATCTCAAGGTATCCATATCCATCTCTCAGATTTAACCTGACCCGAATAAATTTGTTGGTTTGTTCTTGATTTTTGCCTTATAATTGGATGTTTAACAGGGATTTGCCATTGGTAATGGGCTGACGAATCCTGAAATCCAGTACCAAGCATACACTGATTATGCATTGGATATGGGGATAATTAAGAAATCTGATTACGATAAGATTAACAAGTTGCTTCCACAGTGTGCACAGGCGATTAAAAAATGTGGTAATTCTTCTAATTCGTATATTCTTTGTAAATTATTTGTATATTCAAACATCATATGACTCTGCTAGCATTGTCAGGTAGTGAAGGTGGAGGTGATTGTGTGGATTCGTACGTTGTTTGCAATAACATATTCAACCAGATCATGAACATCGCGGGTGATATAAATGTAAGAGAGCACAAAACACCAAATGTCATTTCATAATTCATGAGAGAGCAAAAACGCAATTTCAACTTTGATGAGAAATTTTGTTTAATCTTTGATCTGCCTGCAGTACTATGATATTAGAAAGAAATGCGAGGGAGATTTGTGTTATGACTTCTCCAACATGGAGACATTCCTGAACCAGAAGACGGTGAGGGACTCTCTAGGAGTTGGGGACATAGAATTTGTTTCATGCAGTAGCCAGGTATATGAAGCCATGCTTGTGGATTGGATGAAGAATCTTGAAGTGGGTATTCCTGCTCTTCTGGAGGATGGAATCAAGCTTCTTGTGTATGCTGGGGAGTATGATCTCATTTGCAACTGGCTCGGTAAGCCTCTACATAACTTATTTACTTGACGATATAACTTTTCTGTAAACTGGGTAGTAGAAATTCCTCCGACCCCGTCTCTAAAAATGCTGAGCTTGTACTCTTGGTTTGTCTCTCTTTTTGGCAGGGAATTCAAGGTGGGTTCATGCCATGGAATGGTCTGGACAGAAACAGTTCGGGGCATCTGCAACCGTTCCATTTTTAGTTGACGGTGCAGAAGCAGGATTGCTAAACAGCCATGGTCCTCTCAGTTTCCTCAAGGTCTCTCTCTCTCACTCTCTCTCTCACTCTCTCTCTCTCTCTTTCTGTCTCTATTGTATTCTAACGTAAGCAACTCTGGTCCTAACAATATGCAGGTCCATGATGCTGGTCATATGGTTCCAATGGATCAGCCGAAAGCTTCATTAGAGATGCTCATGAGCTGGATGCAAGGGAAACTTGCCATGACTGAGACAAAAGAAAGGGTTGCTCCACAGTGATGGCCTCTGTGAAGCCAACATCCTCTTCTTTAGCAAATGTCTAAATTATTTCAAATTTATGGATTTCAGAAATAATTACAATATGTTTGTCCTCCAGTGATCTCAAAGGGCTTGTTTTCAAATACTCCTGAAAGATTTTCTCCCTCAAATGGAGTCCAATGAACGATGGTTCCACAAATATAAATATACAGTGAATACATGTTTACCATCATATGATATTCAATTCTTCTACCATAACCATCATACACTGTAATATGACAAACTGCATAATAGGCCTGGATATAAAATGAGAGCTTGGAAATTCCAGCATCATTAGAAAATTTTAGTAATAATTGATCTAATTATTAGGAAACAGTGGATGATGTTAGGAGATGGAACCTGAATTTGGAAGATCTGCTTCCACAAACTATTCCATTGGGAAATTACAGGAGCCTTCTGGGTAGAGTACTGAAAGTTGGATACATAACTGAAGAGAACTGTTAAGAACCAACTCGTTCACCATACAATTCCCTTAAAGACTGAATTGCAGGGAGAAATCCAGATCTCAAAGGAACCACCGATGCAACTCGCAGATGTTGTGCATTGCCACCCTTTGATTTGGACAGTGTCATTCTGAACATCTCTCCCTCCAGAACTCTATTAGCAGAAACCGCTGCACAAAAGTCCAAAAGATCAGGACATTGGGTCATATACAGAGCACCCCAATTACCAAATTTTCTGAGACACAAGAATTAATATTTCACAACTAAAACTTTAGTTGCCATATTCTAAGCATTAAGTAGGTTAAGATGTAAGGAAAAACACTCTCCCCCAAAACAGACTCCTCCCTTTGAAACCCCCATCAAGAAGATGGGAGGGAGGGAGAGAGAGGCTTCTCTCTCCCTCCCTCCCTGCCCCTCTCTTCCTCTTCTACCTTCTCTTCTCTCTTTTCTTCTTTTCATGTGGACTATGAACTCCGCTTATTGGCTTATTATTTAAGTCACATCCCCACCTTCTTTCTCAATAAAGCGGGAACAGTTCTCTCTTTTGTCTGAAGTTGCCGCAAAGAATGCTCTTTTGTCCAAAGATGCAAAAAAAGTGATCTTCATGAACCATTTCATCACAATCATTGTCAGTACACCCTGTTTTTGGTGGTCCATTCATTGGACTACATTACATACCACCGCCATCAAGGTGACCCGAATCTGTTTGGATCCCTTAGTTTTATTTGTACTCTTAATTTCATGCATTATAATGACTGTTTTTGAGGTGTTTGTTGGGGTTCCCTCCCCATTCTTTTGTAGTGTTATTTTGTTTTAATGTAATGGTTATATCGCTAAAAAAAAAAATCTTCTAAGACAGGAATATGCTAACGAGGTTAAAGTCATTGGAACTATCATGCAAGACTTCTGCGACTGATGCCTCACGGAGCAATTTGCTTGAATATGAATGTAAACTATGATGAATGGGGAAACAACAAATTGTCCCAGACATCACAACTAAGTAGAATAGTGATATATCTAAGCACTAAGCTTCAAAAGCATAAATATCTTTTCTTTCACCGCATCTCCTCACCAGTCAAACAGAGGGTAAAAAGTTCCATTAGATTGACAAAAAACAAAAAAAAGAAGGAAACGGAATACCGAATATGGAAAGCTCAAACAAGAAAACAGAATAAAGGACTTATGTTTCAGCATGATTTCCTATCATCAAATCAACCATATATTAGACAAAACCATTCAAGCGGCTACATGTTAATATGATTGTACAGACGGGCAGTTATTAACCATTAATCGTCCGTAACCGCTAACCGCTTAGAGCAATGCAGTGCAGTTAGCACTTAGCAATGGTAGGGTAGTCGGAACCACCTATCCTTATATATATAATCACAAAATGACGTTATTTTGGTATAGGGTTTCATACCAAAATATTAAAACAGGCCCAAAACAATCGAAAAACAGTGCCCAAAACACCCATACTTGACAAGCAGTTACCATGTTGCCGCTAACCGTTTAGGCGGTGTGGTTAATGGTTACTCAAAACGGCTAATTGCCTAAGAGCATTTTCAATGGAAGAGTCAAATGTTACTTTTATCTAAAATGGCTCTTCAAATGTTTAAAAAACCTCCTACATTGGATTAGCCAAAAGAAAATATAAAATAGATATTTGATTGCAAGAGCTAAAAAAAAAGCTAAATGTAGCAGCATTTTTAAAGGGAGCCATTTTATTTTTTATTGTTTCTTTCACCTTTTTTCTCTTTTTTCCAAATATTTTCCTATTTTTTCTCTGCATGTTCTCTTTTTCCCGAAACTTTTCCTATTTTTTCTCTTACATGTCCTCTTTTTTCCAAAATTTTTCTCACTTTTAATAATATTTAAATGATATAATAAAAATATAGCTAATCGGATGTGAATGCACTTAAAAATTCATTAGCTAAACTAGATAAAAGTGAGTTTTAAAAAGTCATTTTGCATAAAAATTTGACTCCTCTATTAAGAATGCTCTAAGGCAGGGCAATTAGCGGTTAAGGACAAGAACAGCTGACCTCCGCCGCCTATACAGCCCTACTTCCTAGAGAAATTATTTCACTTCACCTTAAAAATGCTTCCTTACACACAATAACCCAAAATCTTAATCAAAATGATTAATGCGTTGATGATAAAAGTTTCATTAGGAATGGAGGTTACCAGCAAAAGGATGAAGCTTGGCGAAGTCAAAGAACTCATCAGCAGAGCACCCAAAGAGAACTTTAGCTGCCCTATCAAAGCATATCACCGTGAATACCTTTGTATCTGATGCTATTGATATCTACCAAACCAAACCAACAAAACCCAGATATTAAAAAAGGCAAAATAGGAAGCCCATTTCCCCATTTCCAGTTCCAGAGGCCCCCATTCCTACTAACTGAAATCTTCCCCCAAATTTTCTCTAGAAAATACTTTCTCTGGAACAAACTGGAATTTCTTTCGGTGGGAGGGGAGGGGCGGGGTTACTTACCAAGACGCGGAAGAGGCGTTTGGAACCGGTGGAGGCGGAGTTGAAAGCGTTGAAATTGCAGAATTTGCAGAAAGAAGTGGGATTGTCAGGGAGAGTCCTCTCGCAGACCGAGCAGACCCTGTAGCAGAAGCTGGTGTGGTCTATCGCTAGCACTGTACACATTAGTGCTGTGGGTTTGTCACCTTCCATTGCTTCTTTAAGTGTTTCTTGACCAGCCCCCCAGGCGTTTGTCAAAGTTCTCAGTCTCACCCATCAGCGTGCAAGCAGTCCCTCCGTCTCTATAAATGCTGCATGGAAATCCGAAAAAGGCCCGGCGAAAAAGTGTCTTTTTATTTTATTTATTTAAAAAAATTATAAAAATGTTTTCGAAAAGTTTAAGAAACATATCCTATATTTTTTCCTTTCACACAAAAAAAAAAAAAAAAAAAAAAAAAAAAAAAAAATCTATATTTTCGAGAGTTTTGACCATTCAAAGCTTATTTGCAGATTAGCTCAAAAAAATGGAGTTCAGAGGGTTTGCCCATAAGCAGATTAGCTGGTAAAGCTATTCGTCGTCAATCTTATTCCCTTTGTGTGCGTCTCTTTTTTCTTGTACATTATGTTTTCGTTGTTAATTTGGTTTCTAAAAGTTTGTTTTTATCGTATGGGTAATATTTCTGGAGGAGACGGGGTATGATGCACTGGTGCGAGCCTTGGGTTGGATCATGAATAAAAATTTCAGTATATTCTGTGATCCGTAACACTGTGTGTGCCGCACTTGTTTTTTTCTAAATGATCGACGAATGCAATTTTTTACTTTTATGTGGTTTTATAGTATTCTTAGATGTTTGAATGTAATAAATTATAGAACAAGAATGATGCAAAGCGATGCCTTGCCTTATTTTCACTGTAAGGATAAGGATCGGTTCTTTAAATTTTTTCTTGAAGATAGAAGTAGAGGCTCTGTAGAATGTAGAAGGAAAAAATCACTGTTGTTGGAAATTGATGTGTTGGGTTGTGTTAGTTTAGTTATTAGCTCAAGGCTCAAAAAAGAATCGCGCAAGTAAAGTACAACTTGCAATGCGAGTAAAGTGCCTGCTTCTTCTTTACTCTGGAAAAGCTGTAGAGAATGTTGTATGCCAGATTCTTTTAGCTCCTGTAAGCTTCTCTTTATGTGGGTATGCATCTTTTTGTGTGATTGTGCATGCATGATCATGTGTATGGGATGTTAGCGAAAATGGTGCAAATCTCGAGTGCTAAATATCGTGCCAAGCTGGAAGTGATTTTGCAATGCATTGAATTTTCAAGTTTCTACTCCATTTTGTGGTATCTGTGGAGCAGTAGCTTTTTATTCTCATGTTATGTTTAGTCTTCTATGTTAAGGTTGTAGCATTCTTTATTGTTTTGACATGAGTATTTGTGTTGTACACACTTGCACATGCATATACATTTATTTTGAGGGTTAGTTTTCTTAGGAAAACAAATTTATCGCTAGCAAATAGAGGCCTAGAAGGCTAAAGCCAAAGGTTAGCATAACATATATACTCAAAGCAAAAATCCTGACAACAATTGAAATAAGATGAGCACAAAATCTTAATATTGCATCTCTATACTCCATGCATGAGCACTATCACTGAGTACAGAACTTCTACTCACAACATTATAACTTGCAACTTTAATCTAACACCTCTACTTACGCAATAGATGTACATTTGAAATTATAATTTGTCAGCGGTCTGCATTTCTCTACCTTAATTAACCTGCCCCCAACCTCTCTCTCTCTCTCTCTCTCTGTCCTCATATTGCAGTAAATGAGCTCAAATCAAGCTGTTACTTTAGCTGGGATTTAAGGCTTCTTGAATCAAGTCCGATATAAAGCTTTCACTTCGCTTCAGGAACTGCAATCAAATGGAGCCTGACAGGTGCTTTACATCCTTAGTTTTTAGAATATTTTCAACTTTCTCATGGTCAAGGTTTAACTAATTCTATTATTAGATTGCAATTAGTAATTTATGTGCTTTAGAAGATGATCTACTTTGTCATTGCCCCCCGCCCCCCCAAAAAAAAAAAAAAAAAGTGGGGCAGCAGTCCTTTAGATCTAAATTAAAGTCTTATCCAACCATTTCCTCCAATTTTCTGCCTCAGATTAAACTTTATATATTCCATAGAAGTCTTAAATCTGATTTTGTTAAGAATAGAGTGTTGTTTAAAGTTCTTCAGCAATTCAACTGTTAGATTCTTACTTTGTCTTTGTGTTAAATATTTATGTTAAAAATCACATGTACTAGAGCTTTTTGGTTCTAACATGTAGGACTTATGATGAAAAACTGCTTCTCAAATTTGAAGGATGAATTACTTGGACATTTTCTCCTATATTGCTTTCTCTAAAACCATTAATCATACATTTAAGGCTGACCTGTGAGTAATCGTTGGTATTGGTTGGGCAGGGTGGGGGGGCAATTTTTTAACCTTCAACTTTGGCTTGGTTTATATTTGGTCCTTAAGGAATTATGAGCCTTTAACATTGCAATAGTTTGTAAACCAACCTCGCTTTGAACATTTAGTGTGACCTTTTTCATTTGAATGGATGTGGAAAATGCTTTATTTCTCAGTATCAATATGTCCGGTCAAGATCCTATATATACACTTACTAGAGGCTCTTGAATTTTTTTCCTTCACGGTTGAGATGATTCATTAAACTTTGACTTTTTTCTAATTTTGACATGTCAGATGTATTTCCATGACTTATATTCTAAAAAGAGATGTATTTGCATGAGTTAACTTGGTTCTTTAATGATTTATTACTAAAAGGATCTGTTGTACTTAGAAAATCAAATTCAACATGTATTGTTCTGCATCTTTTGTCTATATTATGGGTGAGTGGCTCACCTCCAATTTAAATATGTTTTAATTTATGTTTTAATGGAGTGCCAAGTCCAAAAAATTTGTTAAGCAATGCTGTCAATGTAAGTAGCGTCTTCTTCCATCTCTCATTGATGCAAAAACTTCATATAGCTATCTAGATTTACACAAATCAATAATCTGAATTGGAGAAAATAATCTAATTTATGCTCAAAACAATGGGACAAAGCTCGATGAATTTTAAGAGAGTATAACTGTATAACAGAACAAATGGGTAGATAATGCAGTCCTGCTGCCTCAAGTAATAAAGTGAAGAAAATAATTGAAAGAACAAAGAACAGTTTCTTGGCTATTTTTTTGGCTTCCAAACACAAATGTAAAACCCAAAAGTATACAGATGAGTAGTTTCCATTTTATTTCATATTTTAATGTTCAACAGAGGAAAGTTATCCATGGAGAGAGGAAACAGAGGAAAAAATTTATGATGCCTAGAAGGAAAAATATGCAAATCAAGATCACATGACAATTGATTTGACTGATTATGGTGTATTGGATAAACAACCGAGCAAAGCAAAACTAATAGTACCTTGTTCTTCCTGAAAGCGTAAATTAGTAAGCAAATAGGAGTTTCGAGGTTTCTCATAAGCATCATTTGGTGCTCGTGAGAAAATAGAGGAAATTTGAAAGGGAACTAGAGAGTGAGAGAGAGAAAGAGACTGAGCACCAAAGAAACATTTTAACAAACATCTTATACACAACATTTCTAAAAATTATTTAATTTCTTTTCTACCACAAACTGGCAAACATCACTTGGATTGAGTGGATCCAATCTTTCACATACAAACTCAAATTAGAAAATCTCAGAAAAGAAGAAAAAAAAAAGTACAGGTTAGTAGATCCAGCTTCTTCTTGGCCTTTATCATCTCCATCATAACATGTTTGGCCAAGATCTGCATTTTGCTCAAAACATTTCTCAAAATCTCTTTTACAAACTAAACAAAGAGTGTTTGAGAAATATTTTGAGAAAAACCCAGTATAAACGGGAAGGACGGCCAGCCTCTGCTTTGCTGTCAAGGATTTGGAAGTGGTTTTTGTTTGATCGAAGGAGGTGAGCATGGGAGGAAGGAGATGGCGTCATAGGAGAAGATGCTACATAGCGTTAACAGGCATTGTTTAATAGAATTTGATGGTTATTAATATATTATAAATGTCCTTTTATGTATCGTTAGATTTCGCATGTGTTGAGGTGTCTTAAATCCATGGTCAAATGGGAGCAAATGGGAGATATTTAGATTGGCAGTGAGCTGCTCCCTTATTATAGGGCCTTCTTGGGTTTGAATCCCATTCTCCATGTTGGATCGCAACAATTCTTTCCATATCTTTAGACCATATTTTTGTTAATTTTGGACTGAATTTTATATTGCACTTTTAACATGATGAGATACTGCAACATGTACTACTTCTAAGTGATAGTCTAGTGATAATTGATACTATGTTTACACATGTAACTTTTCTTGTGGATTGTTATGAACTCATGTGACAATACGAGGTTGATGTTGTATTCCTTATTTTTGTTTAATGTCTTCAATCATACATTTCATCAAAAAATGGTTTTTTTTTTTTTTTTATATATATTATACCATTTTCTTTATCAGGTTAAATTCTCCAACTACTTTCTCAATGAATCTCGAGATTTTAGGCCATGAATTGCAATTTTATCAGGTATGCCTTGTTTTATGCAGTTATTTGATGTGTAGACTTTTTTCATTTTCTTTTCATTTTTTTATTTTTTTAATTACTGCAATTGTTTGCCTGTTGAAAATTGAATAATACATCTTTAAAGAAATGGTACCAATTCACCATATGATGGATGACTTGTCTTGGTAGAGAGAATAATCCACCTTTGTTAATTTGCCTTGCAAGGGAAGATTCTAACATAGTGATGTAATCCAAATTACACGTGGCTTCATGGAGGACCTTGAGCGAAGAGGAGAGTGGTTAAGTATGAACATGCGATTATGCATGTGGTAGAAACCGCATGTGCCTCTCGCTTGATGATCGCTCGAGCGAGATAGCAGTAGGAATTTTGCACAATCTTTGCCCGAAGGTTGCTTGAGCGAGATGTTATAGATGACAGAAAGTTTGCGCAATTTTTGCCCGATCCTGGGTTGAGTGAGAATGCGACTAATCGTGGGACAAAAATCTTGCGTGACACTCGTGGCTCAAGCAAGATGCATTTACTTTTAATAAAGGATAATTTGGCCAACTATTAATTTTGTTACTCCGTTTTTATCAATAAAAATACTCTTGAAAGAGTTTTCTCTATTTTCCTATAATCCTAGAAGATATCTAGGCTTTTATAGAAAAGTTGTTAGTCTAGTGTTCGTAGATTCAGCTTCCCACACACTATGTTGCATCAGTTTGTAACAAAGCCTAGCTATTTTCCTAACATGGCGCTAAAAGAAGGACGTGGAGGAAGGCCTGCAACTATTGGCAATGTGTATGAATGCAATGTGGTGGCACGTGATGAGAAACTAGAGGCACTTTTGGTGCGAATGAATTGGCGATTTGAGCAGTTTGGTGATCAATTTAATGCATTGGCTGATCAGCTTGCCACCTTAGCCATTGCTAACGGACATCACTGTCAACCATTTGCAGAGGAGCATGACAAGGATAGCGTCGGTAGTGAGCCCATCAATCATTTGTGCAGCGTGGAGCGAGGAGGGAGCATCCCTTGATGCCAGGTGGGAGGCGGGTTTCAAGCTTGACATACTGGAGTTCCAAGGTTGTTTACAGGCCAAAGATTTCCTAGATAGGGTTGCCACTGTGGAGATCTTGGATTTGAAGGAGATACCTGATGGTAGGCGAGTGCTGGTAGCTACCAAGTTTAGAGGGCAAGAAACTGGGTGGTGGAAGTAGTTGAAGCAAAGCAGAGTCAATCAAGGCAAGTCGAAGATCAAAAGTTGGGAGAAACTGTTGAAGCACATGAGAGCAGCATTCTTGCCCCATAACTACATGAGGACAATGTACTAGTAATTCCAGAAACTTTGACAGGGGACACACTTTGTGGATGACTACACTGGAGTTCTATAGGCTTGTGGCACAGGTTGATCTTGCTAAATCAGATGATGATTTGGTTTCAAGGTACATTGGAGGTATGAGACAACAGTTTCAAGATTTTTTTAATTTCTTTAATCCTGTTAACGTATCTGAAGCCCATCAAAGGGCTTTGCACTTAGAGAAGACCTTAGCGAAGAAGTCGTTGGGTATAGTATGAGACAACAGTTTCAAGATTTTTTTAATTTCTTTAATCCTGTTAATGTATCTGAAGCCCATCAAAGGGCTTTGCACTTAGAGAAGACCTTAGCCAAGAAGTCGTTGGGTATAGTAGGAGGAAACAATGGGGGTAGTAGTCACACAAACCCCATACCCCCAATCATGATGTGGTTCTGCCACCTGCACAAACTAGAGGGCAAATGTGTAGCCTAGTAAGGCTGATTCAACAAGCGCTTCACCACGGTGTTTCAAATGTGGTGAAGTGGGTCATAAGATGGCTAGTTGTAGGAAGGGTGACAACTATGGTAAGGAGTTATTTATTGACTCCGCAGAACTTGTAGATGATAATCTGGTTGACATTCAACAAGGGCTTACATATGATGTTGGGAAAGAATGTGAGGAGTATGTCCAGGGTAATGTGTGTCCTTTGTTAGTAGTGAGGGCAGTGTGCTTTACACCCCGTATATCTGAGGGGGAGGACTGGTGTCGCAAAAATACTTTTTAGTCCAATTGTATTATAAGGGGTAAGGTATGTAGACTTCGTGTTGGATTTAGGGAGTAGTGAGAATATAATTGCTGAATAGATTCAAAAATTGGGGTTGGAGACGGAGCAATACCCTAGTCCCTACAAGTTGGCTAGGATCACGAAAGGAAACCAAGTAACTGTTTCTAAACATTGCTCGGTGTCCTTTCTTGGGTCTAAATATAGGGATAACATGTGTGATGTGCTCACTATGGATGCTTGTCACCTTCTATTGAGTAGGCCATGACAGTATGATAGAGCTACTCAACATGATGGGAAGAATAACACTTAACAGTTTTTATTTGATAAGGTTAATATAGTACTCCTACCGAAGGAGGTTGAGCCCAATCCCTCTAAAAGTGAAGGAAAGAATATCTTAGCAAGAAGAGAGTTCATCAATGAGATGTTGAAGTCAGTAGAGAAGCTGGAGAGGGAGCAGCATGAAGCAAATGAATTAAATGACCATACATGGAATCAAATTTCCATTGGAAAGGATTTTCTAGTACAGAGGATATAGAGCTTTTAGAAACAAACATTAGCTTGAGAACACAAAGAACTTGAGTGTTGAATTGTGCAAACTCTTGATGAATTGAAGATGGAATGTAAAGAATCAAAACTGATCAGAGACAATTCTGAGAAGGGAAAGGAAAGGCAGAGGGTCTAGTTATTTCAGATTCAGATGTCACATAAAGCTACAAGAGATCTGATCCCTTTCCATGGTGATTCATCAAATGACAATGCGAATTCAAGGGTGAACTCTCTCCAACCGAGAGAGGATGTAGTCCAAATTACATGTGGCTTCATGGAGGACCTTGAGCGAAGAGGATAGCTTTTGATGTGTGGACATGCAATTATGCAGAAGGCAAAAACCACGCGTGACTCTCACTTGAATGAGGTGGCCACAAGACTTTTCCGTGATCTTCGCTCGAGAGTTGCTCGAGCAAGATGTTACAAATGGCAAACATAAAGTTAGCGTGATGTTCGCTCGATCCTAGCTGGAGCGAGAATGTGACTAATGACTAGACAGAAATCTTGCACAACATTCGTGCAACATTGGCTCGAGCAAGATGCCTTTATTTTTAAGAAAGGATAATTTGGCAATTTACTTTTAGGGTTGAAATCCTAAACCTATTTAAGCATAACAAGGCTGGTTTGGCTGACCATTAGTGTTGTTATTCAGTTTTTATCAATGAATACTCTTGATAAGAGTTTCCTCTATATTCCTAGTGTTAAATCACTAGTTATCTCAAAAGCTTAAGCTAATAGAAAGATGTAATTTTAATCATTTAATCAATATTTTAACACTCCCTCTCACGTGTGGGCTTAAACTTTCTTTTAATAGGTGAGGCCCAACACGTCGAATATTTAATTTAAATGGGGGTGATTTGACGAAGTCAAGGTTCGATTATAGGACTTTTGGCTCTGATATCATGAAGAAATTTGTAGGCCAAACTCATCTCATAAAACTAGTTGTATAGGGGAGGGGCTGCCTATTCCTTATAAACATGCCCAAAGTGTTCACATGAAATGTGAGATTATTCCTCAACTCTTTCCTCACGTGCATGCAGTACTTTTCTTGGTCCTTATCACGGGGTAAGTAGTGTGGGCCTTATTCGTTCTATGGTAGGCTTTGATACTAGTGTTAGGTGGTTTTTGGTCTCTCTCAACCCCGAAAGCTAGCTCAAGATATGAGGCTTTCTCTCACACTTATAAACTGACAACCAGCCACCTTCCACAATTGACGTGAGATAACTCCAACAATCTCTCACTCACACATTGGGCCCTGAGTTGGAACAGAGACAACACGTTTCTCCCGTAGACTGTTGGGCCAAGACTTGTTGGTTGAACCTAGTCGCTGATTCCATATTAAACCACCACTTGTCCTAAAAGCTTAAGCTGATAGGAAGAGGTAAATTTCATCACTCAATCAATACTTTAACACTCCCCCTCACATGTGGGCTCAAACTCCCTTTTAATAGGTGAGATTCAGCACATGGAATATTTAATTTAAATGGGGAGTGATTTAACGGAGTCAAAGTTCAATTCCAAGATCTTTGGCTCTGATACCATGTTAAATCACCAGTTATCCCAAAAGCTTAAGCTAATAGAAAGATGTAATTTTAATCATTTAATCAATATTTTAACACCTATAATCCCAGAAGATTTTTAAGCTTTTGTAGCAGAGTTGTTAGTTTAATGTTCGCAGATTCTACTTCTCCCATGCTATGCTGCATCAAGTAGGCATTTTCCTTCTATTTGCAAGCATGGAGAACTAGTCAATTCAGTATATGTGAACAATAGTGAAGAATTTTCATTTTGCTGAATCCATTTTTGCTAGAGAGAAAAACTGTTGCTTATTTGGAATTCTGGTTGAAAGCATGTTTTACCTGCATGTTTATCAATAATAATTACTACAGGCCTTTTCCAATTTTTGTTGCTTCAGTTACTAAATATAAAAGTCAAGGTCACTTTAGGAATATCAATTTTTGTACACGCATGTTAGTATTTCTTTATGTTGACTCTCTTGTATATCTCTTAATAACTTCTGTAACACTGACATAGCTTGTTATCATTGTGGTAGGATCCCAATTCCAAGCATTTAGGAACTACAGTTTGGGATGCATCACTTGTGTTTGTCAAATATCTGGTACAGTTTATTATCCCTTTTCATGATCTTGAAAAGTTGCTGCTACTTTTTTTTTCACATGTTTCTAGCTCTTTATAAGTTCATATATGATCTCTTTCTTAAATTTATATGAGCTACTTTACATGGGTAGGATTAAACTTTGCCAAGTTAATCAAGTTGTATGCAGTATAGGAAACTTCAATCATTCATCATCTTTAATTTTTTATTTTCATTTTTCCTTAATCTAGGGAAAAGACAAGGAGACAAGGTCGCTGAAAGATTAGAAAGCCTTAAAGTGATTATTACATGAGCTCCTGCTTAATGATTTCAAGCAAATTGCTATAGAATCTGATGACAATTGTACTGATCTGTCTAATGGAACATACTTTTGTGCTGGTTACTTCATTAAAAAATTTTCAATAGTGTTTGGTCCTTGAAACTGTACTCCATCCAGTCATATTCTTTGCTTCCTAAGGATTAACTACAATTAAATATTATATTTATTTAAAAGGGAAAGCCCATTCCCCCTGAAGCAGCCTCGTGTGGCTGATAGAGCAAACTCTTTTTATGTGGAGATGTGGTTCTATGGTAGAGTATTCTCATCTGGTTCTCCAAACTAGGGGTCTACTTTTACTCTTCCATTTAAATATATTTTTTTAAGGATATATTTATTCTTTTGAGGAGAGAGAGCCAAACTTGTGAGGAGAGAGAATGTCAAACTTTTAATATTTTTGTATGATTTGAGTGGAGAGTGCACTCTACTAGTGGGAAGTACTATTCATGCTCCCTAAATTTTTTCCCAAAATAGGGAGCCCGTTGGAGAGTTAAAAATGAACATTTTAGCATTTTGGCTCCCTAAAGTAGGGATTTCCTCAAAATGGGGCGCCGAATGAGAATGCTCTTAGGCCTCTTTTCAAGCTGAGTGGGAGTTGGGATTTAATTTTTAGTTTTTCTGTTGGATTCAGTTTCTTCAAAGACATGCATTATAATCCTACTTTTCGTTTGTATGCGCATTTGTATGTTTGAATCTCTAAAGACCTTTTTTTTGTTTTTTCAGGAGAAAAATTGTAGAAAGGGAAGATTTTGCCCATCTAAACTTAAAGGAAAACGTGTTATTGAACTTGGAGCAGGTTGTGGAGTAGCTGGTTTTGGTGAGTTTCTATTTTTCTCTTGATTTTTATGTAGAATTAATCTATACAGTGGTTGTGCACTTTTTTCTGCTTGGACAGGATCTAGGTCATCCTGCTTTATAATGTAGGGTGCTGCTTTGCCTGATCTGGACTGGTCTTTTCAGGCATGGCTTTGCTGGGATGTGATGTAGTGGCAACGGACCAAGTTGAAGTTTTGCCATTGTTGATGAGGAATGTTGAACGTAATACTTCAAGGATCTTGCAGATGAATCCTGGTTCTGGTGTGCTCTGCAACATTTAAGCAAATAAATTGCTTATGCATAT
Source organism: Corylus avellana (assembly GCF_965113065.1). Classification (NCBI taxonomy): domain Eukaryota; kingdom Viridiplantae; phylum Streptophyta; class Magnoliopsida; order Fagales; family Betulaceae; genus Corylus; species Corylus avellana. The sequence goes on from NC_142497.1 coordinate 11,209,426, forward strand.
TGCAGTTTCAGTATAATGTCCTTTTGATGCTCATTGGAAGTGCCAACTTCTGTGCTAAGCTTTTACATTCAGTTTGACTATATTTTGCACTATGAATGGAGCAGTGATAACTATAACCACTTTTAGAATTGTTTGGCTGTCAATAGAGGATTAGAGGACTTCACTTAGAGCTACCTATGATTATCTTAGAGAGTTCTAATCATACTACTTGTAACATAACTGAAACTTTATGTTCTTTGCAGATTCGTTTGGTTCGATTGAGGTTGCAGAGTTAGACTGGGGAAACAAGGATCATATTAAGGCTGTTGATCCACCGTTTGACTATATCATTGGCACTGATGTTGTAAGTTTATGAAATGTTAGACATTTTTTGCATGGATAAAAAAGGAAGAACCATGTCATCTCCCTTATCCGTGGTCCCATATTAGGAAATGAATAAATTTTTAATTATTGTTTCATGTGTTTCATAACGATAAGTTGGTAACACAAACATGTCTGTGAAATTAGGACTTTTCATGATCAAACTTGGTGTTGCGAGTGCTGTTTAATCCTTGTAATTCTTCGAGTGGAATGAACTGCGTGCTTTCTTCTGTACTTGAGTCCATTACCAAGTTTTAGTCCTACAAAAGTAAAATTCTGAGAGCAGGGATCAGATTACGCTCTTAACCTTTAACCTTTTTGCATGAACAGACAACTCCTGGATTAGACCCATGCACTTGTGTTATGACAGTTGGAGACCTTAGCTTTGCACCGCGCTGTTGCCTCTTTTACCGGACAAAAAAAAAAAAGAAAAAAAACAAAGTGCTGCTAGCTTGTGTAGTGGCTCTCTGTCCTCCTGCATCAAATGCAATAGTACTCTGATCTTTTGGGAAAAGCTCAATGTTAGATGAGACATTACCGAGGGATGACAATAATGTTTGTGGCCTCTAGGATGCAAGTTCTTTTGATCTAGATTAAGTTTTCTGGTGCCTCGATCATTCCCTTAGAAAATTGGAGGTCTCAGAGAATGAGGAGGGTAAAATATTTCACTCTTTTTTTTTTTTTTTTCCTCTTCTTTTGGCCAAAGAGACATAGTTAGTAGGGTTGGAAAATCAGTTTTATGTACAATTTTGTTTGCAGTTTGGGATGTGAAGCATTTTAATTAGTATAACAGAAATTAAGCAATATGATATTCACAAGTTTAAAGGATGTTTTCCGACAAGAAAAATATAATATTCACAAGTTTATCCAGCTTGACAGTTGGAGTAACTTTTCTGTCATATTTATGTAAGGTTGAACTAGACAAGAGATATGGAAAGGTTTTGAAGAGAAAGGATTTATTTACACATTTGACCAAATGCTTCTGTTTTACAGTTCTATGAGCTGTGGACATATATATTTTCGTGGAGAAGGATCTCTCCAGCATAGCACCCTGCTGCCATTTAAAATATTCCTTCGTTGCAGTCCTAATTTTGAGGCTTACTAGTTATTTGTGTTAACTTTGCAATTTAGGTAACTTTAAAAGAATCAATTGTCACCCAAACTAAGTTGATTTGTTACTTCTTCTAAGTTTTACTTGGTATGGGCCATGTAAGGCTTCCAACCTGCTACACTAAAGCAATTAAATCTTGGATGTGCTTGCTAATTGATCGAATTGCCTGTTTCTTAGCATTTCCTTTATGTTGAATTGGACTCATTCATATACCATCTCTCTTATTGTTTTATGATGTGACTCTAATTAAAATTATTTCATTTGAGACAGTAAATTTCTAACTTCTTTGGATTTAAGGTTTACGCAGAGCACCTATTGGAACCGCTATTGCAAACAATATCTGCATTATCAGGACCTAAAACTACACTAATGGTATTGTATTTGGTAGTTATTTTAATTTGTTCCTCAAAAACATTATCAAAATTGATGCACTTATTTTAATTTCTAATTATTTTCATGAAGCTGGGTTATGAGATCCGTTCTATGAGCGTCCATGAGCAAATGCTTCAGATGTGGAAAAGAAACTTTAATGTAAAAGTTGTTCCACAATCTAAGGTATGTGTGATGTTTTGTGCAAACTTCTACTGTAAATGGTTTGGTCCATAGTCTATAGTTTATACCTTTTACATTTAATTTACAAGTGCCGGACATGATATCGGTCTCATACCTTAATAGATTTGGACCGCATAATGTTAGCCGTTACTTTTTGCTGTAGGAAATATTTTGAGAACATGCTATATCAGATGGTCATCATCTGATTATGGATTTTACTTCTTGTATTATCCGACCATGCACCATACGTCAGATATGATGCTTCGAAAACCATGCATCCGGTTTGAGTCCTGCGATAAGAAATGCTACCACTTCACTCATTGACTCATTTCTTGCAGATGGACCAGACATTCCAACATCCAAGTATTCAAATCTACATTATGGGATCAAAGCCTCCGGAAGGGAATATAGAGAACGCGGATCAGGGGAGTGGTCAGAAAATCGACAAGACCGAAATAAGTGAGAAGGGTGAGAACGTTGGGACAAGTAATGAGGAAAAGGTGGCTGATTCTGTTGCTGTGGCCAGTGAAGACTCCGAGCTATTGACAAAATCCCAGAACGAGAAACTTGATGATTTTGAAGTTCGACGATGTGGCTCGATGGCTGCTCGACTTCTGCGAGATGTCAAGATAGCCTAAATTTGCAGGGCCAGCCTTTTGTGATTTGTCTTTGGTACTGTCAAGAGAGCCTATATGGGGTGGGACATATGTGCAACAAGGATTTTTAGACATTTTTGTTGTGTCTTATTCTCAATGGCTTCCATGGAAGTTGGATGCGTCTTTCTGAAAATGCAGAATAGGCTGGATATACATGCCTCATCTCTCATCAATGAGGTGGCATCCCATGAAGAGACCTTCATTGATTTGCATTGATGAAGTTGTCCTGGTTACAGTTTTAGGCAAAGGTATGGAGTCCAAGGTTCCAGTTGATTAATGGAGGAAGAGATTGTGAAATGTTTTGGAGGTATTTTCAGTATGAGTTGCATGTGATGTGAATAGTATGGGGAATATGGTGAATCCTTTTTTTCTTTCTGAGCAACAACCTAATCTTTATCTGAGAATGCCACCTAGATTAAGGTTGTTTCCTTTCCAAAGAAATGCCCTAAAAACTTGATCAGCATGTTTAATCACTCAAACCTTTGGATAGAATTCAACAGTTTCAATTTGCCTGCATGGGGCTAACTTTTGGTTGCCCACTTCTAGTTCTGGCAACATCAATCTTTTGCATCGAGATCTTACAATCCAACTTCTTAAGCCAAGAAGCAATCGGAGAACACCCACGTAATAGGGAGGGACCCTATATTGAAACTAGAGATTTTCAAAAGGTCATCCTTAAAAATATGAAAAATGTTAAATAAACTTCAAGTTTACACTTTTTGACATGACAGTAAAAATTACTGTTAAATTTTTTTTATCACATCACACCAAGGTGAAAAAGTTACTATTAGCGCTTCCTGACTGGACGTTGTAGAGAGGTGCGGGTTTTAGTTTTGGAGTTCCTCATTATTTTCTTGTTTTCCTAACGTGGTAGTTTGGAGTGTACAAATGGAGTGATTCGCCAATAACCACAAATAATTGTTAACCGGATAACCACATAATTAGAAATATCAGCAATCAGATAACTACCTAGGATGGTTACGGTTATCAATTATAGACATTTAAAAATTTAGCAAATAACTGAGTAACGGGGGTAATTGGTTTTTTAAATATATATAATCATTTAAGTTCTTTAATGGTTTTTTTAATATATATAATCATTTAAGTTCTTTAATTATTTTTCCTTATCAACGATCAAAAACACTTTTAAAGACTATCATCAATGGATGCAAGTCTGCATTCTTGGTAGAAGAAAACTGGTTCAAGACCGATTACTACACTATTCTTCCGATTTACATTCCTATGATGTTGGAACGGTGGATTCCATCTGCATCATTCATCACAAGGTGGAACGCAACTTTTACATGTTCTTGCAATACCGGCTTTGGAGGAAATCCCTATGTTCTTGGAGAATGTCATGGTAAGTTTTCGTAGCACTACTCTATTTATCTTTAATTCATCTTTTTTATTTCGTTTGTGTTAATTAAATAGTTCTATGAATTAACACAATTTTGATAAATTTGATGATATAATAAAATGTCATTTTGGTAGATCTCATTTTGAAATTTAGTTTGACAAAGGGATGCTTTGTATACTTAATTTCTCTTTTGTATTTGTTTTTCTTTTCTATTTTATATTTATCAAGCGTCTTACAAGTATTTTCTTCTTTTGGAATAAACAAATTTGAAGTTTTAGGGGTAATTACATTTTCTCCCATAAACTACAACGTTCTGTCAATTATACCTCCCCCATGAACTACCAAACTTACCTTCCGTCAGTCAACCTCATTAAATAGGATGGAATATTCTCTTTTAAACGTTAAATCTCATTAAAAGATAGAAATACCCTTAAATAAAAAAAAAAAAAAAATTAAAACACAAAAAATATAAAACTCATAAATTTAAAAAAAAAAAAAAAAAAAAAAAAAAAAGTTGGCAGCCACCACCCTTGGGGGAGGGGGTGCCCAACGAGCCACCCCTCAATTTTTTTTTTTTTAATTTATATATTTATATATTTAATATGTTTATTTATTTTTAATTAAGAATGACACGTATCATCATTCTATTGGTGATAACGTGATATACTAATGGAATCCGTCAATTATTTTAACGGAATTTGATTATATGGACTAAATTGTTATTTTGGTCTATCCCAATAATCTCTGAATTATTATTATTATTTGTTTCTATATATCACATAGATGGATTTTTAATTTAAAACAACTACATGGACAGATTTTGTATTTATATTTTTTTTTAAGTTTAAGTCTTTTTTAACTTTTTTTTAGTTTTTTATATTGACTTTTTTATTTTTATAAATTAATTTATAAATGTTTTTTAATTTTAATATATTTCTATTTTTTGTTTAATTTTGATTTTTGATTTTTTTTTATTGAAAATGGTATATATATATATTTGTTAAAATTCAAGGGTATTATATGTAATTTTTGTTTATAAACTTACGGTATTTTGGTCTTTTCAAATTTTTTAACGAGGTTGACGGACATAAGGGGTTTTTGAGAAGTAAATGATAGTCTAATGTGGTCGGGCGGTAAGTTTGGCAGTTCATGGGGGTATATTGATTCATAGGGAAAAATGTAATTACCCCGAAATTTTATATTAAAGAAAGAAATAATAAAATTATTCATAAAAACCGATTAATAACCGATATATAACCAGTCTTCATTAACCACATAACTGCCAGTTTCAGTTAACTACAACCAACCTAATAATTAGGATTATTTAAAACTGAATAACCACCTAAATTGATTGCAATTGTAGTTGCGAGGAAATAACCGCAACAGGTATACAACCCCTAGTGGCAGCATGTTGTGGGAGTAGTTGAGAGTACCCTAGCATGTCTTGTCCTAGTAACATTTTCTGCGTCTAGGCTCTGGCGATATTCTTGAGGTTTTTCTTTTTATTTTTGTTTTATTCCATTTCTCTTCCTAAGCATTCGTGATATATATATATATATATATATATATATATATATAGGAAAACCAGCCCTCGCTCTCTCTTTGTCTAAATGGCTACATCCTAGTAGCAAGGCTTTAAAAAAAAAAAAAAAAAAAACAAAGGCAAAGAAGAAAGTTTATGGTGATGGTCATTAAAGTCAATAATTTATCACATTTTAGCTCCAAAAATTGAAAAATTACGTATATATTCAAACATGAAACATTCTGCACCTACTCCAAGTCTCCATATCTCTGATTCTGTGATTGGATTTAAACCTTCTCAACTGGGATCCAAATCATTCTCTTCCCTCAACCCAAATCCCATCATACATTTTTCTTAATGTTGGTTTATCTATTTGTCCACTCAATTTGCATGAGAGAGAGAGAGAGAGAGAGAGAGAGAGAGAGCCAAGCAGGTGCTTTTCAAAGAAGTGTAACATAACTCTATCAAACTTTATTCAACATCCCTCTAGGTACTAAAAAGTTTCATTAGTTAACCACATGGAATGCGAGAGAATTAGAAAAGCACAAGTTATGTTTTGCTTTGACTTGGACAGACCAAAGCCCGGTTGGATGCAGTCGGACATGCCAAATGCAGATGGAGTTGAATCAAACATATTAGAAGCATCGAGGTAGATTTACTAGTGAGGTGCATGGGGCACATTAGCTGTTGAGGTGAAGCAAATGAGATACACAAGTAAAAAATGGACATATAAAATTGATGGGAGCAATTAATCTGAAGCAAGCCTGTCTTACTGACTTCCCTCCTTAAACAACGCTAAGGTCTGATTGAAAGGAACAAAAGAAGAAACAAGGAAAACTGCACAACAGAGACCACAATACACAAGTGACATGGGGTTGCTATGAAAAATGGAAATTGAACCACATAAGCTATAATTTCAGATTCAAGCGCGCACCTTTTCACATTTGAATATATATGTGCTTTAAAAGAATCCTCAGTAACCACAGCTTGTAATTTTGCTTATTAACAAATCTTTCAAGAATCAATATTCGAATAATTGGACAATCACATGTACACGGCTGAGCCCAGAAATTTTCAAACTCTATAAGCTGACAATCTGGGAATGGTTGTATGTGATTTGCTGAAGAACCTGTGTGCCATTGAAATATGTTCTTGAGCTTGTATCAGATATGTTACTCAGAATAGAAAAGTGATCCATATAAATTCCAAAATAAGAGATAAGAGGATCTGCACGCGACTTGTTGACGACAAACCTCAAGTACTGAGATTTTATTGTCGGGAATTGCAGCAGCCTCTGATATCCCACAGTACTGCCATTGGTCACTTTCTTCCATTGCCCATCTTCATTCAAGATCTCAAGGTGAAACTCAATAATCCGCTGTCCCATGTGAATTGGTTCTTGAACTTGCAGAACATTGAAAGATAATATTTGTTGAAGGTTCAAATATAACACCCAATGAGTTTGATTCTCCTTTGGGGCCCAATAGGTGTAAATACATTCTTTGAAGACATTCTTGGGGTTGAAACGAGAATTGCTAATGCCTCCTCGTGTACTGCTGGCACTAACAAGAGCATTAATAGCCAGATTATCTGAGAATATCGACCTCCGGAGCTCACTGAATTCTTGAAGCACTTGTATGTCTTCAGCTGATATAAGACCTGAAGAGTTTGGAGGCACATTTAGTAACAAGAGACAGTTTCGGCCAATTGATTTGTAGTATATGTCAAGAAGCGTTCTCGCAGATTTCGGAACTTCTGATGCATGCCAAAACCAACCAGGCCTGATTGAGACATCACACTCAGCAGGTACCCACTCAACACCGTGTCGGTCTCCTTCCCTTGAGTATCTGTTAGATGTATAAAAAGATAGTGCTTAATAAAAACAGCCGTTCTCAATCTATCCAGAAAGCCAATGTTTCATATATCAATGTGATAATGAATAGATCAAAACAACATAAATCAAAGGCTGCAACAATTGTGCTTTGGGAACCAGGACTTTCCTAAATGAGACCAATATCTCAAAGGGATATGACCTCTAGCCAATCAACAATACAATGTACAGTTCCCACTACATTATATCAAGCAATTGACTCTAACGGTACATTTGCCCACCAGAATCACCTCCATGTGCTGTTCTGTAGTATTATATCAAGATTTTCACTTAAGCAGGAAAAAAAGAATTATGATTAAGGATTGGAAATTCCGTTAAAGAGCCTTTATCTGCCAAGTGCATCAATACATACCATACGTTCTATAAGCAACATGGAAAATGATGGCAAAGCAATTACGATTGAATGGTAATGGTGTTTTAACTTAATAAGGTAACTTGAACAAACAGAAACTTGAAAGACTTGAGAGAATACATTGGGCTCAGTAAATGTTTAGCTAAAATTTAGCTAAAGAATACTTTTTTTATATTTTACCTACCAGTACATCCAAGTTAGCATTTTAGCCATCGACTTTCACTATTCCATTCCATTGTTTCTTTATATCTATTTTCACTATTCCCAAAGTGTAGAGAGAATCATGTTGACTTTTTTATTAATTTGCATTGTAGCAACAAGTCAAGTCTTTAGCCAAAGTGACTAGCCGGATGGAGAACTTTTTTCGGTATTTTTTGCCGCAGGGCTAACCAAAATAACCTTTTGGCTATTTTAGCTAGCCCAATGTGAATGCTCAAGCTATATGCAACTTAAGAAGTTGCACAACTTTCCATTCCAAATGCTAGAAAACCTCAACCTATACTGTCTTTAAGCAATCAATGTTACCAAATGGAAGTGAAGGTAGGAAGCTAAGGAAAGTGAAACTCACTGAGGGTCAGTGTCACCAATCTTGGCAGCACTCCGATTGAAAAGCGACCAGCAAGTAGACCCAGCAACACCAGCCTCATCCCCAATCCACCTGGTATCTGGACCAGCATCAGAAAAAATGACAGCCCCGGGCTGGAGTTGATGAATGAGACTAAACCAACTATCAAAGAAATACTCCATGTTCTTCTCTCCCTCCCCTTTCGCCCCATCCAACCATACCTCCTTGATGTCACCATACCTGTTTCAATTATGAAAGATCACCTGCTATAATTCTCTGATTCTCTAACCATGGAACTCAACAAAAAGTAGCAAATTACTTAAAAAGTTCAATTTTCCAAAAAGAAACAGAATCCGTCTTTTGAACCAATAGAATCGAACTAAAACCAATCTTCAACAACTTATTAAACTTAAACAAGTAGAAAGCAAACATAAAGCCGATAATGCTAAAATGCAACTCAACTAAACTCCACAAGGCATGCAAACGATTCATAAGAACAAGAATTTTATATAATCAATTGGGCAGAACCCCGAAGCTCAATAACTGCCTAAATCAAACAATCAAAGTCAACAAAAATTTTAGATTTTTTTTTCCTTCTTTCCTCATGGGTCAGAAGTAGTAAGTAATTCAAAAGTAAAAGAAAATAACAATGCATAGAATTCTCCGATAACAGAAGAGATCAAATGCAACAAGAAAGAAAGAACCACAAACGGCTCAAAATGACAATCCGATTAACAAAATTTCACAGAGCATAAAAGACCCAATTCAAAGTCAACACAATTTGATCAGACATCAACCCAGAACTCTGGAAAATAAATCAAGAGACCCCAATTCACAAAAAAAAAAAAAATCACATGCAAGCTAAAAAAATCAGTGTCAATCACCTCGTGAGCAACTCAGTCATCTGCCCAATGTAGAACTCATTATACTCTAAAGTCTTCCCATATGACACTTCGTGCCGATCCCACGGCGAAAGATAAAGACCGAATCCAATGCCTGCGTCCCTAGCAGCCTCAGCCAGCTCCGCAACAACATCACCACTCCCATTTCTCCAGGGGCTCGAGCGCACCGAGTAGTTGGTGTACTCGGAGGGCCATAGGCAGAACCCATCGTGGTGCTTGGCGGTGAGAATCACGCGAGAAAATCCCGATTCCTTGGCCACGCGTACCCATTGCGTTGCGTCGAAGCTGGAGGGGTTGAACAGGTGGGGGTCGGCGTGGCCAGTGCCCCACTCGGAGTCCGTGAAGGTGTTTGGGCCGAAGTGGAGGAAGAGGGCCATGTGGCCGAGCTGCCATTGGAGCTGGGAAGCAGAAGGGATGGGCAAAATGGGAAGAGGTGGAGGTTTGACTAATGTGTTTGAAGAAGAAGAAGAAGATGCAGATGAAGACGAAGAAAGGAGTGAGAGGAGGGTTAGAAGGGTGATCTGGGACATGTGTTTTGCGGGCTTCTGGGTTTGGCGAGTTCGAGGGATGGTTGTGGTGGTCTGCTTCTTCTTCTCCTCCATGTTGGAGAATGGAGGGGGGCATTGGGAGAGATATGGGACCAAGTCGGATGGAGTGGAAGTGAGGGGCATTTTAGAAAGGATGTTGGTGTTGACTGTTTTGATTGAGCAATATGCATATGGAACTACTTGTTAATTCGAAAAATTACATATATCCTCTCAAAATATTTATTTTATTGTCAATTTTTTTTTTTTAAATTACCAAATTCTAATTATCAAAATATCCTTAATTGTTCTCTTCTCTCTACGAAGAAAATACTGTTGTCCATGCCTGAGAAGGGTCTCCTCCCCCCTTCTTTACTGCTTGCTTTCTGTTGTTTCCTTTACTCGGTTTTTAACTCCCCCTTTTTCTCTAGGGTTTTCTTTATATATGTTAGTCTCTTACAAGGCTCTATCTATTGTCTTTGACGATCTATCCTAGATCCTCATAAAACTACAACCTAAGTTCCCTCATTGAGTCACATGATGCTCCTTAACATTCATCTTCCCCACCACATTGTTAGTTGGATTTGTGAAGTTTTGAAGATTGATTTTGTTAAAGTCAAATCTTCCTTTTTCCGCTAGCTTTAGCCTGCAACACGTTGCACCACTGCTCTCTCCAACGTCCTAGCTTCCTAGCACCATCAACTGCTTCTCCCCTTGACGGACTTTACGCACCGACGCGTGGACATCAAGCACCGGACAACTTCCTCATGTCACCCTCCTTTGCATCGTCCTCCCCAAAGATGATGTTTTATGGGTTTTTTTTTATATGTTATTTATTATGTTTTTATGTTCTTTACAACTTAACCCAAATTATTTGGGCTTTAGACTCTTTGTTTATATTGTAGATCCATTTTTTGTTGTTCTTTCTCTTTTAGTCTGTTCGGTTTCCTTGGATGCCGGACTAGATCTAAGTTATCATTTCTTATTATATTTAATTTCTTTCGAATTTGGACTTAGATCTAAGTTTATAAGGATTATTTTACTCCGAATGGTTTTATCCATCTTAGTGGGCTGCAGTTTTCACAGGCTGCATTCCCAAGTGAGTTTTAGCTTCCTAGATTTCTTTTCGGGCTCTGAGGTGCTTGGATGCCGGACTAGATCTAAGTTATCATTTCTCTTAGTATGTTTAGTTTCTTTCGAAGCTAGACTTAGATCTAAGTTTATAGGAGTTATTTTACTCTTGATGGTTTTATCCATCTTAGTGGGCCGCAGTTTTCACAGGCTGCATTCCCAAGTGAGTTCTACCTTCTTGGATTTCTTTTCCGGGGCTCTGAGGTGCTTGTAGTCTATCTTGGTTGGGTTATTGAGTTGTTCTTTTATTTTCATTTTGTATTTTCCTGTATCTTGTTTCTGTGATTAGTTTATGAAATATTTATAAAAAAATATAAATATATTCTTAATAATTTTAAAAAAAAAAATCATAAAAATCCTATTAATTGTTTTACTTTTTAGTTTTTTTTTTTTAAAAAAAAAAAAAATTATATGGACATTTTTTCTTATTAAAAAAATATTATTATTATTATTATTATTATTGTTATTAGTTTGCTAGTCTTATTAGAGACATTGACACAAATAATAATTTGGGAAGATATTGAGAATAAAGTGGTAGTTTGAGGAGATATGTACAATTTTCCTTAGTTCTTAAGTGGTAAGCAAAATGTAACAACACATCTTCTGTAAAACTAACGAATAATGATCCAAATTTAACAAAAACCTTTTTTTTTAACAAAACAACATGGTACTGCTACTTCTTAAGCAAATAAAAAATGTGCAAGATCTGTTATGGATAAGTGATTATTACATGAAAAATTACTGAAGAATAAGTGATTATAGGAAGTTTAATTACAATTTAATTTAATTAATCTTTTCGAAATGATAAGGTAAAAAAAAAAAAAAAAAAAAAAAATTAACGCTTTTTTTTTTTTGAATAGTTACAATAGGTCATCAACCAACATACAAGGTAGCAAAATCATCATTTTTTTGCCCCTTGTTTCCTTAAAAATGGTCACTATTATAACTTTTAAGTTATTTAAAACTGCCAAATACACTTGAGTTTGTTCTAGCTTTTGGGTACACCAGAAATTATTTGGGTTGTCTCTTTGGACTTTGGAGGCCAAGAAACTGTACAGCATTATATTGCTTGTTCATTTCGCGCATACAACATAATCCATAACAAAATGGTAGTGATAATATAGAATATAACTACAAAATAATAATAATTTATGAAGAAGAAGGATTTTCTTTTGGATTACTTAGCTTATACACAAACATTCTTCTTCATCATTATTTGACACCACTTGTTTGATAGTGAAGAACGCAGAAAGCAAGATTTTTTTTTTTTTTTTTTGGATTTGGATGGTTTGTGATAGAAAAAAATGATATTTAGTAGACTCTCATACGAATGTCGTATAATTATGATGATATAGCAGGGAATATCAATAATTGATTTTTACTGCAAAATCATAATAATTGTATAACAGTCGTATGAGAGCTTACTAAATAGCATTAATCGTGGGATAAAGTTTACTTTCATGTTGCTTTCATCAATGGAATAGATTTGGAAAAAGTTTACATACTTGCTCAAACTATCACCTAATCGATAATGTCCTCCCTCCCAAACTTTTAATTGCGATAATGTCTCTCTTAAACTATTGAAAATTTGACAACGTTCATCCCAAGCCTAGCAAAAAGACAAAAATGACCCAAATATTTTTCTAATAAGACAAAAATACTCTAATAAATTGGAAAAAAAAAATTAAGGAAAAAACGATTTTTTTTTTCAAATTTCCATGCCCTAGTTTTTGTTTTTATTTTGTTTTTAAATAATTTAGTTTTAGTTTTTTTTTTAGTTTTTTTTGTTCTATAATTTAGTTTTAGTGGAGTCAAATGATGAAGAAGAAGAATGTTTGTGTATACGCTAAGTAATCCAAAGGAAAACTGTGAAGTTACAGAATATAGAATCATAGAAAAGGAGCAGCACTTGAAATTGGGTTGATTACATTACAATAATTTTGAAGCACTTGACTCAAAATTCACGCAACTAAGGAATGATTATTGATACACCAAACACCACATCCGACAACTCATGCAAACCTCAATTATCATTATATTTCTGTATTGGTTTCCTATTCAAAAAAGTGTGATTTTAAAATATATGATTTGGAAATGTGATTTTAAAAAATGCAGTTAAGTATTGGCAAAATTGCTGTTTGACCTTTAAAATTATACTTTAGACTTTAAAATTGTGTGTGTTTTTTTTTTAAAAAAAAAAAAAAAAAAAAAAAACACTTCCCTACCTACGATTTGAAAAATATAAATTTTTTGCGTTTTCAAATCGCATTTTTTTTTTTAAAAAAAAAAAATGTAATTCCAAACTATCAATTTTCTACAATTTGATTTAAAATCGAACTTTTTGTCTATAAAATCACAATACCAAACACACATTTACTAAAATTTCCTGTACCGAAAATGAATGATTGTCATTAAACCAAAAACCCTTCATCCAACGATATAGATCCCAACTATGCCATAAAAATTCAATATCTAAGAGCATGTTTGAGATTGCATTGAAAGTAGAATTTTTAAAGTCAAAAAGAGCTTTTTAGAAAAAGCTTCAAGTTTAAGCTTTTTCCAAGTGCGTTTTGGCCATTTTTAAAACCTGTTTGAGATTGTGTTTGAAAATAGAGCTTTTAAAGTCAAAACGAGGTTTAGCAAAAGCTTCATTTTTAAGCTTTTGCCAAAAGTACGTTTTGACTATCTTTAGAGTAAAAAGTCAAATAAGTACTCTTGAAATTTTTTACAAAATATGCCAGCTCTTTGTTTGCCACAACCTTTTAGGTACTAAAAATACTTTTTGAGCTCTCAAACGGCATCTCAAACATGCGCTCCTCCAAAAAGTTATTTAATTTCAGAAAAATGGGTTTCTTGTACAGAAGGCTTTGTTCAATGGCCCAAATCTGCGTAGACTGGAGCCCATAGAATGTGTCCATGGCCCAAGCCTGGTTAGTAAAATTGAAACTTTTTAGGGCCCAAAAGCCTTCACAACAACAGAGTGTTGGAAGTTGGTCCCAAAATGAACACTTTTTGAGAGCCCATTCACAATTTCAATGTTGTGAATTGAATAATGACTGTGAACAGAAATTTTATTCAAATCGGTTTGGATGAAATATTTAGTAACCCATGTAAAATAATACCAAGTGTCTATAAATATTTAAAAATGACATTAAATTTGGTCTGAGTTTGTAAATTGCTATTAATGAGGTTAAAAATTTAATGTGTATTGTAAATGTTTATAAACATTTGACACTATTTTACATGGGTTGGAGGATATTTCCTCTAGGTTTGGAGGAAATTTCTGTCTAATGTTTATATAACAAATGATATCATGGACTAATTGTTACCTTTTAATTTTTCTACGAAAGAACAATTTTTTCCTCATTTCTCTAACTAACATTCTTATATTTGATTATACAATTCTCCTCATTAATATTTAAATATGAAAATTAATTAAAATATTAGAAAAGTACACGCACATACTCTTCAAACTATCACACAATTTATACCTAAACTATCAAAAAATTAATAAAAATACTTTTATAAAAATTTAGAAAAGATGAAAAAAATAGACAAAAAATAAATAATTAAAAATTTTAAAAAATAAATAAAAATTGGGGACCCACCCACAGCAGGCAATCTTGTTTTATTTTTTTTATTTTTATCTTTTTGTGTGACAAAAAAAAAAATTCTTACAAGAAAGGGAGGGAGATTTGAACTAATGTCCTCTGCTGAGCTACTTCTTAAAGACAATAAATATAGCATTTTTCTGTTTTCATATAGTAAAGACTAAGATTTTGTCTAATTTAAATAAAAAAAAATTTTAAAAAAATAATAATAATAATTGACATTAAGATCAAAATTCAAAGGTCCTAAAACAGACTTTCACCAACCGAGATTGAAGCCGCCCCGGGAGTGGGGACCACTTTATAGATTAGTCTTAGGAAAATGAAAAATGGTCGCGAAGTTCGAGGCGGTTTAGGACACGTTTCGACCGCCCACGATGGCCACAATCTTCAAATTGATACTTTTTTTGGTCCAATACGCAACTTCTGACGTCATTCAAACACACTTGTCCTCGCGAATCTCACTTGGGACTGGTTTGACTTTTCCTTCCCGAGTTTCAGTGGGAACCCCTTTGATTTCCTTTATTTTTTCACAACTACAAAGATTTCTTTGGGAAAGAAATTTTTACAAATTAGAATGCAAAAAATTCTTATAAATCGGACATTAAAAGTGACAAGTGTTTTTTAAACTATTAAAAAAATATGTAAAAAATACATGCTATTAAAAAAATATAAACAGAAATTTGTTACAAACTGATATGTAGTTAATACATACAAATTCATCTACTAAAATAACATATGTCTCTTAATATGTGAGAAACATATGTTTTTTTAATAGTTATGAAACACTTGTCACTTTATTAGATGATCAGTTTGTCCAAAAAATATGCATATATTTTTTTAATAGTAGAGACAAAGTTGGAATAAATTTTATTAAAAACGCATGTGTATCTTACATGTTATTAAAAAAAAGGACACATGTCACTTTTATAAATTAGGTTAAAAAAAATTCGTCCAACCCAATTTAGAGAAAAACTTTGTCCTTGTTTTTATATTTCAGTTTTTTTTTTTTTTCTCTTTTTAGAATTATATTCTCACTTTACAAAAATTGTAAAAAATATGTAGAAAATGATTTGAAGTGTTATTAAAAAGATAGGTTGAAATGCAGGGCAGCAGGGGGGTATAAATGCAAAAAGGAAAAGTTAGCAAATTATGACATGTTATCGATACTTTTTTTTAATGATTATAATAATAAAAGATTAGAAGCTGCAAAAAATTCTAGCTTAGTTTGCCAACCGTTGAGAAAGTGAAAATAACACCTTGCCATGAGAGTCAATGCGAATGACGACAGTTGTCTATTTTGTTCTTTAGTTGTATATAAAACCCCTTTTTTCTATAATCATTTTTATTAATTATTTGCTTTTAATTGTCCATTCGAAGGCCCTTTATATGTTTTTTTAATTTCAAGATTCCATAAGCAAGAAAGGAGATTTAACATATAATATTATATTAGCGTGCAAAAAATCATGGCCTTTTCTGTTAAATGTGGAGCAAATTAATAATTTTTCTTCTATATAATTAATTATGATATCTTCTTCAATATATTCTTCGCAAAAGGAGATTCAACTTTAGGTTTTCAATATGCATGCCTATCTATCTACAGAATCTATTTGCACGCGCATATGCATGTACTAAATATATATATATATGTTCCATAAACCAAACATTTTGGGGCCCAAATTAATAAAATAATATTATATTTCTCTCAATACAATATCTTATCTCTCATGCATGCAGCCCATATAATTGTCAGAGATTTGTGTACAAGTTAAGAAGAAAAAAAAAAAGTCTCTACGGGCAGTAGTGGAGCAAGCTATTTTATATTGGGGTGCCGCTAAAATTTTTTTTGCCCTAAAAATTTGGTAATTCACACAATATATGTATCACACAAAATATCTATAAAAGTTCATAAATATGTGCTGAAATTGATATATTAGAAATGTAACATGTCGACACTATATCAAAAAAATAGAAATACAAAAAAAAATTGTATGGAACTGCACTTTACGGCCACTGGCCATAATCACTTCAAGAAAAATAAGGAAAATTTGACCAACTACACATCATTGAGATATTACATCAAACATGTGATGTGTGTTAAGTTTGAGGGTGCTGTGGGTTTAAAAAAAAAAAAAAAAAATTTAAAATCCTTGGGGGTGCCACGAGGGACCACGTGCCTTCTCCACTGCTAAGGGGTAGTTCAATCGGTTGTAGATAACGCCTAATAAAGCGAAAGTCACTAGTTCAATTCGAATTCCCCTTCCCCCTTCCCTTTGTGTGGACATGTCAAAAAAAAAAAAAAAAAAATTGATGTCAAATTTGTTTATTTCTCCATTAGTATGGGTATTTATATAGTGTTCAATTAACCCATACTGTTGAACGTATGGTTGTGGTTAACCTCATTAATGTCCCTAGGTTTCAAGGGAAATTGAACACTATGGGTTTGTGTAGAATTGAAGTATAGTTGTGACATGAGTTAATGGTATCTTGCAATGTGATAACTACAATTTTGTATTGTAAGGCTTGAGTTGGGAATCCTCCACAACCGTTGTCAATGATATGTAAACATATTACTTATGGGGAATAATACTTTGATTTAAGATTTTAATGTTTTGTAAGTATTTAATTTACTTAATTATTGAGTAAACGAACAAATTTTGAATTGTTTTCAAAGCATGATATGGATGATAGATGTTTTCATGATGATTTCAATGGTGTCTTATATGCTTTATGAATTGTGTTGAAGAAATGATGTTGATTGTTGCATGAGCATGAAAGTAAAGGAAAGATAGTTTTGTTTGCGTAAATCATGAACATATATACATGGATATGAAGTGTAAGTAAAAGGATAATGGATTAAGAGTAACAAAGTACAAAGAAATAACGAACATGGAGAAAGTTCCCGGTGAGAGAAAGTCTCATCCGTTGGTATAAACAATGGAAATTAAAATGAATGAAATAAATGAAAACATGCATATATAACATAGTGTTTTATAGATATTTATGTAATGTGATTTACCAGGAATTTCATACTAGATGTTTTCGTAGGCATATGTTCCTGAATTGGGACATAGAATGTATGTATATGGATGATTTTCGTAGGCATATTGTTATAGGTGGTTGCATATGATGATTTTGTACACTCTCCTTGATTAGATATGCCCATAATTAAGCATGTGTTTCGTTTGAGGCAGTGGAATGAAGGTATTATGTTTAAAGGTTTTCTTCTATAGAATATTTACTTCGTCAGCAATGAACTGATTTAAATGTATTGCAATACCGAATGTAGCTATTATTGTAAACTCATGGTAGCTAGAAACTAAAAATCAGCTCATTATGAAAAGTTAGTAATTTCTATACTTAATGAAACAATAAACTCGCATATTTGCCTATATTATTTGTTAATTAACCCTACAATCGTATAGATCTTGTTGTTAGATGATGAGAGTGTCGAAGAGGATCCAATTATACTTGGGCTACTATAATATATTGAAGTCAAAGGATGCCAGATGCGTTTTGAATGAGACTAATGCTTTAGTCTTTTTTTTTTTTCTTTTTTTTTTTTTTTGTGTAAATCATTTTTGTTATGTATATAGACAAAGCAAGCCAATATTCTATGTTTCTTTAGCGAAGACTTTTGTAACTAAATTTGTGTTAGTTCCTCTCTTTACAACAGTTCTGGTTATAAACTTTAGCAGTGCTTTTATCGCTTCAACCTCCTTCCGACGGTTGTTGTTGGTTACAAGTGGAGGTTCAGATACGTTCGCCTTAATCTGTGCCCATTTTGCTTCTAAAACCGCCTTGCGCGGCCCCTTGAGAGGACCGGGTCAGTTGTTTGTCCAATTTCCTATGTTTTATAATTATTTCCGCATTACTTTAGTTTGTTTTGGATCTATTGTTGGGAAGCTCACCCCTTTTTCGTTTTTCGGATCGTCTCCTCCTTCCTTTCGGATCAGGAGTGGAAATGATATTTTCCTATAACCATTTCCTTATTCAATTAAAAAAAAAAAAAACCCCAATATTCTATGCTTTATGTAATTGCATAATTGAATAATAAGTGTATGTTATAGGTGATCACAAATATTCCTTGCTTGAATTTCCGGCATAAATAAATTAGATGACTACACACAGCATGTACATGGTTGTTGGCATGCATACAGCTTAGTAGTAACACGTTAGCAATGACGACCCAATGAAGCTCATTAATTAATAAAATAAAGTAAAAGTGGAACCCAATCATGTCGATTATGTAATGCAATTAACTGTTGACTTGTGATAATGGTCCATTGTGGGACGTAAGATACCAACATTAATTTTATAGGGTGGCAACTATTTGTTCTTTGAATTTATATTTTCTATCATAATCACTCACTCTCTCGAGCATGCATGAGTTACAATATTCTTCCTTTACATTGTGAATCACATGGTTCGTGGCATCAAATTGACGTTAATTTATGAATGTGAATTGAATTAAAAAAATGATATTTAGTAGACTGTTATACGACCGAAAAAACGTAACAATAATGAAAATTATCCATTGATTTTATTTTTGGGAAAAGTCCATTTTTTTTTCTCAAATTACCATCCAATTGACAATATTCTTTTCCTCCTCCCCTGCCGACCTCCAAACTACCAAAAATTGTCAATGTCACCCCCTAATGACAAAAATAGATATATACACCCTAAATAAAATTCAAAAAAAAAAAACTAAACTAATTTTTTTTAAAAAAAAAAATTCAAAAATAGGGAGTGAAAATTTAAAATTTTTCCCTTTTTTTGTTAAAAAAATATTAATTTTTTTTTCTCGAATTTATATTGGTATTTTTATCTTATTGACTTAAATTTAGAGTCATTTTTGTCTTTTTTGCTGTCCATGTGGGGACGTTGGCAATTTGTTGATAGTTTGGGAGGGGTGACACTGTCTCAATTGAAAGTTTGGAAAAATATTGTGAATTGGATAGTAGTTTGAGGAAAATATATGAACTTTTCTCTTTATTTTTTTTATTTTTTACAAATTCTTATTAATTCAAATGTTAATTTTTACTGTTACGTCATTCCAGTTATACTACAATCACATAACAACCCAGTAAATAACATTACTCAAATTGAATACATCATGGTAAAATACTAAAATGGCGTAGAACTCTAGAGGAGTCAAACCAAATGGTAGTTGGGAGGAGAGGTAAGTATGAGCCGCATGTGGTCAACTCTTGTCTGGTGTATATTATATTAGTATTAATGCAAGTATACTCAAAATGGAGAAAGCACTTAATTATAGCAAGAGAGTGATGGAAGTTTATCCTCAAGGCTCTATCCTATCCAAATCTTTCTTTAATTAATTCAATACTTGAACTACTGTTGGGAAACTACGTACGTAGCTTCTACGTAATTTCAACAAGATTGACTTGTATCATGAATTACGACGATCGATGATGTTTTACGAGGATGATGTTACTTCACGCAAACTGTGATGATTTATTCTAAATTAATTAAGCTCTTTAATTTGGGCCTTCTGTATATAGAGCTTTTAATACAGCCGGCATGCACCGCGAAGTTATGTCCCTTTCTGTTTGAGGATAATATTGTTCATTTTGGTAATTTTATCGTTTTATCGTAAGGGCATGTTTGTAATTTTATTATATCACGCATGCCAAGTCTATATAATTTTATTTTTTATTTTAAAAAAGGGCCTAAATTTTCATAGGGTTTTGGCTTCCATTTAGTAATGGTCACTTCGGGTTCATCTGGGTAGTACCAAAGGTTGTGGTAATGTTCATTGAAAGAGAAAAGGATAATAACTAATAAAAATAGAGGAATGTTTGGTTTCATTCTCTTATATAATTTTTGTTTATTTTCATATCAGATATGTGCAAATTCACCATTAAATCTGTGTAACTTACATGTGGGTCTCACATATTCAATAGTGGGGTTTAAAAAAAAAAATGGACAATAGATATGTACGAGAATGACACCAAACATATCTCATAAAAACAAAATTCCTATTAGTTATGCTAATTGAAATATCTTTACTTTTTTTTTCCTAGCACATAATGGAATTGTTGAATTATTCATGAAAAATAAGTTTCTCCGCGGCCTCTTATTTAAAAATTTCAACTTTCTCGCTATTTAAGTCTTTAAATTTCTCCAACATTGAAGAATTAGAAATTTTTGTGTGGAAAATACATTTTACCCACATGAACTATCCACTCATTTACACTTTTAACCTCAATGTTTAAAATGTGACACTTTACTCTCTCAAAGTTTCAAATTGTTGCAATTCGACAATCATGACTTTTTTTTTCCCAAAATGCCCCAATTCCAAGTTAAAAAAAAAAAAAAAAAAAAAAAAAAAAAAAATTAAGGGGTGGCCAGCCACCCTAGTTGGGCCTGGGGGTGGCTTTGGCCACTCAGACCTGCCACCCCTTAATTTTTTAATTTTTGTTAACTTGGAATGAAGGCATTTTGGAAAAAAAAAAAAAAAAAAGTCAAAATGGTCGAATTGCAACAATTTGGAAGTTTGAGAGGGGGGTGGAAGTGTCACTTTTTAAACATTGGAGTTAAAAGTGCAAATTGGTGGATAGTTCAGGGGAGTAAAGTGTATTTTTCCCAATTTTTTTAATGCTTTATAAGGAATTAACTTTTGGGTAGACACTTGCACTAGCCACCACGCGTGATGCTTGGAGCAGCTTATTATTTGTTTGAATTTTAATAAATAATCATTTTTCAACTGTTATAAACTGATGTAATTAGTTCTGTAAAAGGCTAATTTTAGAAATTCAATTTACACAAAAATAAATAAATAAATAAAATCGTCTTCTGTTATAGATTTTCTTCTTCAGAATGGTGTTTAGAGTTTGCAATTGCAATATTGTATCCTGAACACAAAATTAATGCATTCTCTTTGCAAAACTTATTATTTTACTGGGAGCCAATTTCAATTTGTCTAACAAATAATATTCACATAGGACAAAAAAACACAACACTTTCTTAACTTCCAAAATTCTATTGCCTTCTATATACATTGCTAAAATTTCCTCATACTCTTAAAGAATATGGTAGAAATTAGTAAAAAAAAGTCCTGTACGTGTGACACTATTTAGCTTGGTAGAAAGGCAAGAGGCTCAGAATAGGAGTACATGAGTACTGTTGAGAGGAACCTTTCTTTTTATAGATAAACACATTATAATCCTTATGAAGTAAAATTATAGGGCCCTAGCTAGGAGAAAATAGCAGTCACAGGATGCCCATCTCTTTGTCTTTTGCTAGGGTTATAAGTCATAGATAGGATGATGAGAGCCCTAGAAAAGCAAAGCTTGATTTTATGGCCTACAAAATCCTCATTGCTTCTTCTTAGGCCTCTCTATCCTACCTTTGTTTCAGAATTACCAACAGAAAGGCAAGGCCGCCAGTAAAATATTGTACCTGCAGCCAGGACCCCTCTTTTGAAATTGCTTCACCATTTTTACAAGCTGTGACAATGCCTATATATGATACCTCAACAGTAGTACTTCTTCTAAACTTGCCATTGATTAGTCTGTTCCAAACACCTGATGATCAGATGAATTTAGGGCGCCATGAATCGATCTGATTGATGGGGCCATATATATGATCATCATTTTGTGCTAAAATGTACAAACAGAATGTCCAAACAGCAGACATTCTATACACAAATATGGTCCCTAGCTATATATATATATATATATATATATATATATATATATATATGAGGCTTAATATATAGTATTTATCTTGTGAAATCAAAAGAGGCCCTGATCAGATGAGATATCTCTTAATAGGTTCATAAATTTTAGCACTTTTACATGAAGTATGTAACTTCTTTCTTTCTCCCAATATATACACATGTTGAACATCGATCTCCGGCAGATGTACGTTCAAAAAAACTGATAATCAACCCTTTTTCATCCCCAACATATATAGTAGTCATTTTAATTTTAAAAATTTTGCTACACTGAACTTCACATACTCTACAATTAGTTTAATCATTTCTCCTTAACAAACCAAAAAAATAATATTTAAAGAAAGTAAAGAGTTGTAATAGATATATAATCCGTACGTTGGAGTTAAAAAATGTGTATTTTGAGTAGCTAAAATATTCATTATTACTAAAGATGCTCTAAAAGCAGTTATATATTGTGATGCTCTGAACCCTTCTTTCCCAGTTAATTTTACTGGAGAAATTGCTAATAACCCTATAAAGATAGGTGAAATTAATCTACCTATTTTTTTTTTGGGGGGGGGGGGGGGGGGGGGGGGCATTATATATATATATATATATATATATATATATATATAACTGGTTATTGAAATATTGCAGTAATTAAATATGAATTAGTTGGAGGCACTAAGTAATATTTTATGTGGTGGACGTCATGCATGCTTGGTGTGTGGTTAATTTAGAAAAGGTCACAAAATGATAGCTGTAGCTATCAATTCAGTTGCCTGTTGTGTTTCCACATAACAAGACTTTGGATGCTTTGAGAGGAGGAAGAAACTGAGGTTCATATGAGACGGAAAGTTCTATTAGCTGAGCTAATTAGCAGACTTATCTAACGTTTTGACTTATGTATCTGAGAATTAATTAATATAATAATCATTATTTTCTTGTACAATCTCCGAAACCAGGGTTCTTATTAATTATAATGCCATAAGCATTCATCCAAGCCAAAGCTCATTTAGTTATAGTGAGGTACCTTTGGTTCCAAAAGGAAGGCTGGGGGATCACATATATATCCAAAAGAGATCAAAACTTCTCACAAGAGAGACACAACCTTAACAAATAATACCCAAAGAGAGAGAGAGAGAGAGATGGGGAGGGCTCCTTGCTGTGACAAGGCAAATGTGAAGAAGGGGCCATGGTCACCAGAAGAAGACTCAAAGCTTAAGGAATACATAGAGAAATATGGAACTGGAGGGAATTGGATTGCACTCCCACAGAAAGCTGGTAAGATTGACCTAAACAATCATCAACCCATTTCATTATATAACCATGTTTCTCTCTCTGTCTCTCTCATATTTTCCTCTTTGGCTCTGGATCAGGTCTGAAGAGATGTGGGAAAAGTTGCAGATTGAGATGGCTTAACTATCTGAGGCCTAACATCAAACATGGGGAGTTCTCTGACGAGGAGGACAGAATAATCTGCACTCTATTTGCAAGCATTGGAAGCAGGTATATATACACTCCAATTTTCCACGCTAGTTTTGCTGGATATTTGACCACATCTGGAAAATTTGCCTAAACTGTCTTAATTTGGGTGTAATAACTGTTCTCCTCTTTCGAAATCTATCCAGTGGGTAAGACGGACAAATATTTAGGTTTTCTCCATTTCTACCATAAAAGAAAAAGTTGCATATTTTTGGATAATTCTTGTGCATGCATGCCAAGTTTAGATCTAACATCAACACCCACAAACAGCTGTTAAGAGAAAGCAGAGAGTTTTCTTGTTATGGAAGTTAATATGTAAAACAATTACAGGTGGTCAATTATAGCTGCTCAGTTGCCAGGCAGGACTGACAATGATATTAAGAATTACTGGAACACGAAGCTCAAGAAGAAGCTCATGGGGATGATGCTTCCTCCATCTCAGAGAAAACCACCAGCATTCCCCCAATCCTCTCACCAAACGCCACCGTTTCAATCCCAACAACTGTCATCTTCACCCTACAAAGAATGCAGCTCTTTCTCAGGCCTCCTCGAACTCGAACCCACCAATAATAATATTTCAGTCCCATTGAGTTTTTCCAACTCCACCACTCCTTTTTTCCAGACCCAGGAGAGCTGGGTGAGCTCCATGAAGTATTATCCTGTTAAAGAGAACCTCCTCATGTTCGGATGCGAAGGAAGCTGCAGCTCATCTGATATTGGGAGCTGTACCCAGATCAGCTATGGCGGCAGAGACATCATCAAACAAGAGGAAATGGGTTTCCAGAGCTTTATCTCCCATGGGTTGGAAGAAAATCACAAGTTCATGCTCAATGGAGGTGAAAAAGTGAACCAATTACAAAGCGCGTATTTTGGAGAAATCCCATTAGAATACGCCATGGAAGATGATGATGTTAAGCAGGTGATTAGCACTAGTAATAATAACATGATCAGCAGCTTGTTCAATCATATTGATGATAGCAAGACACAAGAGAAGGTCATGTACCTGTACTGAAGAACTGATGTCTGACTGTAAGTAATATCAGAAAGATTTGATGGGGTAAGGGCGTGGTGGTAGGGGAGATTCAGAAAAGACTTTTGGAGTTTCTGGGGGTTCGTGTGTGTTTTTTTTTTTTTTTTTTTTCTGATGAAATGAAATATGAAATGAAATGAAAACATTTCTTCCTTCCTTCCTTTTTCTTTGACAGTACATGGTAAAAGCTTCTTTTTATTTTGTGCATTTCTTTTTGGGATTTGATGACGATGATGTAATATTGTTGTATACGGCCCTGCTCTCTCACTGAAACCCCTCTCCCTCCTCCCAATCACAAATAAATGTTTATGAAATCTAGACAAGTGGCTGGCACTGTTTCCTTTTTTTTTTCCAAAATTATTGGCTGAGACGTGCTCAGAAGTCAATTATACCCTTTGGGCATAGTCGGCAAAAGCCATGACTTTTTTTTATTGTAATAAAAATTAATTGATGTTAAAAATAAAAATAAAAATATTTGGAAGTTGAATTTTTTAGGAATAGTACGAGGTGGGTTTGACAAAAGACATATACTCTTCATCAAAAGAATTTAACTCTCAACTTTCTTATTTTTTCATACCAAATATTTTTTTTTTTGGTGTCAATGAATTTCTGTTACAGTGAAAAGGTACACTTGCCAAACATGTCCTTAAAATTTTTCTTTACAATATAAAGGGTAAATTGGACCTTTAGAGGAATTGCACTGCTTGCGAGGAATATCAAAATCCCAGAATCTTTTCTATGAACGAGGCTCAAGGGAAAAAAAAATAATAATAATAATAAAATAAAAAAGAAGTAGGCCTGGGACAAGAAATTAAATGGAGAACCTTCTTTGACGCTGGAAATTTTGGAATGTTGTGGAGGCTCAGACTTATTTTTCAACTTTAAAATGACTTAAAAGTAAGGGATAGTCCAAGTCTTTTTTATTTATTAATCCTGGAATTAATTAGTAAATTAAGTGTGTAAATCCATAAACACTTAACCAAGAGAAACTCTCTGTTCTTCATTCAAACACTTGAATTATTTGTCAGTCAAGCATTTGGTGAACCTGAAAATTGGAATATTGGAATGAGTCATTGGCTTTAGCATTTATATTGGGAGGAAGGTGGTTCATTATATTAGGTCTCAAGCATACTCAAGATAAATGCTATACAAACTTCAAAGGCATGTGCAACCTTGGTACATTACTATCTGACACGGCATCCAAAATCAACGTTGGCTTTTGAATGGGTTATTATTGGATTTCATATCTAATGGTAATTTTGGATGCCACGTCAGGGAGTACGAGTGTGTAACATTTTTCAAATAATAATGCTCTACCCTTTATGTAGTGGAATGAACTGGAGATGATTAGTTAGTTATACTTGAGATGTATTTTTGTCTTTTAATTTTTTGAGATGATAAAAATACTTTTCTAATATAACTAATTGGATTCATTTGAACTGGAGAGAATCTTAATTCTTATGTAGTAGGTAGTGAATAAAACTTATGCATGCACCAAGCCTCGTCAATGCGCCTCACTGGCTTCCCATTACTACTAAACAATGTTAGCATATAGCGGAATTAATGATTCTTAATTACCTCTATTTATGTTTACTCAAGCAAATAAAAGAATCTCATAACTTGAAATAAATGAGAAAGAGGTATCTTCTAACATATACCTAAACACAATTGTGCTTCGCTCATATCGAAGAAATGCATAGCCTTTTAGTTGTAGGCTAGATTAGAAACCCTCAATCAAAATTCTAATTTATTCATCTCATCAAAGGAATAAGAATAGAATAAAAATTAATTACGATTTAGATTTTCACAAATAATTTCTTATTCCGAATATATTAATGGGAGCTCTTAATATGTTATTAATTAAACCACACTAAAGGTTTGTTTTTCAAGAAGTGTGATTAAAAAATAGTGATTTTAAAACATATGATTTGAAAATGCAATTTTTAAAAATACAATATTATCCCAGTTTAACATTTGAAATCGCAAAAATACACTTCATAAAAAACGCTTTCAAACCGTAATTTTTTTTTTTTTAAAAAAAAGGGTACTTTCAAACCATACACTTTCTAAAATATATTTTAAAATCGCCCTTTTGAACTATGAAATCAAAGTTGGAAACCTACACTAAATATCATAAGCATATGGGCTGCACTTATTGAAAAATTTCTTACAAAAAAAGTCTTGTTTTTCTCACTGTCCCTACTTGTATGTCTAAACTAATTGTTATTTGTTGGTACGTGATATATATATATATATATATATATATATATATATATATATATATATATATATATTTAAGAGATGAAATGCATTCGAAAGCATGCATGCTTTCATCAAAAATAAAAATAAAAAAATAATTAAATTTTTTTTAAAAAAAAGCATGCATGCTGAAAAACCATTAAAATTAGTACAAGTCGTAAAAGAGATTCTAAAGATTCAGTGTTTATGCTTGTGGTGGTAAGATATATATATTATTTTGAAAAATGCTATGTGTTTTTTTAGTGTTTTTTTGATATCCTCCCAACTATGATGTGACTTTTAAAATTATCGTTGAATTTGAAATTATCATTATTAACTTTTAATCTATTAGTAATTTTAAAAGTTACATTACAGTTAAAAAAATATCAAAAAAATATTAGAAGAATACTTAACATTTTTTTAATATTTTTATTTTCTAATTTTATCTACCTTTGTTAATTATGCATTACTGCGCATTGAATGACGTTGATTGTATTTGTAGGGTATGTGCCTACTTTCTTTTAGCTTCCAAATTCTTTATTTAAGGTATTTTGGTTGCATAAAAATTATAAATTAAAAAAAAAAAAAAAAAAAAAAAAAAAGATGATTGAGCAAATTAATTTGAAAATGACCAATAGACAGGGAATCCCCATGGGGAAGCAGTCTAAACTATAAAGGGTCCAAAAATACATGATGTACAAAGATCTCTGTCAGGGTATGGCACTTTTCCTTGTTGTCTGGTAAAGGCGTTTGATTAGGAATTAATTATACGATAATTTTCAATAATTAAGTGAAAAATCTGTAATCCTGACACCTTATTACATGCAAATCTGCATCTCCAATGGATTCGGATTAAAATAAGTGAGTTGCCAGCTAAGTTTATTGTATTTCTTTAATCTTTTTCTGTTTAATTCGAGTACTATATATATTTTAAATAATGGGGAAAGCTTTTTCTAGGAATGTCTTTTCTGGTGAAGTGTAGAGGTCAAACGGTGTGGAACCGACTGACACTCTGACACTTGAAATATTTTAAGTTAAACCTTTTTAAATTAAATAAATAAAATTATCAAGAAGATGATCTGTTGTAAAAATAAATAAATTTTTTTTAAAAATTGAATAAAATAAACAAGATTAATTCATATGGTCGTATAGAGATGGGACATAATAAAGTATTTTTCCCCCGTAGGCGTAGGTGCCATTGTACCAATCAGGGCATATACTTATCTTGACATTTTGGACCTCTTTAGATCACAGCCATCTGATTTGTGGACTTTGATTGACCATTGTCTGTGACCTCAATTTGCTAGTTATTGACCTGGCAGCTGGTTATAATAACAGCGCATTAAACTAGTTGATCCAGATTTCATGGCGAAGATCAAGCTTCAGAATAGTGAATTAGTGATGCTTCCTTTTCTTTCCTTTTTTTTTTTTTTTGGAAAGAAACTTCCTTTTCTTTCTAAGGTTAAGAGGATTGAGGTTTAACCTTTCATGTATGAGATTTTAAGAAGGGATAAAAAATAAATAAAAAAAAAAAATTTCCTAGAGTAGAAAAAGAGTTTAGCACATTTCCAAGAGAGTAGTCAAAAGCCTCATAATTTGACTATTATGAGGCTTTTTTCCTTTTTAGTAGAAGAATAGACAAAGTTTAGATTTTTCTTGTAGAAAAGAGTATATTTACTGTTCACATTATAAATAATAACAATTGAACGAAAATCAATGTGTTCCTTTGTTTATTGATATTTTTGTCAAGCTTTGCAATCTGTGATAAGAATGCAAAGAAGAAGGAAGAAGAAAGAGATGATCATAGAAATAAGATGAACTATAGAGTTGAAAACAGAGAGATTGGAAAGAACTTTCTGTATATTCAACTTAACTTTACAAAGAAAATGAAATTCACTATTTATACACTTGAACATAAGCGTAACAAGCTTCTAACTACTAATTGTAGCTAACAACTAACTCCAATTAATCTTCAACTAACTGCAACTATAATAACCGACTTACAAACTGAAAAATATACATGTACATATGTAGACAACTCTCAACTGATTAGTCTAATACTCCCCCTCAAGGAGGATGGCAAATGTCCTTGACAGACAATTTGGAGAGCAAACGACTGAAGTCCTTAAAACCAAGTTCCTTGGTGAAAATGTTGCTAACTGATGTTGGGAAGGAACATGTAATGTTTTAATAAGACCAAGCTGAATCTTTTCTTTAATAAGATGACAATTAATTTCTATATGCTTGGTTCTCTCATGGAAAACAGTATTTGCTGCAATATGGAGAGCAGATTGACTGTTAAAGAAGAGTAATGCAGCATTTGGATGAGGAACCTGAAAATCTTTAAGCAAAAAGAACAGCCACATTAGTTCACAGCAAGTAGAGGCCATGGCACGGTATTCTGCCTCTGCAGAGGATCTGGAAACTGTTTGTTGCTTCTTAGATTTCCAAGAAATTAATGGACCACCAATGAAGATGCAAAATCCAATAATAGACCTTCGAGTATCCGCACACCCTACCCAATCAGAGTTTGAAAAAGCCTTCAACTGAAAGTCTGAAATTGCTGGAAAGAAGAGACCTTGTGCAGGAGAACTCTTAACATACCTTAAGTCCCTTGTGGCAGCATCTAAATGTGATTGTCTTGGTTTATCCCTAAACTGGCTTAGGATTTGCACTGAGTATGTTATATCAGGTCTAGTAATGGTGAGGTAGAGAAGTCTGCCAACCAACCTCCTATAAGAGGTAGAATTTGATAAAAGAATACCTTCATCTTTTGACAATTTCAAATTTTGCTCAATTAGAAAACTAATTGGCTTAGAAGCAAGTAATCCTGAATCTTCAAGAATCTCTAAGGCATATTTTCTTCGGCATACATAAATGCCTTCTGTGGACCTAGCAATCTCTAGACCTAGAAAATATTTCAAAGGTCCTAAGTCCTTCAAACGAAACCTATCAATCAAAAGAATGATGAAATCCGAAACTGCTTTGGGATCATTGCTAGCTATGGCTACATCATCAACATAGACTAAAAGAGCAATGTAAGAAGAACCTTTGAGCCTTGTGAATAGAGAATAATCAGTGTTAAGTGCCAAAATATTCATATTTTAGCCCTTAAACTTATATGTGTTAATTCCTTAGTGTTGTTAGTTTATGCCATTTTATTTCTTTTATGTATTTTCGGTGTCTTTGTAGGCCTTTGCAAGAAAAGGAAGAAAACATGAAAGTATTGACCTTAAAGAGCAAATTTAGGAAAAGCTGAAGGCTCTGGTAATGCGATCGATCGCAGGAGACATGCGGTCGAACGCACAGAGGTTGTGATCGATCGCACCCGTGTGTTGGAGAACAATGAGCTGCGGCCAGAATGCCCTTTCCTTCCATATTAGGGTATTCCAAGTCCCACTTGTAATAGGACTAAACCCTACGAATTTTCTAGGTCTAGTAGTGTAACAAGGATTTCTAAAGCCCTATAAATAGGCCTCTAAACCTTGAGAATAAGGATCCTTGAATAGACACAACTTTGGGGGAGGAATTTGGAGGCTACTTCTAGGAGCGGTTTTCGGTTCTTTCTTTCCCTTTTCCTTTTAGTTTTATTTTCATTATGTGTAACTAACTCTTTAGGAGGGCTAGATTGAAAACCTAATTATGCTCATTTAATATTTCAATATTGGAGCCTTTGTGATAATCATATTGTGTTACTTAACTTGATTAATTCCTGTTTTCTTGAATTCTTCATATGTGTTTGTCTGATCAATATATGAATGTGGTATGGATTAGTTAATTAAATTAATTTGGATAATCGAGTCCTGGGTTTAATAAGAATAACAAAAGAAATCCACATCGGATTCTTGGGTTAATCAATATGGGGAACCGGGAATAGACACCCATGCCCTAGGCCTCATGTGTTTGTCGATTTCCACAGATTTATGCTTTCTTAAAGAACAACTTAGTAGACACCCATACTAAATCCTTTAAGAAAGAAAAGAATTAGAGTAGACACCCATACCTAATTCGTTGTTTAGAAAAATTAATAGCTTAAGGAGTAGACACTCATACCCTTAGGTTGACAAACATTAAGTATTCATAATATGATTGGATCATTGGCATATTGTTATATTATCTAAGTATGATTAGTGGTAGATATCAAAGCCCTATCTTTAGCTTTTCATTTATCTTTATATCTTTTTATTTCTTTTTCACAATATCAATTTAGTGACAATTTGATATTTTTATCAATTCTAAAACAAAATCAACAATCTCTGTGTGATCGATCTCGTACTTGTTGCACTATACTATCGTTTAATCTTGTGTACTTGCGAGTAAAATGTACCAAGTATTTGCCTATTAATTTAGATGGGCATTTGGCACAACAAGTTTTTGGCACCGTTGCCGAGAACTGTTTGATTTTGTTTGGAATTTTTTCCCTAAGTTTATTTCTGTTTTTAATTTTTCTAAAGTTTTTCCTCAGTTACTATTCTACCTCTGGAGATGCGCTCGAGTGCCCATCCAGGGCAATTGAGCGCACCTCACGGTGCGATCAATCCCACATCCAGACAGCAGCACAGTTACTGTACTACTTACAGATCTGACTTTTTTTTGTTGTTGTTTCATACAGGGTCATTTGAGTTTGCATATTAGTAAGTTTTCTTTTAAATTTCGTTTTTATTTTCCTTTTTATTTAAACTTTTTGTTATTTTATTTACATGTGCGAGGTATTCCGACACCCCATGGACTATGTTCATTATGCCATGACCCTTATCTCCATGTTAGAGAATGTCTTATAATGAGACAAATTTCTAACAAAATTAATGAGCATAAGAACACATCATTCTCTAGACTGGGGAACGACAACTATCTTGATTCTTGCAACCTAACCTGGTGCCAATAATCAAGTTTCCTGTGGCAAGCTCAAGCTCCTAGAATTCATGCTCCACAATTTAATGAACTGCATTATCAATCATATCTGCAGTTTTATGATCAAATGGCTGCCATGCAGAAGTCATTAAATATGATTGTAAACTCCATGACTACTCAGAACATCTCTCCCATTCAGCTAGCCATCCAACTCCAGGTATGTACCACATGTTCTCATTCTGATCATTCTACTGAAACTTGTCATTTGTATTCATCTACAAATCAGGAGCAAGAGTCAAAGCTGGATAACCTGGCAAGTATGCTATGCTCCCTAGTAACTTTGCAACAGTAATTTACGATTGATAAAAAACAAATCAATACAAGGATCGATCAAGCTATTCGAAGACTGAAAGTACAAATGAGGCAATGGCGAGGGAGCTGAAGGCATCTCCCATCAATTGGCCTCAACAATACCAAGAAGAAGAGTGTCAAAGGCAGTTGATGGAAAACCCCAATGGACAATACAAGGAGGAAGAATGTACCTACTATCATGCGCAAGCTGTCACACTGAAGAGTGAAGAGGTGGTTGAAAATCCAGTGGAAGAGGGGAAGGAGGAGCAAATTGAAGTTCCACAGGAGCCACATTAGGAAAAAGGAGAGAGCACTAAGATTTTTTCAACATTAGCTCTTATTCTTGAAACACTAAGAGGCTAGGAGAGAAGTCTGTTAGAGTTACCACATGAGCAAATTGAGGATATCAAGATAGAGAAGCTCCTTAAGTTTTCTTCCTACTTTATTCTAGTTCATGATTCCCCATCGGATGAGAAACTGTTTGTGAAAACTTAAAGTGGTCCTCCCTGATCTATAGACATTCGGAAGCATCTTGCAATAAGAAGAATTCATTCCTTTTGGTGCAAGAGAAGAAAAGACTGGTGCTTCAAGTTTAAAGTGTCATAGTCTGGCTGAAGACGTTAAACTTAACGCTCATGAGAAGCACCCCATAGTTTATCCTATTATCTTTCTATTTTTTTTATTTTTATGTTTGTCTTTAGTTTTGTTTTTGTTTTTGTTTTGTTTTTTTTTTTGTTTCCTTTTTATTTATTTGAGTATTTTATTTTGCAGGGACAAGTGTGCTTCAGTTCAAGTTTGAGGGCGTGCTATTCTAGACAATTTCGTCCATATCCCGGGTAAATTCTTTCCATGAAATAGACACATTGGGGACAATGTGTAATTTAAGTTTGGGGGTATGGGAGACACTTTACACACACTTTGTTCCAGTTTTAGTTTATTTTTATTTTTGTTGTTTATGAAAAAAAAAAAAAATTGCCCTAGTATTATTATTTTTTTTTTGTTGTGAAAAAAAAATATATATATATACATGTTCATGTTTGTCTTAAAATTTTGGTTGATCTTAAAAATTGTGATTTGATTTTATTGGTGAGCTTAAAATTTTGAGCACATGATCTGATAATTGAATTTTTCAGTTTGGTTACTTGCTTAGGACAGTTGAGAATTCACATGTTTGATCTGATCTTACACAAGCACATTAGCACATAATTTGTGGGGTATGACATGAAGTCTGATGTGTGTGCGTCTATGTCTTGGGTGAAACTGAATGATTTATTAGATGGATACTTTGGCATATATATATATATATGTGTGTGTGTGTGTGTGTGATAAAAAGATTAAAGAAACAAAAAAGAAAAAGAATTATGATCATTGGTAAGCTTTTCACTAAGTAACTGAATCTCTTGCCTCAAAGCATTGAGTGTTCATATCAAAAGGTGAAGAATTTTGATTTGGTTAATGTCATGGTTAGTTAGGTTTCGTAGCCTTTTTGACTCGAGTTAGTAAGTCCTAGGGGTGTCTCTACACCTAATGTCCTAAAACCATCTGGTTTGGGAGTCAATGACTTAACACTTGATACATGGGTAAATTAGAAAGCTTAAGGAAACCAAACATTGCACAACCTGATGAAAAAGAAAAAAAAAAAAAAAATGCCATTGTTGTTCATTCTAATAGGGATTTCAATGAACTTTGAGATATGGAGACATTGCACATTGGAAATACTTGGAAGCTTCATATTTATGTGCTAATTCACTTTACATTGTTTCGAACTTATGATGCCTTAGCATGTTTTTTGTAAGCGATTAAATTTTAAAATTCCAATTCATTGTGAAGATGAAGTTTATTTTTTTTTTAAGCTTGCTAATGAATGAGAATCATGGTTTTGAGTGATACTTTAATTTTTGGATGACATGAACTCTTGCATGATGTTTATGGGTAACATTCCTGGAAAACCCTCACGAGACTTAACTCGTTCTCTATGGAATTCCTAGGAGTTTAAAAGGCTTGTTGCATATGCTAAATGCAATCGTACATCCCACGAAAGATGGATTAATCTTTTTGTTTTCTGTTTTTCATTTTGTTTTTAGTTTTGTATTGCTAAGGGACTAGCAATATGTAAATTTGGGGGTGTATTAAGTGCCAAAATATTCATATTTTAGCCCGTAAACTTACATGTGTTAATTCCTTAGTGTTGTTAGTTTATGCAATTTTATTCATTTTCTGTATTTTCTGTGTCTTTGTAGGCCTTTGGAAGAAAAGGAAGAAAACCTTGAAGTATTGAGCTTAAAGAGCAAATTTGGGAAAGCTGAAAGCTCTAGTAGTGCGATCGGTCGCAGGACACCTTCGATCGAGAGCACATGGGCTGCGATCGATCGCACCCGTGCGCTGGAGAACAATGAGCTGCAGCTAGAATGCTCTTTCCTTCATATTAGGGTATTCCAAGTCCCACTTGCAATAGGACTAAACCCTACAAATTTTTTTGGTTTACACTCCTTCGATCGAGAGCACATGGGCTGCGATCGATCGCACCCGTGCGCTGGAGAACAATGAGCTGCAGCTAGAATGCTCTTTCCTTCATATTAGGGTATTCCAAGTCCCACTTGCAATAGGACTAAACCCTACAAATTTTTTTGGTTTACTAGTGTAACAAGGACTTCTAAAGCCCATTAAATAGACCTCTAAACCTTGAGAATAAGGATCCTTGAATAGACACAACTTTGGGGGAGGAATTTGGAAGCTACTTCTAAGAGCGGTTTTCGGTTCTTTCTTTCCCTTTTCATTTTAGTTTTATTTTCATTATATGTAACTAACTCTTTAGGAGGGCTAGATTGAAGCCCTAATTATGCTTATTTATTATTTCAATATTGGCACATTTGTGATAGTCATATTATGTTGCTTAACTTGATTAATTCCTGTTTTCTTGAATTCCTCACATGTGTTTGTTTGATCAACATATGCATGTAGTATGAACTAGTTAATTAAATCAATTTGGATGATCGAGTCCTGGGTTTAATAAGAGTAACAAAAGAAATCCACATCAGGTTCTTGGGTTAATCAACATGGGGAACCGGGAGTAGACACCCATGCCCTAGGCCCTTATGTGTTTGTCGATTTCCATAGATATTTGCTTTCTTAAAAAACAACTTACTAGATACCCATGCTAAATCCTTTAAGAAAGAAAAGAATTAGAGTAGACACCCGTACCTAATTCATTGCTTAGGGAAATTATTAGCTTAAGGAGTAGACACCCATACCTAATTCGTTGATTAGGAAAATTATTAGCTTAAGGAGTAGACACCCATACCCTTAGGTTGGCAAACATTAAGTATTCATAATATGATTGGATCATTGGCGTATTGTTATATTATCTAAGTATGATTAGTGGTGGATAATCAAAGTCCTACCTTTAGCTTTTCATTTATCTTTATATCTTTTTATTTCTTTTTCACAATATCAATTTAGTAACAATTTGATATTTTTATCAATTCTAAAACAAAATCAACAATCTCCGTGGGATCGATCTCGTACTTGTTGTATTATACTATCGTTTGATCTTGTGTACTTGTGAGTAAAACATACAAAGTATTTGGCTATTAATTTAGGTAAGTATTTAGCACAACAGTCAGCCTTGGACTGAGTAAAACCAAGATCAATTAATGTTGCAGAGAATTTGGAGAATGATTGTCGGGAAGCCTGCTTCAAACCATACAATGATTTAGTTAGTCTGCAAACCTTGCTCCCCCCCTTTGCTGCCAAAACCGGAAGGCATAGTTATATAGACTTTTTCATCTAAGTCCCCATGCAAAAATGCATGATTCACATCCAATTGATGTAATATTCAAGCTTTAGCTGCTGGAAGAGCTAAGAAACATCTCACTGTTGTCATCTTGGCTATAGGAGAGAAGGTTTCATGATAATCCAACCCTTCACATTGAGTGTACCCTTTGGCTACCAACCTAGCCTTGTACCTCTCAATACTGCCATCAGATTTCTGTTTTATCTTATACACCCATTGGCAGCCAATGGCCTTCTTTTCTGGAGGTAATGCAATAACTATCCAAGTCTTGTTTGCTTCAATTACTGAGATTTCAGCATGCATAGCCTCACGCCAATGTACATCCTTGACAGCTTGATGATAGAACTTAGGTTCAACGTTGAGTGAAATGTTAAGGCAAAAATGTTTATGAGAATGAGACAGGTTATCATAGGAAACAAAAGAAGACAATGGATACGATTTACCAGAATGAGTAGACATTGTAGTAGATGGGGGTGGAGAAGATGAAACCAATTGACAATGATAATCCTGCAAGTAACTAGTTCTGGTTTTGATCCTAGTGGATTTTCTAATGGATGGACATGACAATTGGCTAGGAATAGAAGAGGGAACATAAGAGGAAACATAATTAGATGAAGGATTTGGTTCAACAGAAGGCGTTGAATCTGATAAGGTATCAGGTTCAGAAGTAGGTGAAATGAATGGCTGTGAGTTAGGGTTTGTTATGACTGGCTGTGGTTGAGGAATAGGAGATGAAATTGACACTGCTGGATTAGAGGGAAAATCTGAGATATCAAATGTATCAGAATTTTGAAAATGGATGGATGAAGGAATGGTGTCATCATGAGCTGTAGATGATGAATGGTCTAAGTGAGAAGCAAAAGGAAAAATGGTTTCATGGAAGATAGCATGTCTGGAAATGATGAGAGAATGATCATGAAGACTAAAAAATTTATAACCTTTCATGCCATATGGATATCCTATGAAAATACATGCAATAGCTCTTGGATCAAACTTGGTTCTATTTCTAGATAGAGTTGACACATAAGCTAAGCAGCCAAAAACTTTGAGATTAGAATATGATGGGATTGCAGAGTATAGCAGCTCATTAGGGGATTTGTTTGAAAGAAGGGGTGTTAGGTATTTTGTTTATAATGTGAGTGGTTGTGAGTATTCAATCTCCCCAAAATTTTAAAGGAAGATGAGATTGAAATCTTAAGGCTCTTGCAACATTTAGTAGGTGTTGGTGCTTTCTCTCAACTATGGCATTCTGTTGTGGGTTTCAGCACAACTAAGTTGATAAATGATGCCTTGACCAGAAAAATAATCTTTCATTTTAAATTCAGCACCATTATCTAATCTATGACACTTGACTTTAGTTTGAAACTGAGTTTGAACAAATTGAAAGAGAGATTTGATAATGAAAATGGCTTGAGATCTGTGTTGCATCAAATGAACCAAAGTAAACTATGAATAGTCATCCACAATTGTAAGAAAGAAAACAAAACAATTTATTGACTTAGTGGCTAGAGGACCCCAAATATCACAATGAATGAGATCAAATGGTGACAAAGTACATAAGTGCTAACTGAAAAAGGAAGCTTAGGTTGTTTGGCCATTGGACAAATGCTATCAGATTTACATAGAATTGCAGGAACATGCTTCTGTAACAACCTTATTCTAGAAATGGAAGGGTGCCCTAGTCTATAGTGCCAAACATCATATGAGGGCTGTTTGATGAAATTAAAAGATGCATGTTGTTGAATGGAAGGAAAGGATGCAGCTTGAGCTTGGGCAGAGACCTTGTTCTCTTCCAGCAAGACAAATAAACCAGCTTCTTCCTTACCCACCCCAATCGTTCTCTAATGGTACAAATT
This sequence comes from Corylus avellana, assembly GCF_965113065.1. Taxonomy (NCBI): domain Eukaryota; kingdom Viridiplantae; phylum Streptophyta; class Magnoliopsida; order Fagales; family Betulaceae; genus Corylus; species Corylus avellana. The sequence goes on from NC_142497.1 coordinate 11,247,239, forward strand.
CTATATAAAGCAATATCCAGAAAGAAAGATGAGACAACATCTTAGATTTTTAATGAGTTTGCTAGCTGAAATTAGATTGAAGGAAAAAGATGGAACACACAAAACTTTAGTCAACGTAAGATTGTCTGAAAGTTTGACAGTGCCTATGTATGTGACAAATGATATAGATCCATTAGGTAACTTCACATGTGTTGAGACTATAGCTATAATTGAAGTGAAAAGGGATGAGTGGATGATCATGTGATCAGTTGCACCAGTGTCTATAATCCAAGGATTTTTTTTTTTTTTTTTTTTTTTTTTGTTTTAAGTGTGGCACAATGTTAAGAAAAGAAGCAAAAGAAGAAGAAGAGTATTTAGGATTGAGAGTTTGGAGATAACCTGATGGGCTAGCAATTGAATTTGCAGGAATTCCATGTCATTGGAAAACAAACATGAAAACAGAGAATCACAGTTGTGATTAAGGCTTTGATACCATGTCAAGCTTTGCAATTTGTGATAAGAATGCAAAGAAGGAGGAAGAAGAAAGAGATGATCACAGGAACAAGATGAACTGCAGAGTTGAAAATAGAGAGATTGGAAAGAACTTTCTGTATATTCAACTTAACTTTACAAAGAAAATGAAGTTCACTATTTATACACTTGAACATAAGCTTAGCAAGTTTCTAACTACTAACTGCAGCTAACAACTAACTCCAACTAATCTTCAACTAACTGCAATTAATTACAACTATAATAACAGACTCACAAACTGAAAAATATGCACGTGTATATGTAGACAACTCTCAACTGAGTTGTCTAATAATTTTCTTTCTTCGGTATCCCCTGAAACAGCCAATAAAAACAAATTGATAGAAGGTGAGCGAGAGAGATGTTGTGCCTAAATACTACCTAAATTAATAGATAATATTTAGTACATTTTAACTCGCAAGTGCACAAGATCAAAACAAATGGGGAGCAATTCAAAAGAGTAGAAATAAGTTTTGTGGATACTTAGCTCAAATTGAGTTAACGAATCAATGTGGGACCACTCAACAAGACAATGTATAATTTCTATTAACTATTGTGTCAATGAATAAATCCACCAATACCAATAGGGAACTATGTTCCTATTTCTTAATTACTCGAAAAAGAATACAAACTTTAATGAAAATTGAGTGAGACACGTTTTACTATGATCATTCAAAGTATGTTTCAAGTCATATTCTAAAGAAATTGAATGAGACATATTTTATTGAAACTGACTTCATTAAGTAAATGCAATTTGGTAGGTTGAGTAAATGCAGTAGGAAAATGATAAATTGAGTAGGAAAGCTAGTGAGTAAATGCAGTTGAGGTAATTGAGTAAATGTGGTATGATGGTTTAATGCCTCCAAGACTATATGGCCTTGACAATTTCTAAATTTAAATGAACCTTCCAAGAACTAGTCTTTCAAATATTTTTGAATTTCTATACACTTACACTTCAGTGTTAACAGAAGTGTAACTATTAAACACAATGGCTGTCAATCTCGTAGGAAAAATGCTCTTGGAAGACTCAGACTTAGATTCTGAGAATGAGTTGAAACTACTTACTACAATTTTTTTTTGGCATGTAGACATTTTAATAAAGTAAGGATCCATCTCACGTTGTGGTTCTGTTCCATGATGTAAATTCATCAATTGTGATTCTTTGCAAAGTCCACCAAAGGCTTTCTCTTGATTATTTTTGTGATTCTTTGACCATCTCATCTAAAAACCAATTGGTGTTCAATGAGGGAAGGCATTCAAAAAACCAATTGCTTTCGTCTTCATTTAGAACCTGAAAACACTAAAACAACAAGATCAAAAAGATAACAACACTAAGGAATTAACATATGCGAGGTACGAGGCTTGACTGTGCAACATTCGACACTTATCACCATGTTCTAAGAGTCGTCCAAGTAAGTAGAGATGCATTATTGCACCTTAACAATCACTCCCTCAACATGACACTCCTGCTACTCGAACCAATGACCTAGGCTCTGATACCATTTGAAAATATAAATTGACTCTAAAAACACACTTCGAAGGGGGTGAATAGGTGTTTATCAAAAATAATGTGGAATTAAACATATAAGCAAGCAACAATCAATCACCAAAATATGTAAAGCAATAAGGTAGATAAACACGGATATTTTGGTAAGAAGTGAAAACCTTTAAAGAACTCTTTAAAAGGAAAAACCACTCTGGGGTAACCAAACCTAGGGAATCATGCACTATAGAAGAAGGAGAAATTAGAAGTTATTCACGCTTACAAAAACTTTGTAGTTGATACTAACTTATCTAGACAAGTGACGATTCTTGCCTTCTACTATAGTGGTTCCCCCAAAACCTCTGGAAACTTATTCTATTGATTCTCCATGCCAGAACCTCTAACATGCTAATTGATTGTCGTTGAAGAACAACTTCTCAAATATCAGCAACACTTTAAGAGAGATTTAACACTCATGCTTTGAATCTCTAAAAACGCTCTCTTAGCACAATATAGTATTTGCCCCTTAGTTGCTTAGAAAAATCGTGCTCAGAATAGCCATATATATAGGCAACTAAGAATTAGGTTTCCTTGCTGAAAAAATGAATCATAATATGGAAAAACCGAGGCGACATTCTAGGGTTATATAGAAGTCCAAGCTGAAGTTGGAAAACCCTAAAACAACAACTGATAGCTTACGTTCAAACGGACTAAAACCCTGTTCGGACACGGCTAGGTTAAACATCTTCTCTAACACCTCTCGTTTAAACCCTCAGCAAATGGCCTTACTAACAGAGCTCTCTGCTTTTTGCACTGGATGCTGCACATTTGAACGAATTATGAACAATCATGCAAACGGAGCTCTCGGCTTTTAGTACTGGCTGCTACACATTTGAATGGGCTACTAACAGTCTTGCAAACGGGTAGCATTGGAAGTGTTACAAAGCCAAAAAGCAAGAGGAAAAATTCTTACAAGGTTTTGATCACTGAATTTAGTCAACAAAAATATCTTTAACAATTTTGTTGATTTACCATTTTATCTTCCAATGATATTTCAAAGGAGGTTTCGTATGCATCATCCTCTTTTTCGTCGTATCTTGTTTAAAGTAAAAAATTTATAATTTGTACTTTGTCCAGACAAGAAATTGTGCTAGAATACTTAGTTTGTCTTCCCTTTAAAAGGTGACTGCAACATTTTCAATGCTTGATTATGGAGCACCAACTGACTATGTCGATGAGTATGTGTGGATTGGAGAAAGCACAACAATAGAATTGTAGAAAAATGTGTTAATGCGATCATTTCAATCAATTCTAACGATTACTTATGGTCTCCAAACATTAGTGATGTTGCTAGATTGCTAGAAGTTGGCGAAAGCCATGGTTTTTCAGAAATGCTAATGCTGAGTAGTATTGATTGCATGCACTAGACATGGAAGAATTGCCCAACTTAGTGGAAATGTATGTTTTGTGGTCATTGCCATGAACCAACAATCATTTTGAAAGCACTGGCTTCACAAGATTTATGGATATGGCATGCATTTTTTGGGTTATCGAGTTCTCACAATGACATTAATGTTCTAGAACAATCTTTTGTGTTTTTCGAGCATGCTAAAGGGCATGCTCCTCCAACCAATTACTCAATCAATGGCCACAACTATACAATATGATATGATCTTGCTAGCAATCCACTGCATCTTTGGCAGAGGCCATAACTATACAATATGATACTATCTTGCTCATGGTATATATCCACAATGGTCAACCTTTGTAAAGACAATTTTATGTCCACAAGGAAAAAAGGAAAAGCCATTTGTTGCAATCCAAGAGTCAACAAGAAAGGACATGGAGCGCACATTTGGCGTGCTATAAGCACGATTCGCAATTGTTCGTGGACCTGCACGTAGTTGGAGCCGTGAAATACTTATTAACATTATGAAAGCGTGCATAATATTGCATAACATGATCAGTAAAAATGAGTAAAATACTAACGATGCTAGTGACTTTGAATATGAACAAATTGATGATACTCTCCTCATACAAATTTCTCACGAGCATGCCCCTGGATTTATGGAGTCTATTCAAAGGCATTTGAGCATCAGAGACAGTCAAAGTCATTTTCAACTGCAATCCGACCTTACCGAGCACTTGTGGCAATTGCATGGTCAATGTTAAAAATTATTTAGTCTTATTGTATTTTTTAGCTCCTTTTTTTTTTTAATTATTTTTTTATTTTTTATTTTTAAGATATTTCCATTTAGTTTCCATTTTATGTTGCTTTCGTGAATTGCATTATTGTATGTTGAGCGATTGTTTTTTATGATACAATTCATTGTTGAATTACACTTATGGCTTTGTATTTGTTGGTTTAATGAGGTTGTTTGTTTGTATGATCCTCCAATTATCACATGTAATAACTTAATGATTTGAATGCCAAGCAAGGGCGGACTTACTAGTTGTCTTGTCCCCGTCCCCCCAAAGTTTTTAAAATTCATCCCAGAGTATATGGTTTTCTAACGTTTGTTCCCCCCTCCCCCCAAAATATTATTTTTGCCCCCCCCCCCCCCCCCCCCCCCAAATAATATTTTTGTTCCATTTTGCTCCACTCTTCCAACAGAGAAACCGAAATAAGAATTATAATTTACAAAGCTCCTAGTCTTTTTTGAAGTCAAGGACTAGTAGAAAGGATAGCATGGCATAGCAGCCTTTGTTGCAATTTGCAGTGCTGAACGTGACAGCTCTTCTTAAGCTATAGGAGAGAAGTATTACACGAAACCTTAAAAAAATATTCACAAAAAATCCAGCTTTGCAACTAGTTTTCAAAAGTTGAAGCTTTTAGATAGAAATGTTCTATAAAAAAGTTACAGCTTTGTCAAAAAATGTCTCCATACAGAACCATACTCGTTGGCTTCTAATAGAATCTTTAATTTTGTTTGAGATTTTGAAGCAACTTGGGCTTTGAACTCTGTCTAGCCATCAAACTCATCACCTGATATTGCTAATGTCTCTTCTCCTATTATCATCCTCTGCTCAGATTATAATGAAAGGAAAGTTTTTTTTTTTTTGATTCAGCCTCTATTTTTCGAGATTCAGATTGTTCATTGCTCAAAAACTAACAAGGATCGACTTTGTTCTCTCTACACTGGGGTTGTCCACTGCATCTCCTGTCATCAAGTTACTGTCAAGAATTTACTCAATAATAGGTGTTGTTTTGCTACATTCATGGTTTCATCTATTTATTGGCTTTAGAAAATTAGAATGCACCCTGTTTTTGGGATACATTAGTAGTGAATTTGGTGTTTTTAGTTATACAACTTCTATCTAGTTAGATATCAATGTGGTCTACCCTTTTTTTTTTTTTTTTTTTTTTGTGTAGAGAACCAATAAGGTTCTTGGGAGAGTCTTATACATTTTTTTTTTTCCTTTTTTTTTTTTTTTTTTCCTACAAGGCTATCTACCTATAGCAATTTTTTTTTTTCTTAGAAGGTAATCTTATATATATATATATATATATATATATATATATATATATATATATATATTTTCCATAAAATGACTAGAATGTTACCCACATGATTTGGTTTAGTTTTGTAAGTCGCTCTTGTGTGTTAGGATTAATAGAATATTCAGCCAATGATTAATAGAATTAAATTATTCAAATTTAAACTTAAGAAACCAAATTGATATCTAACTAGGCAGAAGCTGTATGACTAAAATTTGAGTTTTGAGAAGATTAAAACTAAAAAAGTAGTGACTATAGTTCTATCAACTTAATATTACTTATCTAATTTATTTATGATTGCAACATAATTTTGGCTTGTCTTTCAACATTGTTGTTGTTGGAGGCTTTGGGGGATCTTGTTAGGAGAAACAAAAAAGAGTCCACACTCAAAGGTTCCCTTTTTTGAACCCTATAGACTATGCTTAGTTTATTTTGCTAATAATTTATGTTATGGTGTGTTTGTGATGCCATGAGATTAAGATTTTGATGTAGATAAATTATACAAGTTTTGATTTTAGTTGTCATTGTTGGATTTTGTTGGTTAATTTGATGGGCTTGAATACATTAAGTTATGGATAAATATATTATAAGTCTCCGAGTCAACACGCCAAAATTGTAAAATGAATAAGTTTTTTTTTTTTTTTTTCCTCGATTTTTTACTCCCTTGGTCAATTAAAACTGAAATAAAATTCCTACTGTTAGATTTTTTTTTTTTCCTAAGGGTTAACGGGGGTTAGTCTCATTAAATGCATTGTTTTTCCACGTCAACATACTAATTTTTTATTAATTAAATTTAAAAATTAAATCTAAAAAAAAAAAACTGAAGGGGTGGCCAGCGGTGGGGCTGCCACCCCCCAACCCCTAGGGGTGGGCAAGGGATGGTTGCCCACCCCTGGGGTGGCTTGCGGCCAGCCCATAAGGGTTGGGGGTAGCCAGGGGTGGCAACCCCACCGCTGGCCACCCCTTGAAAAAAAAAAAAAGATTTAATTTTTAAATTTAATTAATAAAAAATTAATATGATGACGTGGCAAAATAATGCGTCTCAATGAGACTGACGCCCGTTAACCCTTTGGGAAAAAATCTAACGGTAGGAATTTTATTCCAGTTTCGATTGACCAAGGGAGTAACAATTAAAAAAAAAATTAGGCATTTTACAGTTTTGGTGCGTTGACTAAGAGACTTATAATATATTTACCTTTAATTTATTTGGCATTTTTTTCACTTGTTAGTGATAGTAAGAATTATAATAAAATTATAACAAAATATGTACTTTTAGATATTTTTCAGGTTAGTTTTTGATCCATAAAATTTTCCTAATGTTAAGAGAAATATGGGTAAGCCAAAAACATTTGATTCATTCTTTAAGAAAAAAAATGCTAGTCAACCAAAGGTCAATACACATTTAGCTAGGCCTTTAGCAACAAATCTTGATGTTCCAGTGACTGATGAGCATCCTTCCAAATGTCAAAGAATCCAACCTGAAGAAATGGATGCTACATTTTTGGAATGTGATCTAGGATTACGTTCACAAATATGAGAATTTCTTGTTAACTTACAAGTTGAAATCCGATGTGCTTATATTAAAGCTCGTCCATGTCAACCCAAGCTTTCAGAATTTCCATTTTCAGGAACAGGTAATATTCATCGCCGATTTCAAGCTTCTTGGTTTGAAACATACTCAAGTTGGTTGGAGTATTCAGAATCAAAGGATGCCATATTTTGTCTTTCATGGTATGTTTTTGCTAAGAAATCAATAGGTCGTCCAGGATAAGATGCATTTATAGCGATAGGTTTTGATAATTGGAAAAAGGCTAGCGACGGAATGAATAGTTTTTTAATGGGACATGTGGGGAAAGATCCAAATTCTTTACATAAAATTGTTGTGAAATGTTGCGAGGATCTAATGAATCATTTGCGGCCTATTGACAACTTAGTCGAAAAGCAAGCATCCCAAGAAATTGAGAATAATCGGTTGCAGCTCAAAACCTCAATAGATAGTGTTCAATGGAGTATTCCAAGCATATGCCTTTAGAGGTCATGATGAAAGCTCTAACTCAAAAAATCAAGGTAATTTCATTAAATTGGTAAAGCTCCTAGCAACTTATAATGACGATGTTTTTGGAATTGTCTTGGAAAATGCTCCAAAGAATGCCAAATATACATCACCCAAAATTCATAAGAAAATTCTGCATATCATTGAATGAGTGATTCTGCATATCATTGAATGAGTGATTGTAATTGAGGATGCCAAATTTTGCTTTCTCATCGATGAAGCTCGAGATGAGTCAAAAATGGAGCAAATGACTATTATTTTGAGGTTTGTTGACAAAGATGGATTTATTAGGGAGCGATTCTTTCATATTGTACATGTCAAAGATACTATTGCATCAATTTTGAAAAAGGAGATTTGTGTTGTTCTTTCTAGGTACGACCACCAAATTGAAAATATTCGAGACCAAGGATATGATGGAGGTAGTAATATGTGTGGTGAATGGAATGAGTTACAAGCTTTATTTCTTAGAGATTATCCCTATGCATATTATTTGCATTGTTTGGCTTATAAACTACAATTAGCTTTAGTTGCAGCATCTAGAGAAGCCAAACATATTCATCAGTTCTTTACCCAGTTGGATTCTATTGTCAATATTGTTGATAGTTCTTCTAAATGTCATGATCAATTGTAATTTATTCATGTTGCTGAAATTGAAAGTTTGACTGCTTTTAGTGAAATTGAGACAAGAAGGGGAGCAAATCAAATTGGTACTTTACAACGGGCTGGAGATACTCGATGATCATCTCATTTTCACTCTATATGTAGCTTAATAAGAATGTTTAAGGCAAGTTGTTCAGTTATCAACACTGTCTCAATGGTGGGAGCTAATTATTTTCAACGTGGTGATGCTGAAGCGGCTTACATGATATTAACATCATTTTAATTTATTTTGATATTGCATTTGATGAAAGACATCATGGGAATCACTAATATGCTTTGCAAAATTTTGCAACAAAAATCCATAAACATTTTTAATGCCATGAGTCAAGTTTCAACTACACAATCACTCATTCAAAAGAGAAGAGAAGATGGATGGGAGCCTCTGCTTGCTACTATTAAATCATTTTGTGAACAACATGAAATTGATATTCCTGATATGAATGCTCATTATACTAGAGCTTGAGGTAGATCTCGTCGTCAAGATGAAGAGTCTACAACAACAATTGAGCATCATTTTAGAGTTGATATATTTATTGTTGCAATAGAGTACCAATTGCAAGAACTAAAACATAGATTTAATGAGCAAGCTGTGAAACTCCTTATTCTTAGCAATGCTTTAAACCCTAAAGATGCGTACAAATCATTTAAAATTGATGATATATGCAACTTAGCTGAGAAGTTTTATCCTCGAGATTTCACCAAGCAAGAAAAACACGCACATTTTCAAAACATGTCTACATTATCTGAGTTATGCAGAGGATTAACAATTTATGAAAAGTCAAAGATCTATCATTTGATTGATAGGTTGATTCATCTAGTGTTGACTCTCCCTGTTTCTACTGCGATTACAGAATGAGCTTGTTTTGCCATGAAGCTTGTAAACACTAGATTATGTACTAGAATGGAAGATGACTTTCTTGCATACCATTTGATAGTTTATATTGAGAAAGAAATTGTTAAGAATTTTACACCAGAGATGATAATGGATGAACTTTATTCCATTAAAAAGCAACGCTAAGTTATTTTTTCGAGTCTTTTCTTTGTACATGTCTAGCAAAATAGGAAACTTGTGTATTCCGAAAGGAAAGTTCTCCTGATCTCTTCTAAAATGATTTTATAGACATGTAATTTTTATATATATTAATGACTTATGATTTACTACGAAATTAAATTTGAGACTTCTTTGTTTTTATTTTACATAAATTCGCACAAACATACATATATAGAGAAATTATATGTATCTATATACCTTCGTCCCCCATTCAAAAAGTCTTGATTCCGCCCCTAATGCCAAGTGAATACTTGAAAAGAATTTGCAACTGGTGCAACACTTGGATGGGCAGCGAAAAGAATGTGAAATTTAATATTTTTCTTTTCATCTTGTGTTGGCAAGAATATAGTTTAAAAATAAAAATAAAAATAATATTTAAATACAAATAGAGAAGAGAATAGAAAATCGGTTAGAGAGAATATAGAAAAAGTAGTAATTAAAGTAGATAATTGTACTTTTTCAGTAATTATTCTGGCTATTACTACTGGAGATGCTCTTACTGCAAACTGAACCAAATATTTCAAGAATGAGAAATACAACTAAGCATTCTCAAGTACCCATCTTCCAACATCCTTATCTATGTAACACATTCACATCCGCTTATTTACTATTATTATTTTTAAAATAAAAATAAAAATAAAAGAACAAAAGGAATACTGCACAGACAGACATTTGAGAATGTTGAGTGACATTTCTCAAATAAATCCAAGCAGCGCAGTGGTGCAATAGACAAAAAATCTAGAGCAGAATCTTCAAGAAATTGTACATGTTCGTAAAATTTTTGGATCAGACAAGCAACCATCACAAGCCCCTAATTTTGTAGGTGTCAAGCCTAAAAGGGCAGTTTATTAAATCTCTCAAAAACCCTAAAGATGCGACTTTTTTTAGGGAAGTAGAGATGAGACTTTTTGAGGTGACTAGAGTTGGTCGAATCTTCTCAATATAGTAGTTTTTGTGTCTCCATATAAAATTTTCACATTATATTTATTTAATGCAGTAAAATTATTTAAAGTATTATAAGTAAGGCTGTCCAGCGTCAACGACTGAATTCAGCCCAAATAAAATTGGGTTACAATATTCAACCCGTCTCAATGATTCAAATTAAAAAATTATTATTATTAGGATCCATTCGTATCCAAAATCAACATAGTGCCCACTCCTGATCCTCATCTTATCCAAATCTCAACCTAATAAACAGAAAAATAAGGGGAATAGAGAACCCTGATCAATTTAAAAGGCCATGCCATTAAATTTGAGCAACGAAATATAAATTATGATGCTTGAGAAAGCTTTATTCTCAGAATGTCCATTAATCTCAATAAGGCAATATAATTAAATAAGATAGACCACCTTAAACATCTTAAAATAAAAACCTATTGAAACTAGAATTCAAAAGAAAGTCACTTCTGACGACTTCCAACAGGGGTTGGCAAGATATTCATCCACCATAACTTACCCTAAGTTTTCGACCCGAGACTACCCAAGTTTTCGAATTCCAACAGATGTCATATATAGATATATATATCTTACAGACAACCCTCTCTTTGTGAATATACATCTCTGACTCTTCGCATGGAATCCCTCATTTCAGATCCACCATTTATTTCTTTAAATGGTGGAGGATCTGAAAGGAGGGAGGACCAGATATAGCTTCCTAATTTCCACTCAATACCATTCCCATGCTGATTAGAATTCTTTACTTGCCCAAAAATAATAGTACTGGGGTAATTAAGCATTGCAATTGATTCATCAAACACCCCTTCCACATTATGGGACCAAAAAAATCCAATTCGTACTCAAGGTAAGTAGATAAGGCAAATCATGAAAGAACAGAAAACAACTATACTTCTTTCCTTGTTTCCAGCTAAACTTACATGATAGTCCCCCAAAAGAGTCTCCAATGGCAAATAGTTACAAGGAACCGAGTTCTTCCAAGAAATGTCATTATTGAAGCGTACCTCCAGAGTGCATCAAGGGAAAACAGATGATTACATAAGGCGTCTGAAGCCTTCCACTTTCCTGCATTAGAACCAATAACATTTAGTTGGTGGAGTCTAAAAATCCTATTAACCTTGCTTTAACTCAAATCAAATACATGTATAAAGAAAAATAAAGCATCCACCACTATAACTGCAACAAATCAAATCAGATGTGAACCGCCCTAAAGAAAGATAATATAAAGTAACAGCAAACTAGTCACCCAATAATGTAGATAATTAAAGCAATCAAGTTTAACATGAGCAGAATGAAGCACATCTGGAGATCCCGAAGCACACAGATGCAGGTGGCCCAGCTGGATCGAGTGAAACTTTACAAGCAATGCTTAACCAATCAAGAGATTTGCCACCATAAAGGACTTGTGATATAACACTCCGGTCCCATATTAAGAAGATGAGAAGAAGCCCACATAGAGTATGTGGTTTATAAAGATAATCATGGATGCTAAGTTCCACATTGCCTAGTTACTAGGTGAAACTGGGCTTTATAATAAATTTTAAAAAAAAATTCAAATTGACTAGTCCTTTCGGGAGTAATAGTGCAGATGTGATTAGCAGATGTAGGACAATATTTACCTATATATTCGATAAAAACGAAAATAAAGAAAATATCAAAAATAATATTGGAGCCTGCTTGATCAGAATTTTACCACCTTTCAGACAATAGAAGTACAAAATGAAGGATTATCATGGTTCCCGCTGATTGTCAATTATATATTAGGATTTTATTTTATTTTATTAGTACTTTATTTCCTTTCCTTATTAGGATTATGTTCACTTTCCCTACTAGGATTATGTTTACTTTCCTACTAGGATTAGATTTACTTTCTCTACTAGAAATAGGTTTACTTTCTCTACAAGTATTTCTCTTCTATAAATAGGCTAGCTTATTATGTAAAAAACTCATTGAATTATTATCAAATCAGAGAATTATCTCTCAAGTACTCAGCGGAGTTTTATCTTTCTTTCAGCCTGCAAGGGCTTGTTTTTATCTTTTTGGGTAGAAGACAAAGACGCTTCTTGCAAAATCAAAGACGCTGCTCTTTGGTTAGTTACCTTAGTCTTCCGCTGCGTCAGTTAATATCAGAGCAGGCTTTATCCTAATCATGGCCAATCAGCGCAACAGTGACAAACTTCTCCAACAACGCCGCTTGTAGATGTGGGGCTCTTTCAAGAGCCAAATTCATGGGGTATCCGAGCCGGCATTATCCGGATTCGATGGCCAACTTATACTACAACAACAACTTCTATAACGACGCTGTTCCTGAGAGAGATGTTTCGAGATCCAATTACTAGCGATACATCAAGTGATCAAAAGCTCCTTGGAGAACTGAATTCCAAGAGTTCAAGTAGGCTATGCACACTATGCAACAGGAGATGCACCAGATGCGGGAGACGTTGGAACGCATGCATATGGGTTCCCTTTGGAATTATAGGGACAGTGATGCCAAAGATGACTATGGGATCCAAGTGAAACCCGTTCAGTTTCCTTATGTTGACAAGTTCATTGACGATGACGCAAGTTTGATTCAACCTATCCGTAACCATATTCATAAATCTCCAAATAGTAACTGTCTATGAAGAGAATATTAATTATGGTGAAAGAGATGTGGAAGATGTTAATTTGGTTAAAAAAGTGGAGTTGCCATTAGAGAAAAACTATGTGCAGCCACAATCATTGGTTCCGATGACTACATCAATGCAAGAAGAACCACTATCTCCTCCGTCACAGGTGCAACTCATCACAATCAACCCAAAAATTGGTGATTCCTTTGAAGAAAACGGTGAAGTTGAAGATAACATCCATGAAGAAATCGTTGGAGGAATTTTTCCAAAAGTAGACGAAAAGGAAAAATCAAGTCTTGATGCTATCTATGTAGATTTCTCCAAGTACCTTTCTTCAGAGAAGCCGCTCGTGTTATGCCCAGAAGAAAACTCGAGGATGAGTTTTTTTCAAGTGGGGGTGTCTGATGTAAGACAATATTTACCTATATTTTCGATAAAAACGAAAATAAAAAAAAATATCAAAAATAATATTGGAGTAGTGCCACTTGATTAGAATTTTACCAGAAGAAAATATTGTCACGATTCCCGCTGATTGTCAATTTTATATTAGGATTTGATTTTATTTTATTAGTATTTTATTTCCTTTCCTTATTAGGATTATGTTTACTTTCCCTACTAGGATTATGTTTACTTTCCTACTAGGATTAGATTTACTTTCTCTACTAGAAGTAGGTTTACTTTCTCTACAAGTATTTATCTTCTATAAATAGGCTAGCTTATTATGTAAAAAACTCATTGAATTATTATCAAATTAGAGAATTGTCTCTCAAACACTCTGCGTAGTTTTATCTTTCTTTTAGCATACAGACTTGTTTTTATCTTTTTGGGTAAAAGACGAAGACGCTTCTCCTTACAAAATCAAAGATGCTAGTCTTTGATTAGTTACCTTAGTCTTTTGCTACGTCACTAGCGCTTTTCCCTGAGTCATTACAAGTGGTATCAGAGCCACCTAGTAACGCTAGGTCATGTGGTAGCACTGCATGACGTGGCCCTGACAAGAATGTCAGGAATTTAAGAGGAGTTTGTAACACCCTAGTCCCATATTGGGAAGATGAGAAGAAACCTACATAGAGTGGGTGGTTTATAAAGATAGTCATAGGTGCTAAGTCCCACATCGCTTAGTTACTAGGTGAAATTGAATTTTATAATGAATTTTATGGAAACTCCAAATTGACTAGTCTTTTTGGAATAATAGCGCAGATGTGGTTAGCGTTTTTCTCTGAGTCGTTACAAGAAGCCTATCCACCCGCTTCCACCCCCTTAAAACGCCACTTATTGATGATATTAGAGAATGGCTAAGCAGCATTGTCATCAATGCTGTGAATGTCAACGAAGACTTAAAGAGTGCATGTGATAAGTAAAATGGCAGACTAGGTCTATGATGCCAAATTCAAATCCCCAAGTAGCATATGATATTTTATATATTATCTCAGAAAATTATACCACTATGCAAGTCCCTAATGTATCTATTGGGTGTAAGAGATTCATCAATCATTGATCTGGTCATTGGGGACAATATTAAATGCAAACACAAAATCTTGATTCCAAAATTCCGTGACTAGCAGTTGAGAAACAATTTCTGTCATCCATATGCATACACCAATATTATCATATAGACACCTATATTATCATATAATTTCCCTTCAACATGATACAAGCTGCAGATGTTGCAGCTCTACGCTTTTTATACTAAGATGGGAACTCAAAGATCTTTGATGGAAACCAACCTAGATGGCAAAAAATAAGTTCAAAGCTTGTCTTTCAAGTAAGGTCTTAAAAGCAGTAAGTTTCTACCCCACCTTAATTGTCTTCCGTACACCGAGACTATCAATTTAAGTATTATTATTCTCCAACTTTTTCTCTTCCTATTTCCCTTTTGTGTACATAAGTTGCTTCAGAAGCAAGCTGGCATGTATACACACACACCACAACATCATCTTGAGAGAGAGTGGGAGACAATACGGGACTAGGGCAGGAACACCTGTGTAGTGAACAACTTGCTTAGCTTCAAAATGCAAGCAAGGACAGGGGGATTGGACAGTCAATTTGTTCAGTCAGCAGTGTCATTGATTGGCAGGAAATATCATGTGTCACCTTCGTTAGAAAAATTTATCTAGGGCTTTGCTTATTCTGTAATCCTATATAGAGCATCTTGAACCACTATTCATAAAGACTCTTACCTAATAGAAAACATTTCACATTCTGGAGTCTTAACTCAAGTTGGCTCAATTTACTAACAGGTGCAAACACAAGATGAAATGCAAGAAAGAATATAATGATATTAGACAAATCTAATCAGAGAAATTCACAGGGCAATCAACAAGGCCTATTGACGACTTCCATGAATGAACAAAGATATTTCATAAACTTCGCAATATAGTTTAAGCATCGAGTAATCAAAACCATTTATCATATCATTTTGTTTCAACATCATACTAATTAGGTGGTGGACTAGTATTTCTATTTGACCCATGTGCCCGGGCATATTTAGTCCCCATGTATAATAGTTCTGCATGCAAATGTCATTGCCTAAACCATATCCTACAAGGGAAAAACATGTTTCTAACTTTCTTGCAATCTGACAAATTAAATTTCTCAACAGGTACCAAAATTTTAAACCCATATCAGCCACATATTTGGACTTCGAAGATAAAAGGAATCTACACCATCATCCATTATAGGTTCCCATCCACATATTGTCATTTGTGGACTACAAACCTCACGCTAATATTTTGGAATACTGGTGTATAAGGTTAGTTCAACAGGAAATCAACAATTTAATCAAATGTAGTTAACAAGAAAATCCCAAAAAAATACCTGAAGTCATGGTGGCATTATCTTAAGAAGCACCGGCAGTAATGGTGCCAATAGTTTTAAGGTCAAAGATCTCAATCCAATAGCCATCAGGATCCTTAATAAATGCTATCCCTTTCATTTTTCCTGCATTCAGTTCCACATACCTTAAGAAGCAACAAACGGTTTGATAACTATATCTCTCATTAGGAATAAAAAAAAAAAACTGTATCTCATTAGATATAGCGTGTATATGCATAATCAAAGCAAGAAGCTTTAGGATAAAAAATCATGAATTTTAATTGGAAAATTCCTTCCACACTTTTTATAACAATTAATACTGCCTACAGTAGAATTGAACTAATTATATGCATAATGATTACTAGATTTGAACAAATATTTACTACTGAAACATATAATTATAA
Organism: Corylus avellana; assembly: GCF_965113065.1. NCBI lineage: Eukaryota > Viridiplantae > Streptophyta > Magnoliopsida > Fagales > Betulaceae > Corylus > Corylus avellana. The sequence goes on from NC_142497.1 coordinate 11,263,273, forward strand.
AAACAAAATATCCATAAATTAAATGAGTTGATGTCATTGATTCAAGATCTTTAATTTCCTATATGCTCACATCAGCAGTAGGGTCTTTCTCCTAACCAAGGAATTGTAAACCTTTCCTGATCTTAACCAAGTGTCTCTTTTTATTTTATTTATTTATTTATCCTAAATTTTTGTTTTTGCAGACAGAACATTTAAATACACAAATTGCCCTCTAGAAATATAAACCCTCTCAAAGGTTTTCCCTCAGATATCCCAAGAAATTGTTTTTCTTTTTGTTTTTATTATTATTTTTTTTATAGGTAATGCATATCATTAATAAACACAAAGGGGTGCAACCCTAATACATAAGATGCATACAAAAGATAACCCCCTTTTAAGTATTAAAGCAAGCACAAAAATATACAAAATCATAAAAGTTATACAAGAGAGAAATATTATATGCCCTGTTCATATACGAAAGCGATTTAAACAAGTTCTTGAGCTCTTCCAGCCTCTCACAATCTTCAAAACACCTTGCATTCCGTTCACTCCAAATACTCCAAATTAAGCACAAAGGGGACATTCCTCCAAGTGGCTAAAACTGAATGGCTACCCAACTGTTTGTCGCCAACAGCATAACAACTCAATCACCCTTCTAAGCATAAACCCATTCTACACCGGAAAGGTGAGAAAATACACTGCATAATTCTCTAGTCACTTCACAATGGAGAAAAAGATAATCAATGGATTCCCAGCTCCTTTTACACATACAATATCATTCCGCTAGTATTATCTTTCGCTTCTTCAGATTATCCAAAGTCAGAACCTTTCAAAGAGTCGCCATCTAGACAAAGAAACTCACTCTCAAAAGGACATTGACTCTCCAAATACTTTTTTTTATAAGTAAAAAAAGTTTGAAATAGGAATATTTGGACCTTGTGGGTTTCAGTAATGGAGAAACTCCACTTCAAGATGCTATTCAGGAATGATGGATCATAAGTTCTTCACTGAATTTTTTTTGGTGATTGCTAGTCTGTCCTCAACAATATGCCCTGCATATATTCTAATTTTTTTTTTTTTTGGGATATGTGCTCATTGAGAAATCCAAGTTATATTCTTAGATAGAGGATATATGAAGAGAATTTATAGGCTACATCAGTTTAATAGAATATTTGATGACCCTTCTAAAGCTACACTCAATTCAAAGCTTTACATCATGCTCAATAGATTTTCTACCCAGTGATCCCCACCCAAAAGTTGAATTTGAGATGATAATGTACATAAAGAGTGACATAATATGCTTAATAAAATTCATAAGTATGGTAGAGGTGTCTTACCATCATCTGGTTTCTTTACAAATTCCACTCCTAGGCGTTCAAATCTTTCACATGCCTTGTGCGTGTCATCAACAGTGATCCCAATATGTCCTAAAAAACAATGAGACAAGTAAGAACTTAAATTTGAATTCCGTTTTGTATTATTCCTCCAAAGCTGAAGAAATCAACATGAAAGAATATATATTCCTCTAAAGCACCAAAACAAAAGGTTAAACGCCATTGATGCATACAAATTATACTTATGATACATGTTAAGTCAATGCACCAAAGAGCAACACCAGCTTGATCAATACAGCTCCATTTGCAGTCGGGAAAAACTTAATTAAAGATATATTTGACACTCAAAATCATTTGCATATGCAACAGTAAAAGACTGATATAATAAGTTGTGGGTCAGAAATGTCATGATGACCTCAACATCCACGGAGACATCCTTTAACTCATCCACCAATGGAAACATCATCCATATCTTGTTCCATTTCTTAATCAGTACTACAATGAGACAGTGTACCATTTTTCAGGGGAATCTAAACCTCCACCAAAACATAATCAGCCTAGGCCAATTACCAATTAAGCCAATGCCTTTGAGCTCCCTCCTCATTTTTATGGTAAAAAAAAAAAAATCAATTTATAAAATATAGGAACAAGTATTCGAATTATAAAGGTTATGTCATGTGAGTCATTAGATCAGAGCAGATGTAGTTAATGGCCTATTTGCCCCGACACCCTCCATATATGGCACAGAAAAAGGCAATGAATTTTGGTAAAGATGGACTCATAAATCAACCTCTACAGAAAGGGAGGAAAAAAAATCACAATCACATGTAATCACATTCAACTTTAAAAGTCACATTACCAAAGCCACGAGGTTCTGAATTTCCATTGTGGTATCCTTTAAATTCAGGATCGCTTTCAGTCCCCCAATTACTGTAAGAATTATTTTCCAGTTAAGACATTATCAGGGAATATTGGGTGCACAAAATATGACTTTGCACATAGAAATGGACATGTTGTGGAAAATATTGTTCTTACTGTGTTAGCTCAATTGTAGCCTTCTTACTGAAGGTCCAAACTGTTCTATCAACTGAGTTACTTGGAGCAGATGCTGGATCCTACACCAGAAAAAGTATTTACACAAATGTCATAGTTGTTATGTACAGGAACCTATCTAAAAGAGACCTCAGTTTCATGCTTTCGCTATACACTTGACAGACTGAATAAATATATTTCTGTAAAAAGAGACTTCAATGACATGCATATTAGACGGCTGACAGTATAAAAGTTCCAAACAATAGCAACTTCCACATTCCAACAGCCACTAAGGCACTAACAAGAACAATAACCCTTGCAAATTCAATGCCATGTAATTTACCTCATAGCCCAGAAAGTATAAGCTAAACTTCATCTCTGGGAAATCCAGCCTCTTAAGTAACCTGAAATGTCCGAAAGTCATTATTAAATTTCAATTTGGACATTGTATGGTTACCCGAATTTCTAGATACACTCAACATTCCAGAGACGAAATTTTTCAAGATGACTGCACCGACAGATTGGTTTAAAAACCAAAGGTGACTATGCAGTTCAAACACAACAAATTTAAAATTTAGAGATGTCTTCAACTGAAAAGATATAAGGCATATTAAAATAATATGATTCAAACATACATGTCTCCATTATCATGAAATCATAAACTTATAGAAACTGTGAAACTGTGAAACTGTGAAGTATCTTACAAGCAGAGTCACTACGGTTCAACACCATGCCTTAAAGACCATCATTTAGGAGTGAAAGAATGAACAAAATAACTCATTTCTCAAATAGAAAACAACTCCATCTCTGCCCCAAAATTCGTGCTGCAAAGGTCTCTAAGAGTCTATTTGGATTGTGTTGGGAAATAGAGTTTTTATATTCAAAAAGAGCTTATGAGAAAAGCTTCATTTTATATTCAAGCTTTTCTCAAAAATGTGTTTTTGAGCAAAAAAGTCAAAGCAGCACATTTTTGCTTTGCACAACTTTTTATGTACTAAAGTACTTTTTAAGCTCCTTAATTCAATCTCAAACCGGCTCTAAATTACATAAGGTCGCTTTAGGTCTCTTGGAAAGCCTAGCTGTTAAAAAGGGTGGCACAGTAAGGCCCTCAGATTCCCAACTCATCTACGTGACTGCAAGATGGCCCAGGCAACTGGCTGTAAATAAGTATTTAAGTACTATTTATTCCATAAAAATGTAATTTGCGCACAGAAAAATTCAGTTTGCTCGCATAAAAAGAAATAGCATCAAGCACGCCTAAATTGCATATTAGCATTTCAGCATTTATAAACACATGGGAATCAGTCTCAAAAGAAAGTATAAACTAAATAACCAAAAGCCATAGATTCACCATACCACATAACAAAATCACAAACCGAACATGGCCACAATCAGCATCGGAGAAAAGAAAAGAACAAACAACTTACGACATGCCCAAGACGCGAGAATAGAAGTCAAGGCTCAGTTTAGGATCCTTTATTCGAAACATCTGCAGCCAAAATGCCACAAACGTATAACAAATTGCACAAAACATACAGAACCGTAGACAGCATGTATATGGAAATATGAAAACTAATTACGGTTTGTTGCATGAAGTAACCCTTGGTGGCCTCATCTGGGGTTGCCTGGAGGCCGGGATTGTTGGCCGGCGAATCCTTGGGTTCCGAAGCCATCGAGAACAACCGGAATCGATTCAATTCCTGCATTTGAAAACAAATAATACATAAACTACAAGCACCTGAAGATTGAAATGAGAAAATCCCGACGACGAATCGTTTAAAACCTTGGTTTTGGGGGTGAGGGAGAATGGGAGTGAAGATGAAAGAGAGGGTTTGGCCGTGAATCGGAAGAGAGAGAGGCGGGATAAGGCGCTGGTGAGTGAAGCGGCAGCCATGGACTACTATACACGTGTGTGTTTGACACGGTGTGAGAGAGAGAGAGATAATGATAGTGTTACCTTTTGGTGATGTAGGAAGCAGAGGAGGCAATGGCTTTCTCCAGGATACATTTTCGCAACTGGAGTTATATACTCCGACGACGGACTGTCCCCCGTCCATGCCACCTTGCAAATGCGTGTTTTCTTTTTTCTTTTTTTCGTCGAACAATTATTCAGTAGTTTTATGGTCTCACGTACGTAACAGCGACAAGTCTAGTGTAGAATTTATGATATTTGTGTAAGATAAATGAATATTACTCCTAATATGGAAAAAAATGTTTTCCTATTTATTTGATGAAATTTATATTCTAATTCCTGTCTTGATCACACTAAGTTCCTTTGACTATTAAGGAATTATGTACCCAAGGAGTAACTCAATCATTAATTTGAATTTCCCTTCCCTTGTGTGGACATGTTACCAAAAAAAAAAAAAAAAACTATTAAGAAATTCTATGATATAAGAATGCAGTGTTGACAAATTTAGCGTTAAAACATATTTTGTTGTAAGTTGTAAGTTTAGGGTTGAGCTGGAGTAAAAACGATCATATATTTTGATTTTGACATCAAATGAAGGCGAACTAAATTGCGTTAGACAATTAATTCTAAGGGATACAACTTTGTATTTGACAAAGATCTTATGATTCTGATGTTTATAGGTTAAAACGGGCTATCAATATAAGTCTAAAACTTTGGAACTGAGGAGTTGAAGATCTCGTTCGAACGAAACCATTCTTGTTCGGACGAGAATGTGTGTCAAGTTTCAAAATTACTTGATCATAATCCTGATTGAAGCCCGATCGAGCAAAAGAAAAAAATGGCTTTTAGAGAGCTACATTTGCAAGGTGCTTGAACGAAAGAGCTATAGAATGCTTCGATTAAACTGCCATTTGAAGCCCATTCGATTGCCGCACGCATAAATTGTGAAACCCTATATCTCATTTGAATGAAATGTATTCTCGTTTGAACGAGATTATGGTAATTGTGAAAATCCTAGCTGATTTAGCATAAAAAGTTATGTTTCTCTCCTTCTATATAAGCTCCGCATGGCACAACCTCCATACACCTCTTCTTTGTATGCCTATAGAGGTATTGTTTAAATATTTAAGGGAATTTTACCATTGTTCATGAGCTTAAACGAATTAAAAAAATGTTCTTGTTTCATCCTTACCATTTGGAGTGGGATTTAGTAACGGGCCTCAGACAAATACTTAATTCCCATTGGGCCACTACCGTAACCCAAGGGAATGGCGGTTTACTAGGGTGGGCATCAGGAATAGGCCTCAAGAAAGTTCACTATAATTATCAAAACAGGGTTGAAGGCTCAATCCCTCTCATTAAGAAGAAAGCCCAAAGTCCACAAAAAAAAAAAAAACAAAAAAAAAAAAAAAAGAGTTACTTACGCTCCAAGGCCTAAGCCCAGCGCCCATATAGGCATGCACTCAGTCAACACATATGATCTACACTCCAACAGATAGAGAGTCCCAACTCGATCCGTCCACTTAACAAACCCAATCTAAGTCCAACAACTAGATACGGTCAAAGAGCCTCCATATCACATTTCAAAAGGTGGTTACAAGGAATATCCCAAAAATCAAAGAAGTCAAGTAAGAGTCCCACAATGACTCACACACTCAGCTGCATCTATAAAAGGAGCAGTCCACTGCAACACCAAGGACACGATGAAATCTCTCTACTACTCTCATTTTGATATTATTCTTACTCTGATTATTTACCCCCATCAACATACAATTTCTGACTTAGGCATCAGAGGTGGAATGGCCACCATACCCCCCCACTTCGTTGCCTTCCACCACTGATCTCTCTTTCATCTTAGCAAGGCTTTGGACTTGGATCACTACATAGAGTGACAATTGCCTCAACAGTTGGCGCCATATGTGGGAACGAGGATCATACCAATGATCCAAAGTTCAAACCGGACAAAGTCAAGAATGGTGGCGACGAGATCTCAAGGCCAACTCAAAAATTTTCAAAACATGACGAATGATCACATCATCCCTCCACACCAACCTGAGGATTTCAACCAACACGACACGAACAACCATGAAACAAAAGAATCACCTATGATACCGTTGACCTTTGGGCCACACCTGCCAACAAACGTACGCCTAGGGACATTGGAATCTCAACCAGGGCATATGTCAAAAACAATGGAGCTCCTACTACAATGGAGCTTTGAGAATCAACATAAGCAAAAAGATTAGTCGGACGCAAAACATCATCCCAAACAACCCTGCGAACCAGAAGGGCCGTTTAATCTCAACAAAGAAAGCGGGTCGACTTACGCAATAATGGATGCATTCCAAGCCAAATTGGAGGACATGGCGTAGGCGTTGAATGGCTCACACACATTTTCTAGTGACGGCTTCTACAGAACGGACTTACCTTTCACCAAGAAAGTAGCGGAAGCTAGCCTCCCCTCCATAGCAAATGTGTGTCCCTCAGTAGCAGATCTACACTCACCTTCGATCAATCTAAAGGATATATTGAATGCTTCTCCCTCTTTTTCGTATATATGTTCAGCCTCATGCTTTTCTCAGATTTCTTATCTTTATAAATATGTGTGTCCCTATCTTCTATTATCAACAGAGCTACACTCTCTTTTTTTGTCGCTCCATTGACCTGTGCACCTCACATAGTTGCCCTCAATATGTGTGGACCTATTAGCCACCAGTCATATATGGTGTAAAAGAGTTTTCAGCTCCGCACTTTGTTCAAAACATATTGACACATGATGAGTGCCAAATATTATATATTTAGACCTCTTAATTTGCATTTGCTATGCCTTTAGCTTTATTATTTTCTGATGTTTTTTATAATGTTTTGGTGTTTTAGTGTTTTGTAGGTTGCTAAGGGAAAACTATGCCTTTAAAGGAAAAATCCATTAACTCTAGGGCTTAAGATACTTCAGGGAGCATTGGCAACAAATTTGGATCGAGCGATGATTCGCATCCGATGAGTCCCACTAAAAAGGTCATGTCTAAAGTTGTAGACCTCGGATTAAAGCGATCTTGGTGTCATTGGAAACCTAACTCAAAGATCTACAAAATCATGATTCACAAGAGTTGGCTAATTCCACAGGTAGTGCACTCGAGCACACATAAGTGCGATCGAGCGCATTTGTGCCCATTGAAACTGGAAAGTGCATGCTCGAGTACGATTGATCACACCTATTTATAAGCTAATTTTAGGGTTTCAACGCTACCAAGTCAACGGACTTTGATCGAGCGCACTCAGTCAACCTGGCAGAGTTGAAACCCTAAAATTAGCTTATAAATATCATTCTTTTATATTGTAAACACACGGAGACGTGCCGGGGGCGCTGTGCTTTGTCAATTTTCATGTTTTCTAGGTTCTTAGAGCTTTGAACTCCAATTCTTTTGTAAGTACTTTAACTTTAATGAAGTTAATTTAGTTTCATTATGATTTTGTTATCATGAGAGACTAAATCTTCAACAAAGGTTGAAGATGAAGCCTCACCATTGATTAGTTTTATGTTTTTATGTTTTGTTCAAACAATTCCGTTGTTTAATGTAATGTAAGCTCGTTTCAATTCAATAGCGTGACAAAATTGTGATTGATTGTTGTTTATAAATCGTGAAAATGTTGGATATTCATTGTGGTTTATACAAAGGATACATTGCATCTTTTGGTTTACTTTGAATATCCATTGTCTTTTGTGCAAAGCATATACACATTGGATCTTTTCAACTAAAATGGATATGCATTGTTTTTCGTAAATACGGATGGATTCATTGAATTTTTCAATAGGATTTTATAAAAACAAAAGGACATGCATGGGATTTTATTGAAATTCGGATGTATGAACAAACATAATTATATATGCTTTGATTTGGTAAGGTGGATTTTGAAAACCTTAGTGTTTTTATCATTTGATTTAATTTTAGTTTTTATTTAGTTTACCATTTTGCACAAACAATTCGGAACTAGGTTAAAATATGATTAATTTAGATAGAAATTAATTTTTGCAACGTAATTCTCTGTGGATCGACCTCACACTTGCACAAGCTGTACTGCACACGACTTGTGCACTTGCGAGTGATTATAATTTGCACATCAAGTTTTTGGCGCCGTTGCCGGGGAATTATCTATTTGTGAAAATTGATTTTTGTTTGAATTAATTTTATTTTTCTCCTAGTTTAGGTAGATTTTTGTTTTCTTTTTGCAATTTTAGTTTATGTTATTTTATTTTGTTTTGTTTTGTTTTTTTTTTTTTTGAGATTTTATCTAACCAAAAAAAAAAAAAAAAGTTGGTTGTCTTTGTGTTTCTGTTGTAGTGTTGGCAAAACCAGTCCCTGCCGGTGCAATCGATCGCACTGCACCTGCACTCGAGTACACAGGCAGCAAGCGATCGCGCTTGTGCTCGACCCATCTCTTGCCTGCGCTCAAGCACATTGCACACTCGCGCTCGATCGCACTTCACCTGCGCTCAAGCGCACTTCCAGAGATCAGCAGCAACAGACCAGAAGCAGCTAAGTAAAAACATTTTTGCAAATTCTTTTTGTCCTTTTGTGTTTTCTATTTTTATTTTTCTTTTCTATATTTTTGTTTATTCTATTGTCAAAAAAAAAAAAACAAAAAAAAAAAAAAAAACAAAATTGGTTAATGTTTTATGTGGGGCATGCTAAATAGTGAAGGTAAAGCATGGATTTTTCGTTTGGTAATTTTTATGCTTCTCATAGTGGTAGGATGTCAGATCCCACCAACTACCCTCAAAATTTTCACCCACATGGACCATGTTCATACTGCTCCAACCCTTATCATAGTTCAGGTAATTGTCCATCCTGGGGACAATTTTCTAATTTTTCACGTGAGCAGATAAACACTAATTTCTCCAGTTCGGGATCTGAATCAAATTTCAATTTCTACACCCCCGACTGGAGCAACCATTCTGATTTCTCATGGCAAGCTCATGCTATGGGAAATTTTGCTCCCCAAGATTATGAACTGCACCATTCAGACTATCTGAAGTTCGATAATCCATCTTCCAATCTTTCATCATACAAATATAAATCTTCATTGGAAGACTCTCTCAAGGAATTCATGCAACTAACCGGCCAATCGATTAGTCCCATGTCACAAGAATTATCATTGGCAGACACACTTGAGGCATTCAGGCAAACAGCTAGCCATTGCATACAAGAACTGCAACAATCCAAGCAAGGGTTCATAGATGCCAACACTCAAGCTACTGCAGGGGTGGAAGAATGGATTGGCCAGAGTGAGCATGAACATCAACTTGACCCAATGACTCAATATTGGGACAATGAGAGCATAGAGGATGACAATGAGGAAGAAGAGCTTCAAAGTTAGGAGATGGCGAGAGGGCAATACATGATTGATGCTTCCAGCAATTCCTATCAAGAGCATGTCCAAGCCACAACCATACCTGGGAATGAAGAAACTGTTGAGGAGATTTTTTGTGAGCCAAGTCTTGAGGATCCTTTAGGAGATCACTTTGATCAATTTGGAGGTGACCTAGACCTAGACAAGCTACTTGAGCATGCTGAGACTTCTGATTAGCCAAGTCTTGAAGATCCGTTGGGAGAGCGTTTTGATCAAATTGGATGTGACTTGGATCTTGACAAGTTCCTCAAGCAAGCTGAGATGTTTAGTGAGCCAAGTCTTGAGGATTCGTTGGAAGAGCGTTTTGCTCAATTTGAATGCGATCTAGATCTTGACAAGTTCTTTGAGCAAGCTAAGATTTTTAAGGAGCCAAGTATAGAGGATCCTTTAAAAGAATGTTTTGCTTAATTTGAATTTGATTTGGATCTTGACATGATATATGAGCAAGCCAAGGCCTTATTGGATCCCACTCCTAAGATGCAGAATGAGAATGGGGAAACCAATGAGATATCCTTCCCTAACACATCTTCATCAACAGCTAAACTTCTCATCATTGATAACGAGGAAGAGAAAGAGGATCACTTGGGACAAGTTGAGCACCGGGAGCAAATTGAGCCCCAAAATTTGTCCAATAATAAGGAAGTAAGTACTAAAGTTCACTCTTTCATCACAATCCCTCTTGAGACACAACATGAACCACAAGCTTTATCTTTTCAATGTCTCGAAGAGCCATCTTATGTCGAGAACTTCAAGGAATCATGCATACAAGGGCGCAAATCTAGGAATAGGCGTCCTAAGAAAATCTTTCGAAGCAAGGAAGTTGGCTACATAAGATGGCGAAACATCCTTCCAGAGGGGTATCAAATTCTAAAGAAGAAAGGGTGGAAGGGATTGGTTGGACATCCAAATGATCAGGGAAAGCACTGTAAAAATTTCTTCCCCATTTTAGTTTCTGCACATTTTCTTCACTTTTTTTTTTCTTTTTATTTCGTTTTTTCGTTTCTAACAGCAATTAACCTTTTGATGTGTGTTTCTGTGAAAACAATATTGATGTTAGTTTTGTTAACAGGTGTTTTGGTGTTCAAGTTCGGGGCACACCCTGGCCTTTGCACACTCCGGTTCCTCATCCCATGGTATGTATCGCTTGCCACATTGGGACAATGTGTCATTTAAGTTTGGGGGACAAACACTGTTTTTATCTCTTAATATATATATATATATATATATATATATATATATATATATATATATATATATATATATATATATTGTGCTATGTTGTTGATTGGGCATGAATTACATCATAACTGTAGTTTGCATGTCATTGGTATGTTTAACTTTTTGTACACTGCATGTCATTAAAAATATGAATCTTTTGACTCATTTGGTGGATTAGAGAGACTTCACATGTTTTAGTTGATTATCACAAGCATATTAGTGTAGAATCTATGAGGTGTAAGATTTAACATGATTAGGGTGTATCTTAAGATTTGTAGGATGAAGTGTGATGAAACCTTGGCTTGAAATTCAAAATTAAAAAATTAAAAAATTAAAAATTAAAAAAAAAAAAAAGAAAAAGAAAAAAAAAAAAAAGATCAGTTTGAGCTTCTCATTGAGTAACCGGACCTCATGCTTCACTAAGTATCGAGTGTTCGCGTAAAAAGATGAGAAATTCAATTTAGTTGATTGTATGGCTAGTTTGGCTTTGTAGGCTTTTTGACTTGAGTAATTAAGCCCTTAGGGATGTTCCTACATCTAGTGCTCTAAAACCATCTAGTTTGGGAGTCACTTGCCCAACACTCGTTACATAGGTCAACTAGAAAGCTTAAGGGAACCAAGCATTACATAGCTTACACAAAAAATGCATGTCTTGATTTAAGCCTTGGTTGTTCTCATCTGAGTGAATTCCTATGACTTTTGAGGTATAGCCAACTTTGAAAAAAAATTGAAGTCTCATGATTGTATGTTAGTCTTACATTGCCCTTATTGGAGCATGTGTTGTCTCAAACTTCCATCTTTGAGTTGAATGATTTGTGGTTGACTTGATGATGTGATTGTGGTGTTCACTTTGTTAAACCTACTCATGATATAAGAACCATATGTTTGTTTGGAAATTAGTGATTGTCAATGACATAGTGCTAAAAACATTTGTGGGTATTATTGCTGTTAAACCCTCACGAGACTTCACTCGTCCTTTAGGGATGCCTAAGGGTTTAAAAAGCTTGTTGCATATGCTAAATGCAATCATCTCTCCCACGACAACGGACTTATGTTTTTTGCTTTTATTTGTTTCGCTAAGGGACTAGCAAAATGTAAGTTTGAGGGTATTTGATGAGTGCCAAATAATTTGCATTTGCTAAGCCTTTAGCTTTATTATTTTCTGATGTCTTGGTTAGTTTCGGTGTTTTAGTGTTTTGTAGGTTGCTAATGAAAAACTGCACCTTTAAAGGGAAAATCCATTAATTCTAGGGCTTATGACACTTCAGGGTGCATTGACAACAAATTTGGATCGAGTGATGATTCGCATCCGACGAGTCCAACTAAAAATGCCATATCTAGAGTTGTAGAGCTCAGATTGAAGCGATCTTGGCGTCATTTAAAAGCTAACTCAAAGATCTACAAAGTCATAGTTCACAAGAGTTGCCTAATTCCATAGGTAGTGCGCTCGAGCCCACATATAGTGCGATCGAGCGCACTCGTGCCCATTGAAACTGGAAAGTGCATGCTCAAGTACGATCGATCGCACCTAGAGTGCAATCGAGCACACTCAGTCAACCTGGCAACGTTGAAACCGTAAAGTTAGCTTATAAATATTATTCTTTTCTATTATAAACACACGGAGATGCACCGGGGGCGCCTTGCTTTGTCAATTTTCATGTTTTCTGGGTTCTTGGAGCTTTGAACTCTAACCTTTTGTAAGTACTTTAATTTTAATGAAGTTAATTTAGTTTCTTTATGATTTTGTTATCATGAGAGGCTAAATCTTCAACTAAGGTTGAAGATGAAGCCTCACCATTGATTAGTTTTATGTTTTTATGTTTTGTTCGTACAATTCCGTCGTTTAATGTAATGTAAGTTCGTTTCAATTCAATTGTGTGACAAAATTGTGATTGATTGTTGTTTATAAATCGTGAAAACGTTGGATATTCATTGTTTTTCATCTAACGGATACATTGCATCTTTTGATTTACTTTGGATATCCATTGTCTTTTGTGCAAAGCATGGATACATTAGATCTTTTGAACTAAACTAAATATGCATTGTTTTTCGTAAATACGAATAGATTCATTGAATTTTTGAATAGGATTTTATAAAAACAAAAGGACATGAATGTTATTTTATTGAAATTCGGACGTATGAACAAACATAATTATATGTGCTTTGATTTGGTGAGGTGAATTTTGAAAACCTTAAGTGTTTTTATCATTAGATTTAATTTCAGTTTTTATTTTGTTTACCATTTTGCACAAACAATTTGGAACTAGGTTAAAATATGATTAGTTTAGATAGAAATTAATTTTTGTAATGCAATTCCCTGTGGATCGACCTCGCACTTGCACACGACTCGTGCACTTGCGAGTAATTATAATTTGCACATCAACACAAAGCATTGCATTCATGTTTCCTTTGTTACAATAAAGGTGTAAAAGTCAAATCATGATGGAAATATTGAATTCTGGCTTTATTAATGTGTTATGAGTTTGAAATCCAAATCACTCGTTGTCACGGTTGCCAAAATCTCACTTTTAAATTTTGATTGCCTGACTTGAAGAGAAAAAGTTTATTATTCCTCACACATAACATATATAAAATTTTTTTTATCTACTAAACTAAAGCTTTGTGATGGCCACACTTGAGTTTGTGTGCAAATCTCCACATGATTGTCTTTTTGTTTCTTTATATGTGCAAAGAGTTTTGGCTTTTATACATAAGTTTTTTTCTCATGGTATATGTGTAAGCAATATATAGATGTGACTATAGAGATTTGTGCAAAGGCAATGGGTTTAGCTTTCTAGCCCTTGAATTGCGTGTAGCCACAGTTAACTCCCTGAATTTTTGGGATAGATACCATGCTTGTGACCATTAATTTTTGATAATTTGACAAAGCTTAAGATTGGAACGATATGCTATTCATGAATTTGGATAGAGCTGTGAACTAACAAAGCTACCTGAGAGCTCGCTTAGGCTAGGCTTGTGCGCGACTCAGTTATTAAATGAGCTGTCCGTTGACACGAAACTTTACCTGATTATTAAATGATAAATACTCATATAAAACTCAGTTCGCTCATTTAAATTTCATGAAATATATATATATATATATATATAGTTAATTGGTTAATATAACAAAGGTTAGATAAATAACCATGTATATATAATATATGGCCTTTTTTTTTTTTTTGGTATCAAAGTCAATTTCATATATTAACCATGTATATAAAACATTTTTTTTGTTATTGTCAAGAGGTAAACTCTTTTTTTTTTTCTTTTTTTTTTTTTTTTATCTTGTATTTGCTTGCTCACAAATGTCCACACTAATAAATAAAAGCAAACACATCCCCCTCACAAGTTGGCTTGTTTGGTTGTCCCACATGGAAAAAGCAAGGAGAATTCCCCACCTAAGTAATATATAAAAAGAATGCATGCCTCTCTTATTGAACCAATGCTTGATTGTCCCACATGGAAAGAGCAAGGAGAATTCCTTGCCCAAGTAATCTATAAAAGGGGCTTCAAGTCTCCCATTTTAAGCCAAGCCACATATTTCATCACACATGCCAACACAAATAACTTTGAATTTTAATTACAAAGTTACCCTTTAGTTTGTTGGTCGGGAAGTTAAACTCTTTTTTTAAAAAGAAAAAAATTATGCATTAGCCGAGCGAGCAAGCCGAGCTTTGAGTACTTGGCTCAACTAGCAAGCAAGCTCAAGCTTGCACAAGGAATATTCCTTGGCGAGCTAAGCCGAGCTCAAATTTTGTAGCTCGACATGAGCATGGCTCGAGCTCAAGCTTGGGCAGGCATAGCTCGCCCGAGCTCGGCTCGTTTACAGCCTTAATATATGTTTTTAATTTTTCTCTTGACCATCGATATATACTTTCAACTTTAGTCTCAACTTCCAATAATGACTATTCATGTGTGATGTCAGAGATTCCTTAGCTTTGACAAACACTATTCATTTTCTATTTGCACAACAAAAGTTATTTAGTTTTTCCCACATATCATGATTTCTCAGAGGCGTTTTTGGTTTGTTTCCTTAAGTATTGAGCACCTGTGTGCTTTATTTTTGTGGGGTGGTTGACTAAGTCAACAAAAATGAATATATGTTGGAACTTCTATATGCCACTACATGGATATTCGTGTCAATTTGTTTGACGACAATGCCCACACTCATAGCTAATAAAGACAGGACCACAACATTTTGCACCTCTCATATTTACGCAATAAGTAAATATGCGTATGGATATTTTATGCCATATGATTGATTCATTGCACAAATCACAAGAGGAATCTAATATCAATTAAATCATCAGATGTATCCGTAAATCACAAAAGATATCAAATCTTAATTGAAACACTAAATGTATCCGTAGAACAAATCACAAGGGATATCCAATTATTTAGGTAAATAAAATCAAGTAATCAATTATGTAAAATTATCTTAAATCATCAAGTGTATCCTTGAATCACAAAAGATATCCAAGAATCACTCCACACATTGAAAAGAAGTAAAACAATTGAAATATTAAATACAATAAAATCATATAAATAAAGACTTACATGAAAGTATTGATGTTCTTCATCGGTGAAGCTTCATCCCCAACCTTAGTTAGGAATTTAGCTCCACATAAAAATAAAACATAAATCTAAAGAAAACCTAAATTGAAAAGAGAAAAACCGTAGAATTTTGCTCTTTAGAATTCTATCTCTTTTCTTGAATGCAAAGAAGTCTATTTATAGGCTTAGAAAAGTCCTAGAAGCCCTATTAAACCTAGATAATTCGGACATCTGTCTCCCAGTCAAAATAGAAGTCTGAAATCGGAATTGGATTCGTCCAGATTTGTGTCCTTTAATTTCGGGGCGATTTTGGCATAGTAAACGTCCAAATTAGGAAAATCCTATTTCATAAGGAATTGTGGTATTTTGAGTTAGCTTTCCAGTGCTACTTGAATCACTTCAATACGATATTTGAGTAGAAAGTTATGAGCAAAATACTGAGATATGTGCAGAATCTAAATTTGAATCCAATCCGAAATTTTATCCAATCTGAACTTTAATCCAATCCGATCTTTAATCCGATTTAACCTTTTCTTGGATTTGGTTAGACTTAACCACATCATCTAGGTCTTCTCAAAGTATGCTTTCTTCTAAACTTTACATTTTTCCTTTAAAGGTGTAGTTTTTCTCCAACGACCTACAAAATACTGAAAACACAAAACATTAAATAACGACACAACTAAAGGATTAATTAATGTAAATATAGGGGTCCAAATATAGAACATTTGGCACTTATCAAACACCCCCCAAACTTACATTTTGCTAGTCCCTAAGCAAAACAAAACAACAAATAAAATGAAAGCAAGAAATATAAATCCTCTTTCGTGGCAGAGACGATTGCATTTAGCATATGCAACAAGCCTTTTAAACCCCCAGGCATCCCTAGTGGACGAGTGAAGTCTCGTGTAGGCTTAACAGGAATGATGTCCACAAACATTGTAGTACTATGTTGTTAACAAGAAATAAATTTCACATAAACCATGGTTCTTATTCATGAGCAAACTTAAAAAGACAAATACCATCATCACAATCAAAAGGAAATTCAGAATCAAATCACTCATAATTGGACAATTGAGACCTCATATGTTCTGGAAAGTGTAAAGTGTAATTAACATACAATCATGAAGCTTTCAGTTTAAACTCAAGACAAGTTCCATAAAATTTGTAAAAATCTCTATCAAATGAAATAACCAAGGCAAGATATACATTGTTCCCCACCCCCCTTTTTTTTTTTTTTTTTTTCAGGCTCTGCAATGTCTAACTCCCTTAATCTTTCTAATTGACTCATGTAACAAATGTTAAGCCAATGACTCCCAAGCTAGGTGGTTTTAGGGCACTAGATGTAGAACATCCCTAAAGGCTTATTAACTTAAGTAAAAAAGGCTACGAAGCCAGACTAGCCATATCATAAATCAACACTGAACTTCACACTTTTTGATGTGAATACTCAATGCTTAATGAGGCAAGAGGTCCGGTTACTCAGCGGAAAACTCAACATGATCTTTCTTTTCTTTTTCCTTCTTTTTTTTAAAATTTTTTTTTTTTATATATATCTGGCAAGCCAATGGTTATTCATCAATAGGTCATCCACAAATCTCAAAGAGAACAAGCTTAAGTTCAAATATCATACCTCACAGAAAACATGCCAATGTGCTCATAAAAATTTATCTCAAAACAAGTGAAATCTCTTTTACCAAAAAAAAAAAAAGTCAAAGGACTTAGACTCCTAATGGTATAATGATGTGTTGAATCCTTTAAGCAAGCTAATGAAATGTAAATCACAGTTACAGTTTAACTCAAACTTGACAACAACATAGCACAATTTTTTTAAAAAATATATATATATACACAAAATGAAAAATAAAAATAAACAAATAAGAACAAAAATAAACAATAAGAAAAAATAAACAGACAAAGTGTTTTTCTATACCCCCAAACTTGTATTACACATTGCCCTCAATGTATAGTATAGAAATACATTACCGGAAGTAAGGAAATCTGAGTATGACCAAGCCCAGGGCGTCCCCTAAACTTAAACACCAAAACACCTGTCAATAAAAACTAACAGCAATATTTTCATAGAAACAAACATCAAAAGATTAATTGCTATTAGAAAAAAAAAACAAATAAAAAGAAATGCAATATAATGAAAAAGGAAAGAAAGAATTTGTGGAGTGAAGTGCAGAAAATAAACTGGAGGAGAAAACTTTATAGCGCTCCCCCTATCATGCAGATGTCCAATCAATCCCTTCCACCCCTTCTTCTTCAAAACTTCATACCCCTCTGGAAGGATATTTTGCCATCTTATGTAGAATTTCTTATTTCGAAGGATCTTCTTAGAAAAGTGGTTCCAAGATTTGTGTGCTTGTATGCACAAGTCCTTGAGTATCTTGACAGAAGATGGCTTTTTGAGACATTCAGGCGATGGAGCTTTGGGCTCTTGATGTGTCTCAAGAGGGAAAGTGATGCAAGTAGGAGCTTCAATACTCACTTCCATGTCATTGGGTAGAATAGGATCCATTGGGGGCTCACTATTCTCATGATGCTCAACTTGCTCCTCTTTCTCTTCCTCCTCTTTGTTATCCACAATTTCCTCACTCTCTAGTATGATGGTGACTTAGGCATGCTCGTGATAAGAATTTTCAGAATCATCCTCATCAATCATGTAGTGCCTTTCAGCCATCAGCTGACTTTGAAGCTCTTCTTCGTCTATTATGTTGAAGCTAGCAACTAGATGACCGATATGTCCTTCTATCTTGGTCATGGCCTGCTTAAATTATTGTATGTATTGTATGGCTTGGGAGTTGGAATTCTTGAGCTCTTGTATAGCTTGATTATTGATCATGTTAGTATTCTTCATATCATGCTTTATCTCTTGTACGTTCTTATCCATTGATTGCATGAATGCTTTCATCATGTCTTCCAATGATGACTGTGGTGCAGGCTATGGCATTTGAGTAATGATTGATCGGCAGGTGGTTGAGCTTGGTGATCGAACTGCGGATATTCTAATTGGTGCAATTCATCAAATTGGTGAGCATAATTTCCTGTAGCTTGAGCTGACCATGAGAAATTAGATTGGTTCTCCAGTCCGGGTTGTAATAATTGGAATTTGAATCAACCCCTGGACTGGAGAAACTGATATTCATTTGCTCATATGGAAAATTAGAAACTTGTCCCCAAGATGGACAATCACTATAATGATGATAAGGATTGAAGTAGTATGAACATGGCTCATGTGAGTAAAAATTTTGAGGATAGTTAGTAGGAGCTGATGTCCTATAACTAGGAGAGACATTAAAATCATTAAAATGAAAATTCATGCTTCCCCCTCACTTTCTAGCATGTAGATTTTCCACATAAAACATTAACCATTTTTTTTTAAATAAAAAAAAAACGACTAACTAACAAAAAATAAAATAAAACTAAAATTTAAAAACTCAAAAAAAGGACCAAAAATAAATTTTTGGCAAAAATCTACGGAACTGCAGTAGTTGCTGCCTTTGCTGTGAGTGCGCTCGATCGCGCTAACGTGCGCTCAATCGCACTTGAGTGAAGATGCGGCAGTTAACGAGCGCAAGTGCGCTTGAGCTTGCTATCTTGTCCCCGAGTGCGCTCGATCGTAGTAGGGCTGTGATCGATCGCACTATCAAGGGTGTGCGGAAGGTGTTGTGGCAAAGCTATAAAACAAGCCAAAAAAAAAAAAAAAACAAAACAAAAACAAAAAAACAAAAAACAAAAAAGAGCCAAAAGAAAAATCTTTTTTTTTATTTTTTATTAGTAATAGGAATAAAACAAAACAAATTGCAGAAAAAATAAAATCCTAATTATAACTAGTAGAAGAATAAAACTAATCTAGAAATAAATTGGTTTGAAAAAATAACAATTCCCCGGACGGCGCCAAAAAATTGTTGTGCAAATTTATTTAACTCACAAGTGCACAAATCGATTGTAGTTTAATGGATTGTAAGTGCGAGGTCGATCCCACAAAGAATTGTATTTTTGAAAGAACAATTTATATCTAAACTAATTAAATCCTAATCTAATTCCAAAAGGGTTTTGATTTTGGTTTTAAAAATTCAAAGACAAATATAAACTAATTAAAATAAACTAAGAGATAAAATACTAAGGTTTGAGAATTTACACTCACCGAATCATAACAACATACTTCCATGTTTATCAATATTAATCTGAAGTTCTCATAATTAAAATCTTAGATATGTTTTACTATGCTTCAAACAATTAATCAAAACTATCTCATGTATCAATTCATTAGCAAATCGCAAGAGCAATCCACTATCAATTAAATCATCAGATGTCTCCGTAAATCACAAAAGATATCCAATCTTAATTGAAACACCAAATGTATCTGTAGAACAAATCACAAAGGATATCCAATTATTTAGGCAAATAAAATCAAGCAATCAATTATGTGAAATTATCTTAAATCATCAAGTGTATCATTGAATCACAAAAGATATTCAAGAATCACTCCACACATTGAAAAGAAGTAAAACAATTGAAGTATTAAACCCAATAAAATCAGATAAATAAAGACTTACATGAAAGTATTGATGTTCTTCATCGCTGAGGCTTTATCCCCAACAGAAATTTAGCTCCACATAAAAATAAAACCTAAATCTAAGGAAAACCTAAACTGAAAACAGAAAAACTGTAGAATTTTGCTATCTGGAATTCTATCTCTTTTCTTGGAGCAAAGAAGTCTATTTATAGGCTTAGGAAAGTCTTAGAAGCCCTTTTAAACGTAGATAATTCGGAGCTCTGTCTCCCAGTCAAAATAAAAGTCTCAAATAGGAATAAGATTCGTCCAGATTTGTGTCATTTAATTGCGAGCGATTTTTGCATAGTAAACGTCCGAATTAGGAAAATCCTATTTCACAAGGAATTGTGGCATTTTGAGTTAGCTTTACAGCGCCGCTTAAATCACTTCAATCCGATATTTGACCAAAACGTTATAGTCAAAATACTGAGATATATGCAGAATCTGAATTTGAATCCAATCCGAAATTTTATCCAATCTGAACTTTAATCCAATATGATCTTTAATCCGATTTAACCTTTTCTTGGATTTGGTTAGACTTAACCACATCATCTAGGTCTTCTCAAAGTATGCTTTATTCCAAACTTTGCAACTTTTCCGTTAAAGCTGTAGTTTTTCTCCAATAACCTACAAAATACTAAAAACACAAAACTAACACAAAACATTAAATAACGACACAACTAAAGGATTAACTAATGTAAATAAAGGGGTCCAAATATGAAATATTTGGCACTTATCACATGGGAATTTACATGGATTACTCTTTCACTGCTAATGGTTTATAATTGAGTCCCTACATATGGTTCCATAGTGGTTGTTTGTGAAATAAAACAAAATGTTGTCATTTGAACAAAGACTCTCCAAGACATGATAATGGTGGCCCAGATTTAGTTTATCATATTTATTATTTTTGGTTTATTGAGAAAATCCTTCAGCAACATCTCTAATGTTTGAGTATATTTTATGATCGTGTTAATGCTTTGGAAGTAAGAAACTTCCCAATCTTTTGGATTGCAGTAAGCTTAGTTTGAGGGTTAATTTGGGTTAGGTAGCTTAGTTAGAGGGTTAATTTGGGTTTTGGCTCACTAGGAACAGTTGGAAGGATGCCTTGGGCATTTTGGACTCTCTGACCGAATGTACACTCTTGTCGTTAATATAGGACGTACGTGGGGGGACCCCCGTACATACGCCTGCAAAAAGTACAAGGATGTACGCCAAGGACTACCTGGACGTACGTTGCATTTTGAAAATCCTTTGGATAATACCTGGACGTACGCTACAGCCTTTGGAGCGTTGTGTAAATAGTATCGAAAGTACGCCCTAATACTACCGGACATCCTCTACTTTTCAGAATAGTTGGTACTGCCCTCTGCTTTTTCTCACCTATAAATACCCCCCTTACCTTCGACCTCTGACACCCATTTTCACCCCCAGGTTCCCAGAACTTTTTGTGAGTGTGTTCTTGTGAGTTTTGTGAAGAAGGAGAGGAGGTCTTGGAAGGCTTGCTTCTAGGAGGTAACCCTCTACGCTTAACTTTTCTTTTTTATGTCGTTATGCTCTTTTAATGCTTGATTAGACTAGCTTAGTCGTTTTGAGTTTTTAGCTAGGTTATGCTTTAATCTTGGCGGACTAATGCTTTACCTTTATCGAACGTGTTTTCGCATGTATGGATACCTGATGAGTGCCAAATATTGCATATTTGGACCCCTTAATTTGCATTTCCTAAGCTTTTAGCTTTATTATGTTTTGATGTTTTGGTTAGTTTTGGTGTTTTAGTGATTTGCAGGTTGTTAAGAGAAAAATGCAGCTTTAAGGTGAGATTTGCAACTCATTCCATTAATTATGGGGCTTAAAACACTTCAGAGAGCATTGGTAGTAAATTGAGATCGAGCGATGATTCGCACTCGACAAGTCCCACTAAAAAGGCCATATCTAGAGTTGTGTAGCTAGGATTGAAGCGATCTTTGTGTCATTGGAAAGCTAACTCAAAGATCTACAAAGTCATTTTTCACAAGAGTAGGCTAATTCGGAGTAGAAGTGCACTCAAGCGCACTTTTAGTGCGATCGAGCGCATTCACGCCCTATGCAGCAGGAGACATGTTGCACGAGTGCAATCGAGCGCACCTAGAGTGCGATCAAGTGCACTCGGCCGACCTGGCAATGCTGAAACCCTAAAATTAGCTTATAAATTTCATTCTTTTCCATTATAAACGTACAGAGACATGCCAGGGGCGCCGTACTTTGTCAAAATTCATGTTTTCTGGGTTTTTGGAGCTTTGAACTCCAATTATATTGTAAGTTTTACATTTTTACATGATGTCAATTTATTTTGTTATGTTTTTGTTATCATTAGAGGCTAAAACCTTCAGCTAAGGTTGAAGATGAAGCCTCGTCATTGATAAACATTCATGTTCTTGTTGTTTTATGTATACAATGTGATTTTTAATTCAATTGTTGTTCAAAGTCAATTCAATTGTTTTATTCATGCTAAATTTTATATTCGTTGTGTTTCGTCTGGGGGTACATCGAATGATTAGATTAAGACTAATATCTATTGTGATCTACGGATACAGTGGATGATTTGATCTCAATTAAATATTCGTTGTGCTTCTTTTAACGGATGGATTCATTGAATGATTTAATGTGCGTGTTTACGACTTTTGAACAATGTAAAAACTTTTCGGTTGTCTATTGTATACATATAATGCAAGAAGATGTTGTTTGATTTGGTGAGGCGGATTCGGATAACCTTAGTACTTTTCCCATTAATTGTTTTCAAATCATTTAGTTTAGTTTATGTTTTTTTTGCACGACAGAAATACGAAATTTGGAACTAGGTTAAGATAAAATTGTTTTAAACAAAAAATTGATTTTCGCAAACACAACTCCCTGTGAATTCAACCTCGCACTTGCATACACACTTTACTGCACACGACTCCTGTGCTTGCGAGTACAATTAAATTTATATATTAATACCTTATTTTGAGATAGGAAGCCTTAGAAAGCCTTTTGGTAAACTTAGAAATTGGCTTGGGAGGATAGGAGGACGCATGGACAAAATGAGGTTCAACCTGAAAACCATCTACGCGGACGTATGGCCTTGAGCCCGAACGTACGGTCAGAAGCATTCCAGGGAACGCTATTTTGGGCGGCCGTCCAATAGCTCCTGTTTCCATGTTTTAGGGTTGTTTTAGTTAGACTTAGGACTAATAGAAGGTTTTCCATAGATTTGGAGAACCTAGACCGTTTGGAGGAATATTCGGAGACTTTGTTCGACCTAGGTGAGTTTTAACTCACATAATGCTCGCAATTTATTTTCCAATATTGCACGTCTATTTTGTGTTCTAAAACATGCATATATATTTGCAATTTTCACGATATACACTTATTGCACATGAACTCTAGCTTTTTGTGGAAAAACATTGTATTGAACATGTTAATGAAAGTGAGACTTGTAAAAAGGGCATGCATGTAAAATACGAACAAGATTAATTGCATCGTATGACATGGTACACCAGTACGTACAGGAAAACGACCATGGGCTTGCAAGGTTCACATCAGTGACAGTGACAAAATAAGATACTGTTCTACATAAGCCAAATATAATTTTATATTATTTATTTATTTGTTTTTAAATTTCAAGTTGTTATAAAAAATTGCTTTAAAGAAGACTAGTCATGTCCAAAAAATATAATTTAATATTACTCAAAAACACATATAAAAATACTTATTGTCAATTTTTCATATTAAAAAAAAAAAACCAAAATAATAATAATAACGTCAATTCTGCTAACGTAATTACTTCAAAATATACGTAAATGTATTGGTTGGGTGTGATTTCGCTTGCAGGGAATCTTTTGTGTGTGCATAAATCATGACACACCAAGACCATTCTAGTCGACTTCAACAGGCTTATTATGTGGAGATAGGGGTGGCAATTCGGGTAATTGGGTAGACCCGATTAAGACTCACTAAGACCCGCGACCCGATTACCTAAGACATGAACACGATCCGTTTAGCTAATCGGGTTAACGGGTCTGACACGATTATGACACGGAAAATACCCGGGTAACCTGACACGACCCGTTTAACATTACCGGGTAAGATTGGGTAAACACGACCTGACACGACCCATGCGTTGAACAGATAATTCGACCCGACCCGACCTGAAAATATGTAGAAAACTAAGAAAAGCCATTTGAGCAACCGACATGCTTCTTTTGTTGAGCTGCTTGAGCATTAGATCTACAAGGAATTAAATAGAATAAAAAATGGAAAAGAATGTGCAGGAAGGACCAATCGCCGGTTTGGGTGGGGGGAGCTGGCGGATGGTGGGGTAGTGGGCTGAGAGGGAGTGCCGGTCCGCCGGAGAGGGAGAGAGGAGAGAGAGGCGTCGCCGGTGGGGGGGGGGGGCTGGCGGCTGGCAATTGGCGATTGGTGGGGTAGTGGGCTCGTGAGGCCATGACCGTGAGGGACGAGGGTGAGCAACTGAGCGTGGCTGCTTGAGTGTCTGAGAGGGTGGGAGTAGTCGTGTTTAGTTTAGGGAATTAGGAAATTTTGATTTTAGGGTTTCACTTTCACTTTTTATTTGTTATTCACTTATTCTTACTTTCTTAGTTCTTAGTTCTTGCTTCAGATACTTCTTACCGGGTTGCACAGTTGCACTTGCGGGTTGGGCACTTGGGCTTACGCAGTTACGCGTGAGGTGGGTTTTTTTTTTATGTATTTTTTATATTTTTTATATTTAAATAAGTTAACGGGTCTGGCGGGTCGACCCGTCAGACACGAAGTTATCCGGGTCTTAATCGGGTAGACCCAATTAAGACTCAAACCCGATAAGCCCAAACCCATTACCTGCTAACTTCGTGTCGGATTCGCGGGTCGTGTCCAAATTGCCGGCCCTATGTAGAGAGGCTTTTCTTCTAAGATAAATTTAAAAATGTGTCGCATTAAGTAGGTTGTGAGTGTGACGAGAAATGACCATTGGGATGCCATAACCAATGCAGCAAAAAATTTAATTTAATTTTTTTTTACTTCACAAGGCCCTAAAATTCTTCAAATAAAAACTTATATATTTATATTAATTTGAAATCTGTTAGAACAGTTTTCAGCTTGTGTGAACATGTTCTTTGAGGTAAGGTTGATCTCCAACTGTGTTTTCCGATGCATTATTCACGTTTCTTTGATCTCTGCAAAGTAGTAACAATTAAGAAAACTCGTCGCGGGGTGTTGGAGAGAAACCGGCGAGGTTTTTCTCCGATGCCTAAATCAGTATTTTTGAGTAATATATGATCAATCTACAATAATTCAATTTGAAGTTTATACTTGAGGTTTATGCCTATTTATAGGCGGTGAAAATATATTTAAGCTTTGGATTAGGTCTTCTATTTTAATATGATATGGAACTGCTGAGAGTTTGACTTAGATTCGGGATCTAAATCATCTAACACCAATTTAGCTTGAAGTTGGACTTATGCGCGGATTCTTCAAGAAGTCATAATCACACCAAGATGGAGATACCTACTCCATTCTAGCTTGGGATAGGTGTCTAATCCGGATTTCACGGAATAAACCTGTTCCAGATATCCAAGGGTTGAGACCCAACTACACCCAGCCTAATCTTAAGAGATAATGATCCTTTAAACCTTCTGCATTGTCTGGCATCTCCTCATAAATGCTTGTTCCAAGGTCGGTACGTGGTAGCTGAATTTGGGTTCGGGGATACTTTCAGTCCTAAGACCAAATCTGGTCATTATGGCTGTGTTTGGCAAAGTGTCGGATCGGACCGGACCCAAATTTTTTTTAAAAAAAATCTCAAAGTCAACTTCAATATTCTTGTTATTTACATCACATCAATCACTTTTATTACTATTCAAATAAAAAAATTACTACAAAACAATTTTTTTTTTTTTTTCATTTTTTTATACAAAATATTTTTACTTTTTTCTCTCATATTAATCAAATCTGCTACAGTACCGTTCCACTTCCCTTTTTCATTCCATTGCTAAACACAGCCTATCTGTAATGTATTCCAGGGATAGCTCCATTCCCGAGAATAAAGGCAGTGTTTGCGTAAGGAACGGAGTGGTACTGTATCTAGAACGGTACTGTTCCAGCTACAGTACTGATATTGTAGATGTCTGAAAAGCCCTCCCCTATTTTCAAAAAAATCACTTCCCTCACACACCCCAATAACCTACTGCAGTGAAATTTATTCTCATTTAACCAAACCACCGAACCACCCCCCATAACTTCTCTTTCTCTTTTAACGAAATGCTCTGTGGGTGTGTGACGAAATGAAAAATGGAAGGGGTTTGGGGAAGAAATATGGGAGAAGCCAAAGAAGAGGACTTTTTCAAAAAATGTGGGAGAAGCCGAAGAAGAAGCTGTAGAAAATTTGTTTTTTTTTTTTTTTTTTTCTTTTACGTTGAAAGAGAAAGAGGAGTTGTGGAAGAAGCCGAAGAAGAAGCTATAAATGTATTTTTTTTCTTTTTTGTTGAAAGAGACAGAGGAGTTGTGGGAGAAGCCGAAGAAGAAGCTGTAGATGCAGTTTTTTTTTTTTTTTTTTCTTTTTCGTTGAAAGAGAAAAAGGAGTTGTGGGAGAAGCCGAAGAAGAAGCTGTAGATGCAGTTTTGTTTTGTTTTTTTTCTTTTTCTTTTTCATTGAAAGAGAAAGAGGAGTTAGGGGAGGTGGTTTGGTTAAATGAGAATAAATTTCACTGTAGCAAGTTATTGGGGTGCGTAAGGAAAGTGATTTTTTTGAAAATAGGGAAGGGTTTTTCAGACATCTACAGTACCGGTATTGTAGCTGGAACAGTACCGTTCCAGCTACAGTACTGCTCCGTTCCTTACGCAAACACTGTCAAATATTCTCCTTGCCTCCCCGGACATGGATTGGGATCCCCATAAACGTTTAAAAATTGTAAGAGTAACAATTTTGAAATACAAGCCCTTAGATACATCTAAGGGCCTGCAACGTTTAAAAACTGTATCTAAGGGCTTGCATCTAAGCACCTGTTCCCGAGGTTTACAAATAAAAAAAAACGCCTTTTTGTTGGTCTCTTTCTCCATGTCTTGTCAGTCTTCTTCTTCTTTCTTTATTTCTTTTCTCATTTCTCTTCTCTCTTTCCTTTCTTTCGTTTTCTCCTCTCTTCTTCTCTTTCTATTTTTTCCCTACAGAACTGATTGGTTCCTTTAAAAAATTGCCGTGGACCCGAAAATTCTTCTAAATTTCTAGGAACAAATTTGAAAAAAAAAAAAGACAAATTGTTATGGTTGTTGCTACTCTGTTCAAGCACAGAACTCGGTTTCTTTTTTTCTTTTCTTTTTTTATGAATCAGTCAAATTGTTTTGGGTCTTCTTTTTTTTTTTTTTTTTTTTTTTCTTTTTTTAATAAAAAGAAACATCTAGGTAGGTGAAATGCAAGCTCAGCTCTTGAATTCTCTGAAGACAATTCCAAAATACCTTTGTGTTTAAGCGTAATTCTAATACCAATAACCTATTATCTCTCTCCCCCTATTAGGAAGTCAGATTCAGATTTTTGGGTAAAGGAAGATTCCAAAGGAATGAAGAAAATATTCATTTGTGCTGCAGATAGAATATTGCAGAAAAGCTGTTGGTTTAACTCTCTACTTCTGGGGTAGTTTAGGTTTCAACAGAATTTTTTTATTTTCTGAAATATCTGTAAATTGTTGTATCTTTTGCTGCTAAGTTGCGTCTTGTTTCTTGAGATGTTTTCGATTGGCTTTTGTAGTCTGGGGTGGTAGTGGTTTCTCCTTTTGAGACTGGTTTGTTATATCTGGATGGTAGTGGTTTCTCCTTTTGAGACTGGTTTGTGATATCTGGAGGTTGGTTTTGTATTTCAGCTTGTTTCTGGTTGTTAATTAAGAAAGAAAGTATTTACTCATAAAAATAAAAAGAAGAAGAAGAAGAAAAAAAATAGAAAAGACAAATAGAGACTTGGAGAGAGAAAACAACAAAAAAGCTTTTTTTATCTGTAAGCCTCGGGAACAGGTGCTTAGATGTAGGCCCTTAGACGCATCTAAGGGCCTATATTTCAAAATTGTTGCCTTGGCAATTTTTAAACATTGCCTGGATCCCAATCCAATCTACACACCTCATTAAATGCCAACACACTCCTTCAAATTTTATTTTATTTTATTTTATTTTTACATTTAAATTTTAAAATTAAATTAGTATTTTAATGAGGTGTCTAATGGCTGTTAAAAAAATTTGACGGTAGGAAGTTTATTGGCATTTCGATTGATTCAGGGAGTAAATTGTCGAAAAAAGAAACGTAGAGACGCTACAAAAAAAGAATTTTTTCCTGACATGCATTTTTTGACCTGTGTCAGGCGTTAAAATTTTGGATGTCAGAAACGAAAAAATTTTGACGTGTCCAAATTAGCACGTCAAAATTTTTTTCTGACGTGTCACTTTCTAACACATCAAAAATTTTTCTGATGTGTCAAAATTGACACGTTAGTAAATTTTAAAAATTTATTAAAAAATAATAATTTTTCTTTTTTTAAATTTTTTCTAGAATTTTTTTTCAATTAAAAAATTTATTAATTTAAATTATTTTTCAATTATATATATATTTTAATTCTTTTCCTTCTTGTCACCAACGTCGTTTCTCCCAGCTCTCTCCCTCTCTTCTTTTCTCCATTTTCTCTCTCTCTCTCTCTCTTCTTTTCTCCATTTTCGTTAATTCTCCAGCTAACTCTCCCTCTCTTCTTTTCTCCATTTTCTCACTCTCTCTCTCTCTTCTTTCCTCCATTTTCAAGAACTCAAACCCAAAAAATCTTCAAAAAATCATTCTGAAAAATGAAAAACCCAAACGTCAAACCTAACAAATCTTCAAAAACCCAAAAAAATCTTCTTAACTTCTCTTCTTCTTCTTCTCCTTTTTCTTCTTCTTTTGCTCTTGTAGTATATGTGTTACAAACATTATTTTTTAATTGTTTTGTTATTAAAACTTTGCAAAGCCATTATTTTTTTTTTAACCGTTTAAATCATTAAAGTTTTATTTACAAAGGTTTTAATTCTTTTATTATTGACTGTCATTAGCTTATATATATATAACTGTTTAGAGTTAATAAGTTTTACTGCATTTTATAACAACTTTTATGCTGGGAGTTTTTTACGTTATGACCGTTTGGTCATTAGACTTCCTTTATGACATTAAAAAGAAACTTTCCAGCACTTATATATATATATATATATATATATATATATATATATATATATATATATATATATGTGTGTGTGTGTGTGTGTGTGTGTGTGTGTGTGTGTTGAGCTCTAATAAGGAAATATAGGAAAAACCGCCTACTTTTCTTTCCAATAATTATAGTGTTGTAAAACACTTGTTTTTTGGCATAAAGCCATATGCTATATTATTGTTTTTTTTTTTTTTATCTACAAAGAATATTCTGAAGTCCCTCATCCACTTTGACAATTGGGTTGTTCTATTACTCTTCGTTATTGGAAGTGCGTCCTTAACGAAGGTGGACGCTATAGTCTAATCTTGAGAGGTTGCATATCAAAGGATCCGATCACACCGAGTTATACACTCCGGGAGGCATGAATCAACCTTTAAGGACAACGCTCTTGCGTGATTTTATAGTATTGTGAGATCTTTTCATACTTTACTTTTCATCTCTTGTACTTTATTAATTTTATTGTTAATTTTTATATTGTAATTATTTTATATCAATGAGAATTTGTGCACCATCCAAAATTATTTCCAACAATCTTAAAGGTTGAGTCGTGATGGTTGTACAAATATTTTGGTTATGACTATAACAACTGTATTTAAACTTGTGAAAAGTCAAATACTATAAAAGCTTGTGATATACAATTCGCATATGAGAACGATGAAATCAATTTTTGGGTGGAAAGATTTTGTTGTGAAAAATCTGATAATTGATTTGTTTATCAGAAAAAGAACTTAATCTCATGTGTAGGTATTGAAAATGAAAATACTTTAATTGAAAGAATTTTCGATTATTTGAACTCAAATTTATGTTAATTTAATTTGTTTGTCAAATAATCTTTTATTGTTGGGTTACTATTCTTACAATAAAAAGAGATAAGCCTTTTTATAGATTTTTAGAACTTAGCACTTTTTTCTTATGTTGTGCTAAGCTTGGCTGGAAAACATCCATGTAAATTAATAATAATAATTGTGAGTGGTTACTCATTTTGTGATTGAGAAAATACATAGGTATTGCTAATTGTGTGCAGAAAATACCACTTTGCTAAAGATTTTGGCAGGTAAGCACATAATAAGAGGAAGAGATATGGTGCGCGTATTAAGTAGATCGGTTCTCACGACACCTAGTTGGAGTGTGGTGACAACAATCTATTTTGGAAGATCTTGGAGTAAAGCTGTTGGCTCCGCTGTGAGTTTTAAACTCTGATTCATAGGTCTTATTTTTTAAGACATAATATGTAAGAATTCAATATATAATTAAATGCTAATTGACAATAAATTTAGCAGTGAAATGAATAATTATATAAATACATCTAGCCATGCTTTGCTCAAGCCAATTGAAGAATAGCTTCAAAGAAACAAAATCTAGAAAACTAAAAATATTGAGAGGTTCTTCAGACCTATGCCTACCAGTGAGTGCCAATTGATGGAATACACAGACCTTATTTATAAGTAGGTCAGGGGACCCTTAATTAGAGCTGTTACCTTAATTATTCCTCCCATTAAAGAATAAAAATCAAATCAATACAGTTAATTGATTCCACAAAAATAAAATCATTAATGAAATCAAATACTTGTTCCATAAGAATTAAATCAGTGATTTAATTCAGAATATTTGATTGAAATCAAATACTTGTTCCACAATAATTAAATCAATAATTTAATTCAGAATATTTGATTTACACAATAAGCTTTAATTGGAATAAATTATTGAACACCGTAATTTTATAATTACAATAATATATGTGACATAAGGGACATACTTTAAATGAAATTTTTTACATTCTCCCACTTGGCCCTTATGACACATAAATTCCTTATGGTGTTCAATTCTATGATATGGCCAATACTTTATTGATTCCAACCATTCATGGAATCCTCCCACTCATTCAAGGAATACCACACACGAATCATAGCGGTAAAGCTTTTATATGATAAGCCGTCCCTTCCATGTATCACGATGTGCAATACCTCCTTAAATGAGTACCTTATGGATAATGTGCTTTATGAATGAACTTCCTTTAAGTCATTCGAGTCCAACTTTAATTTTATCCCCATGGATAAGAATAATATATTTACGCACAAAAATCTTTATAACATTACTTTTATGTTTATAGACCAATTAAAGAGAAACTAAGCACAAATGAACTAATAAATCTCATATATTCCACATGATTTTATACTTTCTTTACCAGTAAACCTTTAGTCATGGGATCCGCAATCATTAATTCAATACTTATATGCTCAATAGACACTTCATTTCACTTAATGTTCTCTTTGAGATACTTTATGTCGATATAAATACTTCTGCTTCTACTCAGTTTAATCTTAGAAAAGATAACTGTAGTAGAATTAACTCAGAAGATCTTTATGGGTCTAACTACAAAATCGACAATCTTGAAACCTTTAACAAAAATGTCTCAACCATAATGCCTGTGTAATTAATTCACAGCATGTAATGACTTTTGCTTTCATGGTAGATGTAGCAACTGTAGTCTGCTTACTGCATATTCAATACATATATACTGAAGTTGATTCTCTACTATCTACACATTTAGCAAAAATCAAACCTGAATAAACACCACCAAATGGTAAGTGTATTTTTAGGTTAAACTGTAGTTCTTGGTTCATTGCATATTCCACATGACTTTATCGACCCAATAGTCCAACTGCTATTCAATGTCAGGTCTAATGTAGATCTGTGCATATATATGGAATATTTTTTATTTGCCTTTGTTTAAATACATTCTGGGACATTATCCCCCTTAATAATAGGTGCTACTGAAGATTCATAGTTCTTCATTCTGAATCTCTACCAAAACTTTAGTGGGAGGAACTTTATGTAGCAAACCTAAATTAGTGCGTGCAAGCAAAATATTATTTATATATAGGACTAAAAGAAATGTAATTTTACTCCCACTGACTTTAAGGTATATTCAATGATTAACAAGGTTCTCAATAAAACCATGTGAGACAATAACCTTGTAAAATATTATATACCATTAGTGAGAGACATATCTTAGTCCATTAATAGATATCCTTAATTTGCAAGCTTTCTGACTGTTATTAATAAAACCCCTTATATTGTCTTATGTACACCTCCTCTTTAAGATCCTTATTCAGGAAAATTGTTTTTTACATCCTTTTAATATAGCTCTAAACCAAAATGAGCTACTCATACCATGATAATAAATGCCTTCCTTTTAAGTAAGATCATTGGCTACAAGTCTAGCTTTATATCGTTCAACATTACCCGAAAGCATCCTTTTAGGTTTTGTAAACCCATTTGCAGCCTATGGCTACAACTCCCTTTGGTAAGTCAATAAGATTGCAGACTTGAATTTTAGCCAATGATTTCATCTCCTCCTTCATGGCATTGAAAAACAATGAGAAGTTATCTCCATCCAAAATGATGTGAAAACAATTTTTGGATCGTCCTTAGGTCCGACATAAAATCAGACTCCTGGATGTATACAACATAATCACTAGGGATTGTTGGTCACCTTATTCTAGAGAATCTTCTTAATCCTACTTCATGTACTTTTGACAAAGTCTGAGTAGGTTCATTCTGAACTTGTTCCTTATGAGTTGACTGTTCTGAAACCGATTGTGGTTCAAGATAATCAAATTGATTTTCCTTAAGCACAATCAAACACCCTTCATGTGAAGGAGCACCAGTCAACTCTTGTGCTTCCTCTAATTCAATCCCTTGAGGATAAGCACTCCCACTAAGTTCAGCGTCCTCTAGAAATTTTGAATATCTAGACTCAACAATTCTAGGACTAAATGAAGAACAGTAAAGCCTAAACCTCTTGGAGTTTACTGTATAACCTATAAAATTTCGCTAGTTGTCCTTGAATCTAATTACCTTAGGTGTGGATTACAAATCCTCACTATAGCAGGACAACCCCATATATGTAAACAATTTGAACTTGGTTCCATTCATTCCTTAATTTAGGTGTCTTATGGACAACCCTAAATGGAACCCAGTTAAATGTATACACAACGGTTTTCAAGGCTTCACTCCATTAGGAGAATAGAATGTCCCATTTTCATGTACCTACCATAATATTATCTGCCTCTATCAGATCTTACGATCTTGACTTCCTTTTGTTTTGTTTCTCTACTTCAACCTTATAGGTACTGAAAGCATTTAATGCCCAAACCTTATGATTTAGAAGATAGAGATACATAAACCTTATATAATTATTACCGAAAGAGATAAGATATCTCTAACCATTTAGGCAAGAAGTATGGAAAAGGTCTACACTTGTAGATGATCTCAAGAATCTCAAAAACCCTTTTGTTGGCATATTTAGTGGTATAGTTGGTGTGCTTTTCCTTAATGCAGTCCACATAAATACCAAAAATAGTAAATTTCAAGAGTCGTAAAAACTCTATCATTTATCGACATTTTATTCTTTATAGAGATATATTCCAATCTCCAATGCCATAACATAGAGGATTTTCTCATTCATAAGACTCTGCTTTATGTCAACATTTATATGCATGGATTAATTTTTCAAAAATTGGGATCTAGATCAATTAATATTCCACTCAAAAATTTTAATAAAGTTCAAATTTGATTTTAACAAACTAAAATAGAAATTTATAAAAGAATTGTGGAATATATAAAACCATTATTAGGTCAAAATGACATAACTGAATTTTTTTAAAAATTAATCTATAGATCCCAACAAATATTATTAGAAAACCCTGCATTATGTTGACAACGTGGACCGCTAAACCAAATTCAATCCACACAGTATTTAGGAGAGCCAATAAAAGAGATTCATGACACAGTAAATGTATGAGATTACCTTTATTTCAAGTCATTTATGATACTTTATGCAATCATTCTTTATATGCCCATAATTTTCCTTAGTGTAAAAGAAACAAGTATCTTAATTGCCATAACACTTTGTTGGCACCTTATTCTCATTCATCAACTATTGGACATGATTGCCTATCAAGGTCTTTTCTGTAACATGAGTAACTCATGTCTTAATCTCTCATCTTCTTGAACACACATGATTAGAAGTTTCTTTATTGATCAGTTATCTTTATATGTGCCACAAGATATTTGGAAAAATACCAAATTTAGATGAGAGAATTTAAAATAAAAATGACTCAAAACTCAACCTTTAGGGACTTTATAATGAGCTGTTATGTCCTTCATTTCCATAATGTGCTCAGGCACATTTGAAACTGTAAAAGGTTTTACTTTAAAGCTTTTCTATTAGGGTGTAGGCCAAAGCCTTATTGGAACTCACTAAATATTCCTCAATGACCTTTCTTTGGCCCTAAAACATTAAGGAATAATACCCTAATGCTTTCCTTGATATGAGATTTTATGAACATTGAAACTTAAGCGATTTAAATCACTACAATCGTTCATGTTTAACAATCTCATGTGGCGTACTTGATTTCGTCCATACGAAGCGCCAATTCAGTCTCCAAATACCCCAAAGTGAAATGCACATTTTCTTTTCAGTCAGGAAAAATTACCACTAGGAATTATTGGAACATAAAATACTAATAATTAAAGTAGTAGGAATACATCCAATAACCAAGAAAAATAATATACTTTAATGCTATGAAATAACCTTATTTAAATTAACCAATGTTAATTTAATAGTAAATTTTAACCTACCTGTGGGCAAACGTGCATCACACATGACATTTACTCTTTATTAATAAGACTAATAAATTTAGCATTAATAAATAAAATTTTCCGTACCTGTGGGCCTAAGAGAAATTTTATTTTCAATGTTAAATTTACTATCTTATTCTAATTAAGTCATAAAAATAAAAATGTCCTTGTGGGGATAGGCAAATTAAATTTATGAATTAATTACGACACGATGTTAATTTTCTTTATGAAGTTCATATATATAATCTTGATGCAATTATCATTATAAAATCGGGATACTGTGGCTCTCCCAAAATTATTATGACAATTACGACTTCATTAACATCGAATTTATTTAAATTAACTAATGTTAATTTAATAGTAAATTTCAACCTACCTGTGGGCAAAGGTTGCATCACACATGAAATTTAATTTTTATTAATAGGACTAATAAATTTAACATTAATAAATAAAATTCTCCGTATCTGTGGGCCTAAGAGAAATTTTATTTTTAAAGTTAAATTTATTATCTTATTCTAATTAAGTCATAAAAATAATAACGTCACTGTGGGGATTAGTAATGAAATTTATGAATTAATTACAACATGATATTAATTTTCCTTATGAAGTTCACATATATGATCTTGGTACAATTATCATCATAAAATCGGGATACTGTGGCTCTCTCAAAATTATTATGATAATCTCGACTTCATTAACATCAATAACTGTATAGATGGCAAAATAAAGTTCCCAAGAATAAAACACAAAACCAACATGTCAGTGGGTAAATAGTATTTTTCTAAAGTACAACCGGATAGTGTCCCAGGTAAGTGAGGGGGCGCTCAATGGCACACTTAAGTCCCAAGACTTGCCTTGCCAGAGGTTTCCGATTGCAATTTTGGATAGTACCATAAACATTCACCAACACATGAGGCTTAGTTAATTATTCTCAGGTTCAGGCATCAAGCAATTTATATTTAAACAATTAAAAGAATAAATATATCCTTAAGTTCATGTATTAAAGAAACAATAATTTAATACTGAACACTTTAAATCATAACAGAAATAAAAATGTAACAATAGCACATAATAATCTGCATAGCCTAATAGTCTTGAAAGTAGCCTTAGGCCTTTTATACCTAAAGAACCCAAGTTCTAAAACCCACTGCCCTGCACCACCCCCCACACACTTTTTTTTTTTTTTTTTTTTTTTTTATATCTAGATGGGCCAGCTACTTAAACCAGGTGGGGCTACTGGAATGGGCTAGCTCCTTTACTGCAAATACGGGCCCAGAATTGGGTTACTGGATCGGGTCAGCCCAAATTCATTATTATTATTATTATTTTGGACTAGGCCAGTGGCCCACATACTGACCCGGTTTCCTTATAGGTCAAAAAACCCTACCCAAAAACCTTAAGTTCCAACCCAGAAAAAATCTCAACCCTAGCCGCCGCCCTTCCTCTTCCCCATATGCCCCCACCGCCACCCTTTCCTCATGCGCCGGCACCGGCGCCGCTTCCTTAATGCGCCGGCCACTGTCACCGGTAAGGGGCCGCTGCACACTTTATGTGACCAAAGCCGCTGCAGGTGTTCCACATAGGCGGCCGTGATGAGCCACTGCACAGCAGACAATGCCGATCGGTAGGGGGTCGTAACTCCGTCTAACCCACAACTATAGGATCCTTTTGTGCTCACCCACAGGACCAAAATCGATGTTCTTTCCAGTGCACAGGTAGCCCGTATAGGGATACCGTTTGCTAATTAGAACAAGTGCCGTTGCTTCTTTATGCGGCGAAAAAAAACCGCTTGTTGGTGGCTGGGCAGTGGGTCACGGTGGGTTACTCATGGGCGTGGGTCTTTGGCTGGTTAAGAACAAATGGTTCTTGTAAAGAGACAAAAGGTCAATACGGTTAGAGCCTCTCCAAAGATACCCAAAAAATTGTTAGTTTTAATCCAAAATAGAACAATACGTGCAACACCAAGTTAGAAATAAAACACTCAGTGTTAAAGTTGATGCCTTGTTCCAATCAGATTATCAACAATAGAAATATATAAAACTAAACAATTTTCACAAATCGAGCATAATAAACAACACAACTTAATGCTGAGCAAATATGGCACAGAGATGGCTTTGATACCACATGTAAGAGTTCAATATATAATTAAATGCTAATTGACAATAAAATTAGCAGATTATATAAATACCTTTAGCCATGCTTTGCTCAAGCCAATTGAAGAACAGCTTCACATAAACAAAATCTGGAAAACTAAAAAATTGAGAGGTTCTTTTGACCTATGCCTACCAGTGAGTGCCAATTGATGGAATACACAGACCTTATTTATAGGTAGGTCAAGGGACCCTCAATTAGAGCTGTTACCTTAATTATTCCTCCCATCAAGGAATAAAAATCAAATCAATACAGCTAATTGATTCCACAAAAATAAAATCATTAATGAAATCAAATACTTGTTCTACAAGAATTAAATCAGTGATTTAATTCAGAATATTTGATTGAAATCAAATACTTGTTCCACAAGAATTAAATCAGTAATTTAATTCAGAATATTTGATTTACACAATAAGCTTTAATTGGAATAAATTATTGAACACCGTAATTTTATAATTACAATAATATATGTGACATAAGGGACATACTTTAAATGAAATTTCTTACATAATATACATTTCAATTATTAAAATGAAAAAAAAAAAAAAAAAAATTGAAGTTATGATGGTGCTCCTTGATTGAATTAAAGCTTATGCAAAATTTTATAATTACATGAATTTTATATATGATAAGCGGTGGCTTCTATTGATTCATCTATTTCAAAGAAGAAATAGTATCTAGTATTTATGTTAGCTATGGCATGCTAGATTAGCATAAACACTTTAAGTTATTTGGTAATTCCTCATATATATCATTCAGCTTTCAAATTTCTCTGACATGATGATTCAGAATAAAATATATGTGACTATTGAGGTTCATTTGATATATGATAAATTTATCATATCATAAGAATGATATCATTGGCATGTTTATTAAAATGAGCCAATAATAGTTGATTATTATTTGGTTGAATTTGATACTTTGCATATTTATTGGGGCTTTAGTTAAAAAGATTTTATTTTTAAAATCTTGATAGAACTTGAAATATACAATCCCTATATATATAATATATAAGGATCATGTTGAAAAATCACAAGTGATGATTAATATTTAAAAAAAATAGCTTTAGAACTGTCAATTGACAGAAAAGAAAGAAGAGAAAATGACATATCATACTTGGAGAAAGATGAGCTCATAGAAGTCATTTCTTAAAGCATTTGTGTGCTATTATTAAATATATATATATATATATATATATATATATATATATATATATATATATATATATATATATTTTTTCTTGTGACTTTTTGGTTTATTCCATTAATATTTAACTTGATAGATTTATACATATAAATCTTGGCTACATCAAGAGAATGAAGAGAAATTAGAATACTGGAATAAATTATGAATGCTATGATTGTCAATTTTAGGCTATCTACCAAAGTGTGGGGGGAAGCTATTATTTTTTTTTGTCACATTCATAAGCATTGTTTGGAATACCTCGAAGTGTGGGGGTATTTGGCAAATGTTATATTACTCAAACCTGACATGAGGAAACTTGGTTTTAAAACCTATGATTGTGATTTTATTGGTTTTGCATATAATAATTCATGCTATAGATTCCTTATTATCAAGAGTGATGTTTTAGATTACAATAATATTATTGAATCTAAAAAATGTTATTATCTTTGAACATGTGTTCCTTTGAAAAATAAGGAAAAAATATTTCATGATTTTTTGGTGCTTCTAATAAAATTGTTGATGATGTGTAAGAATTGGAGAGAAGCAAGCGAGCTAGAACGAAAAGGAATCTTGGTATGAATTTTATTGCTTATATTGTTGATGATGATCCAATATGTTATGGTGAAGCAATCAAATCTCTTTTTGATGCATTTTTTGGTTAGAAGCTATAAATAATGAATTTGAATAAACTATGTCTAACCGTGATTTGGAACTCCTTGAGTTACCTTCTAAGAGCAAATCAATTCGTTATATATACGTGTTTAAGAAGAAGCTTAAACCGAATGATACAATGAATAAGTACATGGTAGACTTGGTAGCTAAAAACTACAAGTAAATGCAAAATGTTGATTAATTGATACTTATTTTCCGGTTACTAAAATTGCATCTATTGGAATATTATTTGCAATTGCTTATATTTATAAACTTGTTGTACTTCAAATGGATGTCAAAGTTATTTTTCTAAATGATGAAGAGATTTATATGGAGCAGCTCGAGGGACTAGTAATCCCTGGTCAAGAACATAAAGTGTGCAAACTAGTGAAATCCTTGTATGGATTAAAGCAAGCTTCTAAACAATGGCATGAAAAGTTTGACAAGGTGATGTTGTCTAATGCATATTTGATTAATGGTGCAAGTAAATATATGGCAAATTTTACAATAATGAATGTGTCATTATTTATTTTTTAATATATTGATGACTTGCTTATTTTTAACTAACGCTGATGTTGTGCATACAGTTAAATTATTTCTTGTATCTAATTTTGATATGTAAGACATAGGTAAAGCTAATGTCAAATTGGATATTAAAGTTATTAGGGATAATGAATGCATTATTTTATCTCATACATATTATGTTGAAAAGATGCTTAAAATATTTGAGCACTTTTATTATCCACGTATGTCTACACCATATGATTCAAAAATACATTTGGTTAAAAATCATAGTGATGGTGTTTTTGGAAGAAAAATATGCACAAATCATTGGTAGTTTGATGTTTTGACAAACTATATATGCCTTGGTATTACATATATTGTTAGTAAATTGAGTAGATATACTCATAATCATGGTATTGAGCCATTGTGATACGATCTCTAAATTGTTGAGATTCTCAAAGGGCACAATTAATTTCAGTTTATCTTATTGTGATTATCCTGCAATATTGAAAGGAATGCCACTGTATTATTGATTCAGATGAGCAAAGCCTACTAATGGCTATTATGTGTTTACTCTGGCTGGAAGAGCTATCTCTTGAAAGTCCTCAAAAAGACTTGCATAGCAAGGTTTACTATGAAGTCAAAGTTAATTGCCTTGGAGAAGGCATGAACTGAAGATGAATGGCTAAAGAACCTATTGGTTAATTTATTTAATTTGCCTTTATATGCTAACATAGCTGGATCTATGTGTTTATTGTGATTGTCAGGCTACCAAAGCTCGAGTAAGGAATCTATAATGAGAAAGTGTACAATATTGTGAGGCAGCTTATCAAGACCGGTATATGTCCATGGACTTTGTGAGGTCATAAAAGAATTCTGCAGATTCTTTGACCATGCCACTAGCAAGAAGGCTAGTGAGAGAAGCATCGAGGGGGATAGGACTGATACCCAAATCATGACACTGTGATTGATACCCAACCTCTGTGATTGGAGATCCCATGAATGAGGTTTAATAGGAAATGAAGTCATAAGTGAAATGAGGTACGGTACTGTCAATTTATGTTTATTAACTATCTTGTTGAAAAGATTAGTGATGAGTCCATCCCTATGGTGTAAGACAGTACAAGATGCAGAGTAATTAAGGATGAGCTTAAAGCTCTTAATAGATCCATAGTCCCTACCTGTTGGGATGTGGCGTTCCTTGCACACACTCTTGATGGATACCACCTATATGAGTGTGGATGTGCTATCTCCTATGAGACTTGGGTAGGTCTCTAGAGCGCTCATGAAAGCCATCTTATGGTGTAATAACAAAAGATGCAGAGTGAGTAAGGATGAGTTTAAAACTCTTAATGGGTCCATAGGCCCTCCTTGTTGGGATGAGATGTTCTCTGCACACATTCTTGATGGACGCCACCTATGTGAGTTTGGAGGTGGTGCCGCCTCCTATGAGACTTTAGCAAGTCTTTAAAGCACTCATGAAGCCCAGAGGCGCATGGCCTGTATAAGGCGCCAATCCGCTATAGAACAACCCAATTTTCTTGATTTGATTTTATTTGTTTTTTTTTTTTTTTTGGAGAAAGTTATGTGGATGATAAGTTTAATTAAATTGTGGATTTGGTTAAAAGAGTTTAACTCTACCATAATTCATTAAGTTCCTACTTATTTATCTTAGGTGCGGTTAAAACGTTCGGGTACCACATCGATGCATGCTTTCAATCTCTTTCTAGTTTAATGTTTGTAACATGTGAGGGATTGTTGTAGTATATGTGTTACAAATATTATTTTTTAGTTGTTTTGTTATTAAAACTTTGCAAAACCATTATTATTTTTTAACCGTTTAAATCATTAAAGTTTTATTTACAAAGGTTTTAATTCTTTTATTATTGACTATTTCATATGTTGAAGACCAAGTCTTCAAAGTACTGTCATAAGCTTATATATATATATGTTGAGCTCTAATAAGGAGATATAGGAAAAATCACCTACTTTTCTTTCCAATACGTGTAGTGTTGTAAAACACTTGTTTCTTAGCATAAAGCCATATGCTATATTATTGTTTTTTTTTGTTTACAAAGAATATTCTAAAGTCCTTCATCCACTTTGACAATTGAGTTGTTCTATTACTCTTCGTTATTGGAAGTGCGTCCTTAACGAAGGTGGACATTATAGTCTAATCCTGGGAGGTTGCGTGTTAAAGGATCCGATCGCACCGAATTATACACTCTGGGAGGCACGAATCAACCTTTAAAGACAACGCTCTTGCGTGATTCTATAGCATTGTGAGATCATTCCATACTTTACTTTTCATCTCTTGTACTTTATTTATTTTATTGTTAATTTTTATATTGTAATTATTTTATATCAATGAAAATTTGTGCACCATCCAAAATTATTTCCAACATCTGCTTCTCTTCTCATTTCTTTTTCTTCTTCTGCTGCCTTGCAAAGAGATTGAGAGAGAAGAAGGAGATTGAGAAAGGGAAAGAAGATCTAGAATTAAAAGAAAAGAAGACCTGGAAATAATAAATAAGAAAAGAGGAAAAGAAGAGGAAAAAAGTTGAATGTCCCCCCTTTTTTTTTAGTGACGTGTCAGCATTTTACCACGTCAGAAATTAGCATGTCAGAAATTTCTGACGTGGTAAACTAGCATGTCAGAAATTTTTCGTTCAAAAAAAAAAAGAAAAAGAAATAGAGTAGAAAACATTTTTTTAAAAAAAAAAAAAAAAAATTTCTATATTACTGCATGGAGAATAATAAATCAAAGAAATTCAGATCGGAAGGCCAAGAGTAGCAATAGAGTTATTTAATAAAGATCTGGAAAGATTTTGAGTCTCATTTTCATTTGAAAATCATTCCTAATAAAAAACAAAAATTAGATATATAATATAAATAAACCTGACATATATATATATATATATATATATATATATATTTCTTGACGTGTCAAAATTTGCCACGTCAATAAATATTTAAATTTTAAGTTATTTAAATAAATTTTTTAAAAATCAAATTGAATTTAAATTTCCTGACGTGTTGTATGTAACACGTCAATAAATATTTACGTGTCACATTCAACACGTCAAAAAAAATTTATTGACGTGTCACATTCAGCACGTCAAAAAAAAAAAAAATTGTTGACGTGCTACTTTTGTCACATCAGGAATTATTGACGTGGCAAAAGTTTGGCTAATATTTGTCGCATGAAAAACTATCCCTTTTTTTGTAGTGAGAGTTTTAATTTTGACGAGTTAAATTAGAGACTTATAATATATTTATCCTTATTTTTATTATAGGTTAATAATATAGCTATTGCTTACCGTTAATAGAATGAGGTTTTTGTTATCAACTTTTCACAAAATAAAAGTATGTAATGATGGGAAGGAGTTCGTCCGAGCTTATTACAAACATTGACGAAGATTTTCTACTAAAAGGTTAGTACATTTTCAAATTACAAAATTTAGACGGGTTATATGCATTGAAATTCATAAAAAAATGTTACATGTCAAAAGGGTGCCAAGTTGTCGAGGTAGCTGAAAATTTTTTGCCTCCCAAAATGTTATTTCTTCACTTTTGATTGAAGAAAGATTATTCTTTAGAAAACCAAAATATAATTTTTTTTTTTTTCAAAACTTTTTCACATGCAAGAACCCAAAAAAATATAATTAACTTTTAATTATAACCTACCTACGAAATTAGCCGCTAAAAAAGTCTAAATTTCGTAATTTGAGAGATATTATAATCGGGCTGTTATTCAAAAAAAAAAAAAAAAGAAAAAAAAAAAAGAAGAGGGCATGGAGTGGCTGCCCACCACCTGCAACAGGAGAAAAATGGTGAGCGTCTTATCTGATTTATCTATATATCGTCTTCTATGACTCACTAAACACTAATACCCTACGTACCTACGAGATTAAAAGCTAAAATTGTT
This sequence comes from Corylus avellana, assembly GCF_965113065.1. Taxonomy (NCBI): domain Eukaryota; kingdom Viridiplantae; phylum Streptophyta; class Magnoliopsida; order Fagales; family Betulaceae; genus Corylus; species Corylus avellana. The sequence continues at coordinate 11,306,560 of NC_142497.1, forward strand.
GTAACCATCTATCTTATCTTTGACTTTGACAACCATCTGACGTCAGCCTAGCTCAAGCTCATCTCCTCAGTGATGAGGGATGATAGAGAGAATATGTTCATGCACGCTCGTTTTTTTAATATTTTTTAATATTAAAATAATATATTTTTTAATATTTTAATTATAAAAAATATATATATATTAAAAAATATTAAAAAACATGAGCGTGCGTTCTCTCTATCATCACTCGCTCGGTGACACCAAAGAAACATCCTGATTTGCGTGCTGTAATTGAATACTACTCGCTATAATCTGTAGCATCATCCCATCTGCTTGAATTTCTCTCCGCTTCTCTAATGGAAAAATCGGGGTACGGCCGAGATGGCATCTTCCGGTCTCTCCGGCCGCCTCTTGTGCTCCCCAAAGATCCCAACCTCTCCATGGTCACATTCCTCTTCCGAAACTCTTCCTCTTATCCTCACAAACCGGCCCTTATCGACGCCGATTCCTCCCAAACCTTATCTTTCTCCCACTTCAAATCAACCGTCGCCAGAATCTCCCGCGCCTTTCTTCGCCTCGGCATCACCAAGAACGACGTCGTCCTAATCTTCGCCCCGAATTTTATCCAGTTCCCTCTTTGCTTCCTCGGCATCGTTGCCGTCGGCGCCATCGCCACCACCGCCAACCCCCTCTACACGGTCCGCGAGCTCGCCAGGCAAGTCAAAGATTCGAACCCGAAGTTGATCATAACCGTCCCGGAATTGTGGGACAAAGTCAAAGATTTCAACCTCCCAGCTGTCTTTCTAGGGTCCAATCATTCTTCTTCTTTTTCAAACGTTATCCATTTCGACGCATTGGTTGAATTGGGCGGGTCCGGGTCGGATTTCCCGGACAGCAATGTGAAGCAAAACGACACCGCGGTGCTGCTATACTCTTCCGGGACGACCGGAACGAGCAAGGGGGTGATCCTGACTCACAGGAATTTCATTGCGGCGTCTCTGATGGTGACGATGGACCAAGAGCTCTCCGGCGAGGCGCACAATGTGGTCCTCTGCGTCCTGCCGATGTTCCACGTGTTCGGGCTGGCGGTGATCGTCTACTCGCAGCTACAGATCGGGAGCGCTGTGGTGTCGATGGGAAGGTTCGAGCTGGAGAAGATTCTGAAGACGGTGGAGAGGTACAGGGTGAGCCACTTCTGGGTCGTACCGCCGATCATTCTGGCGCTGGCGAAGAACAGCGTCGTGAAAAAGTACGATCTCTCGTCGTTGAGGCATGTCAGTTCAGGCGCGGCGCCTCTGGGGAAGGATTTGATGGAGGAGTGCGCCAGGAACATTCCTCAGGCCACCATCACTCAGGTGCTTTGACGTGACTGATTTTCATTTGGTAATTGGGCTTCCTTTTAAGCCTGCAGCTTTGACAGCAAACCAAAATAATTATTGGGAAAAATATAAAAAAGCCCCCCAAACTACCAGCCGTTTGCGATTTAGCCCCCTGATGTTCCAAAACTCATAAAGTAGCCCCCCAAACTACCAAAATTTTGCATTTTGGCCACTCCGTTAGTCAAAACCGTTAGTCTGGACGGAAACCTCGAAACGACGCCGTTTTATTAGGGTTAAGTTACGAAATCGCCCTTATGGCATTTTTTTTTTTTTTTTTTTTTTAAAGCTGGAGCAAAACGGCGCCGTTTTGCTTATGGTTAGGGAACCCTAAGCAAAACGGCGCCGTTTTGCTTAGGTTAATAGGTAACAGTTTGGCCTCCTTCTCCTTCACGCTCACGCTCACGCTCACGCATCCGTTCCCCTGGTTCACCCATCCCCCCGCCCGATTCTCGGCTTCCCCGTTCACGCAGCCCCACCGCACGGTGCGCCGCCCGATCGTAGCCATCCCCCGGTCACGCAGCTCCCCTCGCACGCGGCGCCGCCCGATCGTAGCCATCCCCCGGTCACGCAGCCCCCCTCGCACGCTGCCGGCCGGTCGTCGCAGTCCCTTCACGCAGCCCCCCGTTCACGCATCCGGTCCCGTCATCCTGAAGGTAGCCCACTTTCCCGATTGAGTTTTTCCTATGGGTTTGGTTGTTTTGTTAAAGATATTGTGGAGAATGGGTTTGGTTTGTTTGTAGAAGATTTTTCTGGAGAATGAGTTTGGTTGTTTTGCAGAACATTTTGTGGAGAATGGGTTTGGTTGTTTTGTTAAAGATTTTGTGGAGAATGGGTTTGGTTTGTTTGTAGAAGATTTTCCTGGAGAATGGGTTTGGTTGTTTTCCTTCACATTTTGTGGAGAATGGGTTTGGTTGTTTTGTATATGTATTGATGTTCTGATTAAGTGCGAAGGAGAATTCGCTTTATAGTGTCCAAAAGTGATATGGGTCCCTATGTTTAGAATATTTTTGTCTCTATATTTTTGCCTTGTCTGCAGCAGACCCGTTGGTTTTGAATATAATTTTTTTGTTGTTAAAAATTGAAAGTTATTGGTTGCTGTGAATTTTTTTTTGGTTAAACATAGAAAGGTATTGGTTGATGTGTATATTGTTTGCTTATTGTCGGATGGGTTGGTTTAAAATTTTGCATTCTGCCTTCCCTTTGTTCTGTGGTCCCCCTTGTTGTAATGCATGTCACGCAGCTGGTCCCATCGTCAACGATGGAGAAGTTTGCTGGCGAAGATGATGCGAATGGCTGTGTACTGTCGGTGGGAAGTTCGCCGGCGAAGTCTACCTCTACGTGTACGAAATGCCTATGCGGAATAGAATCACCAGTGATGACTTCTCGCACGCAGAAAAATCTTGGTAGAAGGTTTATTGGATGCGGTAAATATAAGGTGCGAATTTAGGTTTTAAAAATTAGGGGTTTTCGATTTCTTTCTTTCTTTCTTTCTTTATGCTTTTCTCCATTTGATTCAAATCTGTACAGTGATTGCTGGTTTGGATTTGTGGGTCTATTCTAAGAGATGTGTTCCATGTTGTGTAGCCAATGTTTTTTTGTGGGTTCCATTTGATGTTTTTGATGATGACTACTTATATTAGACGTTTTTCATTTGCTTATGTGATGAGAATAGAAGACTTACACCCATTAATATGAATTTGTTTGAATAAGTAAGCTGCCAAAAAAATTAAGGAAAGAAAAAAAAAAAGAAGAAGATATTTGATGAACATATTCATTTACTTTTGAAATGCAGGACCCCATTTTCTGAGACCCATTCATCACTTTGTATCCCAATAGCATATTCACTTTGTATCCCATTCATCACTCTGTATCCCAATAGCATAAGTTTAATTATTATCCCCTTTTGCCTTATTAATTTGGTTAATTGCTTCTTGAAGTTTAATGACATCGTTTTTATGTACATGATGAAAACATATGTCAATCTATTCCCAATAATAATAATTAATAATAACATGGTATATATTCCCATTCTATACGACTGTTTTAGCTCTCTCTTAGAGCATACAGCAATTATTTATTGTTCTAAGCAAATAAAGATAATGTTAATTAGAAAGGTGGGTCTTTAGACTCTTTTTTTTTTTTTTTTTAATTCTTATTATTATTTTATTTTTTATTAGAATTAGGGATGTAAATGTTTCACACTCCATAAATAGAAATAGTTTGAAAGCTCATAAGGTCTCCTTTTGTTGTTGTCTTATTTGTCTTCTTTTGTTTTTGACTCTCTTAAATCAAATAACATTGAAGAACTCCATTGTGAATTATATTACACTTTGTTTGTGAATTGGTTAGTAATTCTCATTTATGAAATATGCAGAGCGAAAGTGATCGGGGTTGTGATTATTTTATGTGGGTTGACGAAGAAGCTATGCTCCCTGTGTCACAGTTTGATGCCCAAATAGCTGATCAGAAGAAAGGTTTTGAAACTGAAGTGGCAAAGTTGACGTTGCAAATTGCTGCTGAAAAGTACAAAAATAATAGCATTGAAAAAAACTTAAGGATGTCATTGGCCACTTGTTTGATCTTAGCTTTTTTGTTGTTGTCTTGTTTTGTTAATGATAGGGAGAAACGTCATTGCACTGTTAGTAGGGCAATGTTGCCGTGAGAGGGAGAAACCTATGTACGTTAAGGACTATTATTTAGTATGTTGTATTAAAGTGTGAAACCTATGTTAAAGTGCGAAACCTTGTTTCAATTTCCTAATATGACAATTTGATGAGTTTCAATTGTTTGTACATTTACCTATTCCAACCGAATTGCATTGATTGTGTTCTATAAAGTAGTGTTTACACCTAGTCTTGGTGTCATTGGTGTTTTCCTCGTGCAATTGTAGTTAAGAGCCTGTTCATGATATAATTTGATAAAAATGAATTTTCTATCAAAAATATAATGGTTTCATACACAAGGTACATGTTGTAAACATAAACCAAATATATAATACACATCCAAAATAACCAAATTGTAACGGCTACAAGGTTAATGTGTCTACTATCACCTATATACGTATTACACATCCAAAATAACCAAATTGTAACGGCTACAAGGTTAATGTGTCTACCATCACCTATATACGTATTACACATCCAAAATAACCAAATTGTAACGGCTACAAGGTTAATGTGTCTACCATCACCTATATACGTATTACACATCCAAAATAACCAAATTGTAACGGCTACAAGGTTAATGTGTCTACCATCACCTATATACATATTACACATCCAAAATAACCAAATTGTAACGGCTACAAGGTTAATCTGTCTACCATCACCTATATACATATTACACATCCAAAATAACCAAATTGTAGCATTAACCATACATATATATATATATATATATATATACACATCCACAACGATCAATGTGCGATGTTCGTAATCCATTTTCTTGGTGTCTAATATTTTTGCCAATCTGGCTTCTTCCTTTTTCTCTTGTTAGACTCCATGACTGCAATTGCCTTATCCACAGTCGGCACAATCGTTTTACCTCTTCTGGCAGGTGCTGATGTACATGCAGTAGTACGCCCCAAATGTTGTTGAGAATGCAGAGAAGATCCGCTTGGTAAAGGAGTCCCTTCTAGGTGCGATGTTCCATGTTCCTGCGTCGACAACTGTGGGCTCACATTTGGGGAACCAATAATAAAAAATAAAAAAATTCCCAAAATTGTAGATACGTTTAATACAAAATATATATATATATAGAAGACAAAAGACATTAACAAACAATTCAAAACACATACACACACACGCACGTTACCAAACAATTCAAAACACATACACACACATTATCAAACAATTCAAAACACATACACACACACGTTACCAAACAATTCAAAACACATACACACACATTATCAAACAATTCAAAACACATACACACATTAACAAACAATTGCACGACTCTCATACACCAAGATATGTGCTAGGGCTACATCTTTAAAATGCACAGATCCCATAAAGAAGTTCTCATATGTTTCAGTGCACCCTGCAGCAAGGATATTATAGCATCATTAGAGCTTTTATTGCCCTAAATATCATAAACTTAGACTTGAGAAAATTACAATTCCACAAAATTTTCAAAGTCAGGATGAAAGTCAACCCTTTAGAATGAATACCTACCATGCCACTAAAAAAGCCATATACACAGTCACAAAGACCTCTATACATAGAAAGGTCTTTTGAACATAATTTCACAAAAAAAAAAAAAATCCTGCTTGTTCAGACAGGAACAGGCTCAGAAAGTAAGAAAAGCAGATTTTAAACTCTCTACACACGCTTGTGTGCACAGATACATTTTGCATATTCATTGTTTTAGGAAGTAGAATAATTAAGATGCCACATTTCATTTCCCAAAAAACCAACGTGGCCAGCCAATCTGACTAGAAATGGGCCGAGACCAATCAGTTTCCAGCATAGGTGCGATTGGTGTTGGATGGGAAAATAGGAAACGGTACATGGTGGAATCGTAGGTTGGTTGGTGAGTGTCCAAAGCCCAACCGCTACTAATCCATCCAATGGTGATGGTATAGATATGTATTTTGCCCAAGCACATCGAGTTATAGTAAACAGAAAATAGCAACAGCTAAAGAGAAATTATGATTTTGATGTCCCACCAAAGACAGCCCAAAATTATGTTAAAGAGAAAAAAAAAACCACCAAAGCAACCCAAAACAGACACGGAACCCAAAAACCACAAAGAACCCTACACCCTCTTGCCTTTTCCACATCATAAACTGTAGGAGTGGTTCATGCAGTCCAACATAGACCTAATCAAAGTAAAATTACCTTATCTTTTGATTATGGAGTAATTGCGTTTCATTTTTTTTTTTTTTTTTCAATATACCATCAACGATGACATGTATATATATCATCTCTAAAATTCTCTTCATTGATATGCGGTTAATTGTTTTTAGATGCACCATCCACGACCACACCTTGTTGTCGTCGCAAATATATTGCTACGCAAATATATTGCTATTAGCGTTTCAATATATATATATATATATATATATATATATATATATATATATATATATATATATACATACATACACCATCAAGCAAGCAACACTCTTTCTTAACAGGTATATATATATATATTGTGAATCCAAGAGCACCCCAACAAATTAAAAGATTTAAGGTCAGCTACTTGATTTCTATTCCTCATTCTACTCAAGCCTTAATCATACGGAAGCCCGAACAAAGAAAGGACCAAGAAAACAAAAAACAGATGGGGCATTCACAGGAATGGTCCTCCTTTTTCATGGGTTTGGGCTATTTTATACATCACCCTCAAAAGTACTAGACACACTTTCACATGGGACTAGCAAACCAAAGAGTACATTGTTGAATAGACAAGCTATTTAATGTCACACAGCATATGTTATATGGGAAACATGAATTAATCATCATCATAAACAATGATCAAGGTAATAATTCTATAAGTTCATAAAGTCAATGGCAATCCATAACCTTTGGTTTAGATCATATATCCGTGTCCACAAAATATGAACAGACAACTGGATTCTAACATAGAAGAATAGTAGACTCTCTCTAGTAATAACAAGTTTATTTCCAAAAATACCAAAATAAACACTTAGTGTGTGAAGTACTCACATTGACACTAGAAAGGCTCTGAGATTGTGTGGACTGTGTATGAGGAGGTCCGTATAACCTTACGGTATTGACAGTACCAGTACCCTGAAACGTTGTAACATTTCACAATATTAAATATTTGAAATAACATTTTATTATGTCATCCAAATGTAATATTATAATCATGTGCTCACAGTAGAATTGCCCTGAGACTGTGGGGTTTGATGTTGAGATGGCCCATATAATCTGACGGTGTGGACTGTACCCTGAAACTGACCTCTACCTCCACTCTTAGTCATAGGTCCACTAATATGCAGTCCAGTGGGCCCTCCCCTAGTTCTTGGTCCACCTCTGTGCAGCCCAGTAGGCCCTCCCCTAGTTCTTGGTCCACCTCTTTGAAGTCCAGTAGACCCTTCTGGGGTAGGTTGAAACTGACCTCTACCTCTACCCCTACCCCTACCCCTAGTACTCCTTCTACCTCTAGAAGAAGCATCAGCATCTTGCGAAATCTGCAAATATGATGTCAACTTGGTAAATCAAATGTAATGAACTAATTATAATGAGTAATGACATTTAAACAGTTTATCACTTACTATTTCAGCATCTATGGTTGGCTGGGGAGTTGGGGTCTGATCATGTACACTTCGACCACTATCATCTTGTACCTATGATAATAAGCTTGTAAATTAATAACATCATACAATATATAATGAACAGGAGAAAATCCGCTTGACAAAAATTAAAAATTAACTTTGTATGTATGTAGTAACTCACCTCATTTTGTCTTCTACTACTGCTTCCTCTTCTATAATTCACTGCCTCTGTTCTGTTTCGTGGACATGTTCTGCTATTGTGTCCAACCCCTCTACATTTGCTGCATCTCATCCTCACTCCACCCTTCCTCATACGGTATTGATTAACCGGCTCTTCTGGACCCCTTCTCCTTACTTTTCTGGGCCTCCCTGGTTGTATTCTACTTATAGGGGGGTCCACTTTGTCGCAGTTAGTCTTCACCCATTGGTCCTCTCCAGGCATTGGATACACAATTTCATCATACGCCTTTTTATACATCTCAATGCTATACCAATCATCTACGTAATCCTCAGGGTTTGCATTAAAAAACCAAATTGCAGACATTGCATGTGCACAGGGAATTCCTGTCATGTCCCACTGTCTACACCCACAAGTTTTCCTCAACAAATTCACAACATATTGTTTATTATTGTGGGTTACTTCGTATAACCCATCCCCAGCATATGTGCTGTAGCAATGCCCAGCAACTTGTCCAATTTCGTCCAATTTGGCAACAACCCTTGGACATAGCGTACCAGTCATGGTGCGGATGCCATCCCTCTTCGTTTGATATCTCTTCATCAACTTCTTCCTTATGAATTCCAGCATGGATATGATCGGCAGGTCACGCGCATTCAGGATGTAAGCATTGAAGCACTCACAGAGGTTGTTGACAAGTAGATCACACCTTGGGAATGTATTGAACCAAGCCCTGGACCATGAGCTTGGGTCAACATTTGACAAGTAGTTGTGTGCATCCTCGCTTATATGCTTCAATTCATCCATTGCCTTATAGAATTCAGCTTCAGTGTATGCAGCAGCCGCAGCCCATAACTTGTCTTTCAATGCAAGACCACGATGCCCTGCGTCTCTGAAGTTGGCATACAAATGCCTCACACAAAACCGATGGTCACCCCCGGGAAGCACCACGTCAAACGCTGGTTGTAGCCCCTACAACCACAATGAATAATAAACAACACTTTGTTATCTTTTAACAAAAACAATGAAAAACAAAAAAGGAATAAACTTAATGAACTCATAATATAGTTACCTTTTGACGATCAGAAATAAATGTCCATCCTTGTGCAGGAGGGGTGCCAAGATCTGAGAGCAATGTCTCAAGAAACCAAATCCAACTGTCTTTGGTTTCTGCCTCAACAACTGCAAGAGCCACTGGGTAAATGTTATTATTGCCATCCCTCGAAATGGCTGACAAAAACTGTCCCTTATAAGTTCCCTTCAAAAAGCACCCATCCAACCCAATGATAGGCCTACAACCAGCTCGAAAACCTTTCTTCATGGCAGCCAATGAGAAATACAACCTTTGGAAACATGATGGGCAGTCAAGTAAAGGTCTCTCAACCTTCATCATCACACAACTACCCCGATTCGTTTGTCTAACGGTTTCACAATAATCCCACAGCTTATTGTATTGCAGCTTTACTTTGCCCTGCAGCATTTCCTTTGCAATTCTCCTAGCCCTATACAACTGACAATTATTAACATCAACACCCCATTTGTCTTTCACTTCCCCAAGAATTGCCTTCAACGGCATGTTAGGTTGCACTCTAAACTTGTCAATAAGTTTATCAGCAATCCATGCAGATTTCACAGTCGAATTCCTATGCTGCCTTGTACAAGTGTGCTTGTCTTGTATCGATATAATTTCAAATGATTCTTGATCCTTGGATTTACGGCCATAAACCCGATACCTACAACGTGGATCTCTGCATACGACAATACATTTGGCTAGGTAATTTTTTTTAAACCTTACATCCTTCCCCTTCTTCAAATTGTTCTCCCTAATTGCTTCTCTAAACACTTTGATTGAGGGAAATAGCTGCCCATTACTCAACTGTGGATTCGACATGTCAGTCGGTTGAAACTCTGTTCGCCTAGTAACAAATCTGGAAACAGATGAAACCTCATTCTCCTCGTCACTTCTAGGAGGGGATACAAGAATGTCACTTCTAGCCATGTCAGAGTTTGCCTCATCACCATCAACCTCATCACCATAGCACTGACCCCCTCCACTACCTTTTTTACCTACCCTTGCATTTGCATTTTCATTATCATCCTCCGCCGTCTCATCACTCTCCCCCTCCTCATCATTATCCTCATCCCTATCCTCATCCCCCTCCTCATCATTATCCTCATCACCATCCTCACCCTCATTACCCTCCCCATCACCCTCGTCATTACCCTCAACACCACCCTCCTCAACATTTCCTCCTGCCGTGGATGGCCCAGGTAGATTGCTATCTTCATCAAACAAGTCCGGTTCGAATACTTCTTCCCAATAAGGATCATCTCGATCAATCCTACTATTTTCACAATGTTCACCATCACCATCATCATTATCGTCATCATCTTCATCGTCATTAACTGCAGGCTCATCAAATGAAACAAGATACAACTCAATAACCGGTACCCCTTTATGTGCAGCAACCATTTCCAAGACGTTATGATCCGATGAAATTAATTTCAAACCCCCTTGAAGAGTACAACCTGGTTGTAAGTAATACACTAGATCCCCTGAATTGTATCCATAGTTTTTTACTATACCCTCAATCTCAAAAAATGACAACTTGTCCTCATCGTACGTCTCATCATGCACATCTACCTCACCCCCCACATATGTGCACGTAAACCCCCTATTAATCTTACCACCGTAATGCACCTCGAACACAAGATCTCGTATAGTCATCCTAAACAATAAAAGAAGTAAAGAAAATTAACAACTCAATAAAATATTAAAAAAAAAAAATTACTAATAGAAATTCAAGTTTATGTAAATATCAACTACTATTAAGTACAATTTAACTTTAACTAATTTAAAGTCACTTCACAGGAAAATAAAAATAATAATAATAATTAACGTTAAATTGTACAAGGCATGCAATCTAAAGTAAGGGAACATATCAGAAACAAATCTAGACACTATATGGTCATTAATTATGCACACCCAATTATAAAGGCACATGAAGCTTCATATGATCATATGAGTATTTTATATGACATTATTATATATGGCCACGTCACCCATTGCGGATGGAGGTTGGAAATAGTGATCGGATGTAGGGTTACTCGACACTATAAAATTATCATGATTGTATATGTGCGATAAAAAAATAATTCAAGAATATATACTTACGTTACTAGAGTAAAAATGAAGTAAGTGCTATACATATTCTTTTTTCCAATCTAACTTTATTTATGTTACAAAATGACCACACAATTTTGTAACTTTAACTGATTTTTTTTTTTCCAATAAATAAATATGCAAGCTTCCCTTACACAAATTAAAAATTAAAAAAATTTCTGCTTATAAATAAAATGATGCATGCTACAGTTTGAGTAATTATCGTTAATAATTTACATGAAAGTTCCTCATTTGGGAACTAAATTATCGTTAATAATACATTTCCCTTTATTTATGTTACAAGTTTCTAATGAAATGAAATGAATAAACAAAGTTAAGGCCATTTTTCTATCATTGATCGAGATAAAGGGAAATGTATGAGTAATTTAGATTCTAAGGAAGTCTACCTCTAACTTGTCTACTTTTGCTTTATGGTCATCCGGAAGCAGCAGGACTTCATCACTCAACTGGATGCACTCAGCAACATTTTCAGGGGAGACAAAGTCCAATACCACATGGACGCAAGACTGCAGATGAAAATAAATGTAATATACGAGATTATGGTGGGGCATCATAAATAATCTCTCTTTCTAAATTCAACCAAGAAACTGAAAAATATTCAAGTTTCAGATCAACTAATCAGTTATCACAATATGCCAAAGGCCTAAAAGTCGAGAATCAAAATCAGAATAAACAGACATCATTTATCAATCAGATATTTACTCAAATGTGAGACTTTAATTAAAAGACAAAACAAATATCCTGTTGAGCCAAAAAAAATTACATGAAAGTTCCTCATTTGGGAGTGCATTTTAAATAAAATGGCGTTATGTAGCATACAAAAATCATAATTCGACACCCAAGCCGTAGGTTGAAAGAAGCAAGGTGGGTGCTCTACATTTGGACAATTTCATTTCTTTTTTGTTAATTTTCGGTCACCTTATGATGTATTGCTTGTCATGGTTTGTTCAGATTTTTCTTCTTTCTCTTCCTTTACAGCAGACAATAAAGGGGACCACATGTGACATGCATTACAACAAGGGGGACCACAGAACAAAGGGAAGGCAGAATGCAAAATTTTAAACCAATAAGCAGACAATATACACAGCAACCAATAACTTTCAATTTTTAACCAAAAAAAAAATTTATACTAAAAACAACGGCTGTGCTGCAGACAAGGCAGACAAGGCAAAAATATTCTAAACATAGGGACCCATATCACTTTTGGACACTATAAAGCGAATTCTCCTTCACACTTAATCAGAACATCAATACATATACAAAACAACCAAACCCATTCTCCACAAAATGTTCTGCAAAACAACCAAACCCATTCTCCAGAAAAATCTTCCACAAACAAACCAAACCCATTCTCCACAAAATCTTCAACAAAACAACCAAACCCATAGGAAAAACTCAATCGGGAAAGTGGGCTACCTTCGGGATGACGGGACCGGATGCGTGAACGGGGGGCTGCGTGAAGGGACCGCGACGACCGGCCGTAACCGTGCGCGGGGCTGGGTGGGGGCTGCGTGACCGGGGGATGGCTACGATCGGGCGGCGCAGCGTGCGAGGGGGGCTGCGTGACCGGGGGATGGCTACGATCGGGCGGCGCCGCGTGCGAGGGGGGCTGCGTGACCGGGGGATGGCTACGATCGGGCGGAGCACCGTGCGGTGGGGCTGCGTGAACGGGGAAGCCGAGAATCGGGCGGGGGGATGGGTGAACCAGGGGAACGGATGCGTGAGCGTGAGCGTGAGCGTGAAGGAGAAGGAGGCCAAACTGTTACCTATTAACCTAAGCAAAACGGCGCCGTTTTGCTTAGGGTTCCCTAACCATAAGCAAAACGGCGCCGTTTTGCTCCAGCTTTAAAAAAAAAAAAAAAAAAAAAATGCCATAAGGGCGATTTCGTAACTTAACCCTAATAAAACGGCGTCGTTTCGAGGTTTCCGTCCAGACTAACGGTTTTGACTAACGGAGTGGCCAAAATGCAAAATTTTGGTAGTTTGGGGGGCTACTTTATGAGTTTTGGAACATCAGGGGGCTAAATCGCAAACGGCTGGTAGTTTGGGGGGCTTTTTTATATTTTTCCCATAATTATTTAAATTGTAATAGTAACTGTTTCTTTTTCTTTCTTTTTTTTTTAAGTTTCAAGTTTTATGTTTAGAAAAATTATAATTTACCCTTTTAAAGTTGATACCGTTTTTCAGTTCGAACACTAAAGTTTTAATTTCTGTAATTCACCTTCATAAAGTTTTATTTTTTTTTTTTCAATCAGACTATTATTATTCCAAAATTATCATATTGCCCATAATTTTTATTTTATTTTTTTATATTTTATAAAAAATAAAAAAAATTGTAGTTGCAAAAATGGCAAGATGGCCAAAGCTACCCCAAATTTTTTTTTTTAAAATAAAAAAATAAAAATTATGAACAATATAAAAAGTTTTGAATACAATTGATTAAATTATAAAAGTTTGAAACTTTTGAAATTGAATTGTAAATATTAAAATTTTGATGTTCGAATTAAAAAAAAAAAAAAAAAAAAAGGGGGTATAAACTTAATTTTCCATTTTCATGTTTTGATTTTTGACTATGTTCTCGTCTGTCTCTGACAATGCTTTTTACGACAAAAAGGAAAAAAACATTTCTAAAACAATTTTTACTCACGTCACAACAAAATGCTAAAAAGCATCTCTAGTGTGTTGTTGAGTTCTCCAATCTAGCCACTGAAAATTCAATAATACTTGATAAAGGTATTAGACTTTCTGCAAAGCTTTTGGCAATTTGGTTCATGTCTTGGCTTTTGATTTGAAAGATGATGCTGTACATTTGATTTAGAATGTTCTTCATCGTTTCAGGGCTATGGCATGACGGAAACTTGTGCAATTATTTGTGTAGAGAATCCAAGAGTGGGCGTTCGGCATTCTGGTTCAGCTGGAACACTTGTTTCGGGAGTTGAATCCCAAATAGTCAGTGTAGATACATCGAAGCCACTTCCTCCTAATCAGTTGGGGGAGATATGGGTTCGGGGGCCTAATATGATGCAAGGTATTTTCTTTCTTTGCTTCTGTCTCTCTTGATCTGAGCATGCCTGGTCCTGTTTCTCTTGTTAGAAAAAAGTTTCTGCTCTTTGATATAGAGAGAAGCCAGGTAGCTTATTATTGTACTGTATTAAACTATTCTAGTCACCTTGCATCTTGAATGTGGCAGTTTAATGCAGTTGTCATTTCTGATTATGGACATATAGGATGATCTTTGAACAACATTTGATCCTTCCATTCAATTTGTGACAAGTATTATGCGGAAAAGTCATTCTCAAGCCAGGGATATTAGTTTTTCCGTAGCTGTTTTAATAAGAATTTTATAATAATTCTAAGGCTTCCAACAATTTCTTTTCTCCTCTCTGGGCTTGGTGTAACCGCATTTATCAGTAAGCTATCGGAACTTAAAAGGTGATTTGGTGGGGAACACTGCCAAATTAGGAGTTTTATGAAGTGTGCTTTCATATGAAATGGGAATCTGAACATATACCCATTTTGTATATCCCAAACGGATGCAAGTTTGATTCCCACAGCGTGGTTATTGAAGATAAAGGGCTCGTTTGGTAATGCTTTTCAGATTGTGCGTTTTGCTTTTTTGTTGTAATGTGACATAAAAGGTGAAAATAATTTTAAGTTTTTATGAACGTTTTGTGTGTTGAATTGTTTATTAATGCTGCAATTCTAAAAAGCATTAGCAAATGAGTCCAAAGCAGCTTGATGGAGGGCAATGCTTTTTCTAACACGCCAGCTCACAGGAGAACTAAAACCTCTTGTCCATTTGATCATATATAAGTTTTCAGCTTCATTGTCTCGAATGAGTGAGCTCTGCATTTATTTAACATGTTATAGGCATTTGCTTACTGTTTTCATTCAGAAATGTAACATTACTATTGCAAAACTCCATTTTTAGGTTATTACAACAATCCACAGGCCACCAAACTGACCATAGATAAGAAGGGTTGGGTACACACAGGAGATCTCGGATATTTTGATGGAGATGGGCAACTTTATGTTGTTGACCGAATTAAAGAGCTCATCAAGTACAAAGGTTTTCAGGTAACTTCCCAAAAATGTTACAAACATGCATGCAAGATCCTGCTGCTACATTGTTTTTTCTTTGTCCCTCCCCCGCCCCCAAAAAAAAAAAAAAAAAACACATTTGGTCAATGAAAAAAGAGAAAATTTGGCTTGTCTTCGGAGTAAGATATGGTGATATTGGAAGGGATTTACAGATTTGGAAAATATATGTTTGATTATAACTTATAAGAGATATTGCCCTTTAGCATCCTTATGCTACTAATTAGTTAATGTCCATTGACTGAACTGCAGCAATATTTCCTGTAACCTCACTGTTCCTCATGACTTATTTTCTTTCTGGACTAAGATTTTGCTCGTGTATTGCATTCTTCCAATTTAGATATTTTGGTTCTTATTGGATGTCTTCTGTGAAAGACACTCTTTACATTTCAATTGTTACATATTCGGTTTTATGATATAATGTTAAATCACTACTTAATATTTTAACACACCCTTTTACGTGTGGGTGTAAACTTTTTTTTAATAAGTGATATCTAACATGTGGAATATTTAATTTAAATGGGGTAAATTGACGGAGTCAAGATTCGAATACTAAGGTAAACTACCGCTTGTCCCAAAAGCTTACGACTCAAAGAAATAAATCGATGAAGATATATATTTTTGTTGTAATTGTTTCTTATGTATTAATTTTCTCCAATTCTCTCTAGGTTGCGCCGGCTGAACTTGAAGGACTGCTTGTTTCTCACCCTGAGATACTAGATGCTGTTGTCATCCCGTGAGTTCTCAACCCATGCAAAATCTGTATTACTCACATGATCAGCTTACTCTTTAAAAATCAATGTAAATTTCTATTTTATTTGTACCTTGCAGATTTCCTGATGCAGAGGCTGGTGAAGTCCCAGTTGCATACGTTGTTCGGTCACCCAATAGTTCACTGACAGAAGAAGATGCTATGAAATTTATTGCTAACCAGGTAAGGGGTAATCAAATTAGGCTCAGTTCAAAATGTAATTTTTAAAAACGCAGTTAAGGGTTTGGTAAAATCGCAGTCTAACTTTCAAAATCATGCGTTTTTTAAAATGTATCTCCTTTTGTTTTCAAATCACAATTTCTTATAAATACATTCCCAAATGATACATTTTTTGCAATTTGATTTAAAATTGCACTTTTAGTCTATGAAATCAAAGTGTCAAAATCGTTTTTGTATGCATCTGAGATCTAATTTCTGCTTCTTTGTCAAAGGTTGCACCTTTCAAAAGATTGCGGAGAATGACATTCATAAATAATGTCCCCAAATCAGCTTCAGGAAAGATCCTGAGAAGAGAGTTGATTCAGAAAGTAGGGTCCAGAATGTGAAATTGAATGTTTGATTGCTGCAGTAAAGAGAGTCTATGGGAAGTGGGAAGGGGGCAGAGGCAAGAATTATCCCCGGATGCACTTCTTTATTTAAATTAAGTGGAATTTGGTTGAATTGTTGAAGGGGCTCGAACAATAATATTCTGTCAACAATAAAAACATATATATATATATATACGGCAAAAACTGCAAAATAGGAAAAAAAAAAAAAAAAAAAAACACAAATAATTATTTTTATTTTTTATTAGCAATAAGAATTAAACAAAGGGTTAAATAGCTCAAACCCCCCTAGGGTTTACCAACTTTATTTTTTTTCCCCTGGGGTTTCATTTTTATCACAAGACCCTCCTAGGGTTTACCAACTTTATTTTTTTTCCCTGGGGTTTCATTTTTATCACAAGACCCTCTTAGGGTTTTTATAAAGGACCAATTTAGTCCATCCGTTCGTTGACTGTTAAGACTGACACGTGGACCAATCAGATGTTGACTGGTGGCACTTATTTAATTTTTTTTTTTTAAATTAAAAAAAAAAAGGAAAAAATTGGAGGTGGCTCAGCCATTTGGAGTTGCCGAAACGGGGGTGGTTTCGGCCACCCCCCTGGAGCCCAAGGGGGTGGCCGAGCCACCCCCTGGGCACCCCCATCCGGCCAGATGGAGGTGGCCATGGCCAAAGCCACCCCCAAATGGCCAAGAGCCACCCCCTGTTTTTTCCTTTTCTTTTTTTTTTTATTCTTTTTTAAAAATACATTTTTTTTAATTTAAAAAAAAAATTAAATAAGTGCCACGTGTAAACATCTGATTGGTCCACGTGTCAGTCTTAACGGTCAACTAACGGATGGACTAAATTGGTCCTTTATCAAAACCCTAGGGGGGTCATGTGATAAAAATGAAACCCCAGGGGGAAAAAAAAAGTTGGCAAACCCTAAGGGGTATGAGGTATTTAACCCTTAAACAAAATAAAAAATTGCAGAATTAAAATCCTAATTATAACTAGTAGAAGGATAAAATCAATTCAGACATAAATTGAATTCAAAAATCAACGAATTCCCCGGCAACGGCGCCAAAAACTTCTTGTGCAAATTTTAATTACTCACTAGTGCACGAATAGTTTGCAATAAAGGGTTTTACAAGTACGAGGTCGATCCCACAAAGAATTGTGTTTTTGAAAATAATTTTAATCTAAACTAATTAAATCGTAACTTAGTTTAAAAAATTTATTTGATTTTTGAAATTGAAAACAAAACAAAACAAAATTAATCAAAAGATAAATACTAAGGTTTCAGATTTCACACTCACCAAATCAAAGGACACATTATTATGTTTGTTCATACATCCCAATTTCAATAAAATCCTATGCATGTTTTTTTTAAAAAATTATAAAAATAACCTATTGAAAGATTCCATGAATCCATCCATTATTCAAATCACAGTGCATATCCAACTTCAATCAAAATCATCCAATATATTCATTTGATTAACGAAAAACAATGGATATCCAATTTAAATTGAAAGATGCAATGTATCCATCTTATGAAATACATTAAATATCCAACTTTGGCACAAATATTAATCTAAAAAATCAATTACAAAAACTTAATCAAATAATTGAATTGAAATGAACATACATTACACTAAACGTCGGAATTGTACGAACAAAATATAAAATATGCAAACAAATCAACGGTGAGGTTTCATCTTCAACCTTAGTTGAAGGTTTAGCCTCTCATGACTAAAGGAATCTTAAATAAACTAATTAACTTCATTAAAATCAAAGAATTTACCAAAGAATTGGTGTTCAAAGCTACAAAAATCCAGAAAACACGAAAATGACAAAGAACAGTACCCCTTGGTGCACCTCTGTGTGTTTCCCTCGAAAAATATGGTATTTATAACCCTAATTTAGGGTTTCAGTGCTTCCTGGTCGGACAAGTGTGCTCAATCACACTCTAGGTGCACTTGATCGCACCCGTGCATTAGGTCTCCTGCGGCGTAGCGCTTGGGCGTTGTTGGCTTGATGTTGGCGCGAGTGTGCTAGATCCTGGGACGGGTGCACTCAAGCACACTCGTGCATGATTTATTCTTAAGTGGTGCAACTGCGCTCGTGCGCTACTATGGCCATGCTCGAGCGCGCGCAGATGCGCTCGAGCGTAAGACTGCTAGACTCGAGCGCCAGTTTGGTGCACTCGATCCCAACTCCAAAAATGCTTTTCTTCAACTTCTTTGCATCTTCCACATTAAGACCGCAATTTTCCCTTAGCAACCTGCAAAACACTAAAACACCTAAATTAACACAAACATCAGAATATAATAAAGCTAAAGGCTTATCAAATGCAAATTAAGGAGGCTCAAATACGTAATATTTGGCACTCAACAGATATGTGTCACCTATTGTTGGGAAAGCCGTGGCAACGTGAGAAGGCTGTTGTCCATGATGAAAAGAGGAACATGTACAGATTTGTGGTTGACAAGGTCAAGTTGACGTTGTTACCTAACCAAGATGCAAGGCCAAAACCTTCACAAGGGAATGGTCAACCACTAGTTGCAAAGCCAAAGATGACTAACATGGAAAGGGCCTTCAAGATGGTATAACCGAAAGAGAGTAAGGATAACATGGTTTCCTATGGTGAGGTGATGTCTCAATTGGAGAAGGTACAACTAGACGACTAGGGTGCGCAGCGCGACACCTTAGCCGTTATTCACAAGCCTCAATCCCACCTTCCAAATCCGTATTATGTGGAGGAGGAAGATTAATCGATTGAAGAGGAATTCCAAGAAGATGGATTCATTGATGAAGAGTTTGAGCAACAAGAAGATGTTAAAGCGCCTTCACAAGGATTCGCGGATTGGGATCCCCCACCAACATGTGATCCTGACAAGTAGGATGAAGAAGCTAAGGAAAGACCCTTGCCAACTGACCAAGAAGGAAAATACATAGCAGATTAGGTTACTACCATATTTGACGGCCTTTACCCCGAAGAAGATAACCCATTGGAAGAGGGAGGACCCGTGGATGGTATTGCAGATTCTGATACGGTTTCCTAACCTCATGAGATTGATGAAGACCTTTCAGGTGAAGTGCCTAATTTTAATGATGAAGAAGTTGGTTATGTTGACTTCCTTAGTGTAAACAATATTTTGTTAAATTTTCATAACAATAATTGTGATGAGTTTTATGCGGTTGTAGAGAATTACATGTTCATAAGGGAAACAATGACTGACCCATTCTCGAGTATTTTCATGGCACATGGAAGGGAAAAAGCATGAGGGAAGCACGACAAGCCTAATGTATTGCAAGGTGGTGTGAGGAGCCTTCAAGACAATCATTGTAGCGACCCTGATTTTAGGTTAGAGTAATTCTCAGGCCTAGCCTTGATAGATGAGTTTAGAATTGTGTAGGCCCATTAGTAGGATTGAACTTATTTTAGTTGGGATCAAAACAATCTTAAGGTATATATATATATATATTTTTTGATTTAAAGGTTTTTATCTCGAATGACAAGGTTGGCTGAGCGGTTTAGTATGGAATAATCTCATAAATCTATCATGAGCTCGAATCCTCATATATCAACAAAATTTTAAGGAAATTTTTACAAAAACCCTACTTCCAAAAGCCCTAGCCGCCTGCGGCTAGTATGGCAATGCCCTTCTGCCGCGGATGTTTGGTGCGGGACGTATGCAAAAATCCAAAAGATGCCTACTGAGGGTATGAGCTTTAGACAGATTGTTGAATCCGTTTTTAACAAGTGTGGGAAGGACGAAGTACGCCTTTTTGCGGGTACTGCAAGGAGGATATGGTTGCGTAGGAATGACTATGTGCATGGAGGCCTGTTTACCCACCCAACTGCTTTGTTACAAGGCGCTCTTCATTCTATGGAAGAATTTTCCGAGATTACTAAGCTGGAAGGTCCAAGACCCAGTCTCCTTGCTGTCACAGTGTCGAGGTGTTGGACTGCTCCATGTCCTAGATGGCTAAAGGTGAATTGGGATGCTTCTTTCCAACTCTCTTCGGGCAGGATGGGTTTTGGGGCAGTGGTACGAGATGAACAGGGGACGGTGAAAGCTGCTATCAGCAAAACTATGGTGGGACGTCTTGACCCGTCGGTAGCGGAAGGCAGGGCTTTGCTCGTGGCGATAGGCCTGTGTAAGGAGATTGGTTTCAGAGATATTCAATTTGAAGGGGATGCTCAAGTAGTGATAAATGCAGTAAACTCAGCGGAAACGGATTGGAGTAGAATAGGGCTCATGGTGACAGATATTAAACGTGAGCTGGAGACTCTCTCACAATGGAGGATGCAGTTCGTGCCCAGGGGTAGCAATGGAGTCGCCCATATTTTGTCGAAGGGAGGATCAACGAGGTACCGGATTGTATTAAGGACCTTGTCCTGCTGGAGAGCAGGGCCGTATCTTTTGTATCTTTTGATACTTAATGAAAAGGAGCACTTTTTGAGTTCAAAAAAAAAAAAAAAAAAAGCCCTAGCCGCCTATGCATCTTAAAGGCTCCAAGTTTAAATTTTAAAGATATTACTTTTAAGGAAACTTGGTAAACTGCATTGATTTCTCTAATCCTCTTGTGTTGAACCTAGCCTCCATTACATCCTCATCCCAATAAACAAAATTGGGTAGCATTAATCTAATTTACGTATCTATAATGGTATATTTTTATGATTTTATACTTTAGTAATTATGTTATTGCTTTAAGAACCATTAAGAGAGAAAATCGATTATGAATTAAATCACCTTATAGCAATTTACATATTACAAGAGAAATTGCCTCTACTTATTTTGGTATTATTATTATTATTTAAAATAAATATATTCACCTCACTAGCCTCCAAACCCTAGAAGGGTAGTCGAGAGAATAAGACAAAACCCTAGCCTCCTTACGATTCAAAACACACGTACATATCGTACCTCTCTCTCTCTTTGTTCTTCCTAGCACCCAAATAAATAGGAACAAGACAAAACCCTAGCCACTTTTCACATTAGCCGTACCCCACTACCCAAGCATCACTTCTCTTTCTCTCTACCTTTCCCCAACGCAACATACTACACAAAACTCTCAAAGCTTTCAGTCATCTTCTCCGACTTTCATTTCTACTTGAGGTAAATTATTTTATTTTTCCTTGTTGATTTCTTTTATGTTTTCAATTAAATATGTAAGTATAATTGTTGTTCATACTTGTGCTATATATTGTAGATGAAAAACCTAGACCATGCCTAATCTTGAGAATACTTTATGGGATATGTCTCTACATTAGTACAACAAATTGCAACTCGTGCTTTCTTTTACATACCTTTAAGAAATCAATATTTCATATAAATATATAAATATATTTTTCTTGCTTTTGACTTGTCAACCACCATGTTCATGACCTTTCTCATGTCACCTTTTAAAGAACTCATGTTTATATATATATATATATCCTTTTATTGGGTGAAGTAAAAGAGAATGTGCACGCGGGCAAATTTTTTTTTTTTTTTTAATATTAAAAAATTAAAAAAAAAAGAAGAAAATAGCCTGGCGTGCTAAGCACGCCGGCGTTCTCAGAATCACGGCCCCCTTTTATTTGCCTTGGAATTTATCAACCAACGCTATCAACCAACGCTCAATTGTCTTTTAAGAAGCCAAGAATAGTTACTTAGGAACCAAAGTGTTTTAGGCCTAATAGTATAAAATTAGATTGAAATATAATAGTACTATTATGTCATTATTGATAATTTGAATATAAAACCACATTTTTATATCAATGTTAGTCAAATAGTATTATCTAAAGGCAACCCAACTCTCTCTCTCTTCCTCTCCGTGTCTTAGATTTTTTTTTTTATATTTTATTTTATAATTTTGTATTTCTTTTTTTTACGTAAAGAAAATAAATATTTTTCTATAATTTTTATTGTGTATTCGTAGAGGTGTGATTACTTCTAAGGTGTGTTTACTTCTAGGGTAAATATATCATAAGTCCGTGAGTTAAACCGCCAAAATTAAAAATCCCTAAGGTTTTTTTTTTTTTTTTTTTTTTTTTCGATAAATTACTTTCTGGGTCAATCGAAATACCAATAAATATCTACCGTCAATTTTTTTTAACAGTTGTTGAACAACTCATTAAAATATTAATTTAATTTTAAAATTTAAATGTAAAAATAAAATAAAATAAAATAAAATAAAAAATTGAAAGGGTGGCCAAGGGTGGCACCCCTATCCTGGGGTGGGTTGCGGCCACCCCCAGGGCGTAAGCCACCCAACGGGTGGTTTGGGTTGGCCGCGAGCCATGGCTAAGCACCCATGGGGTGGCCCATGGCCACCTCTGGGGCTGTAAATGAGCTGAC
This sequence comes from Corylus avellana, assembly GCF_965113065.1. Lineage (NCBI taxonomy): Eukaryota > Viridiplantae > Streptophyta > Magnoliopsida > Fagales > Betulaceae > Corylus > Corylus avellana. Next base: position 11,329,269 of record NC_142497.1, read on the forward strand.
ACACTCGACAGCTCGCTTGATACCCGCTCGGCTAAACTCGATTCGAGCTTGAGCTCGACACTGTACTAGCTCGCGCGTTAATGTTGAAACTCGCTCGATTAGCTAGTGACACATACCCGGCTCACTCGATTAAACTTGATGGAAGCTCGTGAGTTCGACTCGTTTAAGTCGAGATTGTTTAAAGCTCGCCCGACTCGTTTAGGGCTCGTGAGCTTACCGAGTATCGCTCGACCCGACCCGACCGCACGAGAATGTAACTATGTTTATAGACTATGGTATAAATCAATAATAATCATATATTTAATGTGTATACAATCAACTAATTAAGGGTATAACTAGCATTATATTTATATGGACTATGTTATTAATTATAGGTTTAATGTCCAATTCAAAAAAAAAAAAAAAAAAGTTTAATGTCTACAATTAACTAATTATGGGTATAACTAACATTATATGTATTATGTTATTAATTATAGACTGAATGTATATACAATTAACTAATTAAGGGTATAATTAACATTATATGGACTATGTTATTAATTATAGATTTAATGTGTACACAATTAACTAATTAAGGGTATAACTAACATTATATGGAATATGTTATTAATCATAGTTATAATTTTATAATTTAATAACTTAGTTAATACTTAACACTTTTTTTTTGAACAAAAACTCGCTATATTATCATTGATAAAATCAGAAAGTGGAGAAAAACTCTAACAAACTATCAAGAAGATGGAGCTAATTGCTCCATCAAAATAATGTCTCTAATATAATCTGGAATGGAATCTCTCCATATTCTATCATTGACATTTGTCGTCGCCATCTTCGCCAGCCGGCGTGCCGCCTCATTTGCTTCCCGATTAACAAAAACACATCTCCACCTTGAGACCAGTTGCAAAATACGACCTGTGTCCTCCACTAAGTGTCCGAAACGGCTCCATTTGCTCATTGTAGAATTGAGAGCTTCCACCACCTGTTTTGCGTCCCCCTCCAATATTAGATGTTGGAGCCAAGGTCTTGACATAGGCTTACTGCATGAAATAAGGCAAGAGCTTCCCCCGTCGTTGGCTCAAGAGAGCCTAGCCGTGATTTACTCATCGTAGCTACAACTCTTCCCCTTTCCTCCCGGATAACAACACCTATTCCTATCTTTCCACATGACTTGTCAAAAGCTACGTCCCAGTTCGCCTTGTACCAACCTTGATTAGGGACCACCCACTTTGCTGGTGGATTAATATTGCTCACAATGTCTTTTGCAGACTTTTGGTCGTAAATCTGCTTGAGTTCCTCGGCATATTTGGTTGTTTCCTGGACCATAATGTTTTGGCCGGTGAACACACGTTCATGTACCCATTTATTTCTCCTCATCCAAATTTGACGGGCAAGTTGAACAAACAATGCAAGGTCCTCTTTCTCACATCTGACCATCATCAATTCTACCATCGACATAAAATCAGTTCCGGTTGTAACACTCTTTTGGAAAATTCTTTTGCAGCAGCCCCATACATTCATAGCTGCTGGGCATCCCCAAAGAGCATGTAAGGCTGTTTCAGGTTCCCTCTCACAGATTCGGCAAAATGGTTATTTCACCACCTTTCTTTGTAGTAAATTGTCTTTTGTAGGTAGCAGATTATGGCATGCTCTCCAGAAAAATTTTTTTTGCTATATTTTGGATGGGTAATTTCCACAATATCTTCCAGATTGGGCTATCCTTTTTTTGTTTTGAGCTTTCCGGGGCCTTCCTACCATCCACCTCTTTCGCCAAATGGTATGCACTTTTCACCGAGAAAATGCCTAAATTCGTGCATCTCCAGATTTGAGTGTCCTGTTGATTTGTGCGGCTAATTGGAATAGTGTTTATCGCTGCTATCTCCTCCACCGTGAATAAATCTGCTAGCTTATGTTGATCCCACCACATTGTTTCCCAATTGATTAGTGTACATACCTTACAGTTCAGATTCGTGGACTGTGGAAGAGAATGAATTCGATAGGTCCATGGCTTTGGGATCCAGCTATCACCCCATACGTTCACTTCTTGGCCATTACCAATTCTCCAAAATAACCCAGCCTCAAGTAAATCTCTAGCCCCATGGATGCTCCTCCATGCAAAGGATGGCTTGGTACCCAACTTTGCCTTCAAAATACTCGCCGTTAAACTGTTAGGAGATTGAAGAAGTCGCCAACATTGTTTTGCGAGTAATGCCTTATTGAAGCTCACCAAATCTCTGAATCCCATACCCCCACGATCTTTTGGCAGACCCATCTGACTCCATCTCATCCAATGGATTTTAGAATCATTCTCTTGATGCCCCCACCAAAATTTTTGCATCAAAGAATTAATTGCACCACACAGTCCCTTGGGTAAGAGGAAAATGCTCATACTATATGTCGAAATGGCTTGGATCACCGCTTTCAATAAAATCTCCTTCCCAGCTTGCAACAAAAATTTTAGCTTCCAATTGCCCAAGCGCCTCCACACGCTATCCTTAATACTTTTAAAAGCTTGATTCCGAGACTTCCCCACTAGTGCTGGTAACCCCAAATATTTGTCGTACCGCTGCGTAGATGGTATTCCTGCCATCCTCAATAGTTCCTGCTGGGTCACAGTTGGGGTATTGCGACTAAAAAAAAAAAAAGACGTCTTTGCTTGGTTAAGCCGTTGTCCCGAAGCCAACTCATAATCATGTAAAATTTTTGACATTTTCCGCCAATGAAGTGGAGTAGCCTTGCAAAACAAAAGACTGTCGTCGGCAAAGAAAAGATTATTTAACCGGGGTCCTTTTTTGGAGGTAGGAACCCCAGGTAATTCACCGCTTCTTTCCGCTCGGGTTAGGAGAGCACTAAGAGCTTCTGCACATAACAAAAACAGATACGGTGATATGGGGTCCCCTTGTCGAATTCCCCTAGAAGGGAAAATTCGACCCGTAGGTGTTCCATTAACAAGGACTTCGTAATTTGCAGATTTAACACACATCATAATCATTTGAGTCCCGCGATTATCAAAACCCATCTGGCACATTAAAGCTTCTAAGAAATCCCATTCCACCCTATCATTGGCTTTACACATGTCGAGTTTAGCCGCCATATAACCCACCTTTCCCCACATCCTTGAATGCATAGTATGGAGAGTCTCATATGCAGCTAAAATGTTATCTGTAATTAAACGTCCCGGGATAAAGGCACTTTAGTTTGGGGATATTATTTCTGGTAGCACCACTTTCAGTCTATTGGCAAAAGTTTTAGAGACAAGCTTATAAAACACATTGCATAGACTAATTGGTTGGAATTCCGTAACACAAGAGAGATTAGCCATTTTTGGAATTAGAGCAATATAAGTCAAATTAAGCTCTTTATTCAAGCACCCATTATTCAAAATATGAATTACAGCATTACTAACCTCCACCCCACATTAGCCCAATTCTTTTGGAAAAAGCCTGCTGAAAAACCATTAGGCCCCGGTGCTTTAAGTGGTGACATTTGATTTGAAGCCGAATTCACTTCCTCCACCGTGAATTCCTTAAGTAGAGTCTCGTTCATAGCTGGGGTCACCCGTTTCTCCACCGCCTCTATCACTTGTGACATATGCCTTGGAACTTCAGCAGTAAATATATTAGTAAAATATCTGACAAAAGCTTCCCCAATTTGATCATGAGATTCCCACACTGCCCCTCTCTCATCTGAAATACGTGTGATCAGTTGTGCCTTTTTTTTCTCATTTGCACAAGCATGAAAAAATTTTGTGTTTTGGTCCCCATACCTCATCCAATCAACTTTGGCCCGTTGACGCCAATGAAGATCTTCCTCTTCTTGCAACTTGTACAGGTCTGATTTCAATTTTTGAATGAGAGAAGCATTCACATCTTCATTTTTATTTTGCTCCAGGAGCAGATTTTCAGCTACCTGTTGGATCCTTCTCACATTTTTCCTGCCGTTTACCTGCTGCCACCTCAACAAGCTGCATTTACTCTCTTGTAATTTGGCCTCCACTGATTTCCACGTTCCCTGCACAGTCTTCTTCACTCTCCAAATTTTTTTAATGGCTTTTTTACATTCTCTATTCTCCCCCCACTCAGCCTCAAAACGGAAAAGTCTCCCTTGCCTTCTTATTTTACTGCTGCCGATTGGATTTATAAAGAGTGGAAGATGGTCCAAACAAATGGACACCTCCATGGATGACTCCACGTTAGGATACATGTTATGCCATGCATGATTAGCAACAACCCTATCCAACCTTTCCATTGTATAATCATCCCCTTCACGCCCATTATTCCAAGTAAACAACGGTCCTTTACATAGAAGCTCATAAAAGCCACAAAAGTCTAGAGTATTTTGAAAATTCTCCATAAGATACCGTGGTCGTCGCCTACCCCTTACTTTTTCAGAATCTATTAGAATTTCATTGCATTCCCCCGCACATAACCATGGTCCCGGCACCATAGATTTTAGAAACCTCAAAAGCCCCCATGCCTCAATGCGCTTGTGTGTTTCTGGATGACCATAGAAACCCGTAAAGGTCCATTGCACCATATTTGGGGGTTTAACTGTAGCGTTGATGTGTCGCTGGCTGTAATTCTGAATTTCAATCCCCATTTCATCCCTCCAAAGGAACGCTAAGCCTCCACTTCTTCCGATACTATCCACTGCTAACATATTCTTGAAGCCCAATTTTTGTTTTATAATAGTCATCTTTTTATTGCGCAACTTGGTCTCCATGAGGAAAACCATTACGGGACACTTCTCCTTCACCTTACGGCAAAGTTCACGAACTGTTTGAGGGCTCCCAAGCCCTCTACAGTTCCAACATAATATCATCATACCGGTCGGCGGGGCTATGACCCAGTCCCCTCCATTCCCGATCTGTCATTGAGTGCGTCCTCCTCATCTCTTAGTTTAAGTGTTTTTTCCAGTTGTTTTTTACCCTGCTTCACTGTCTTCTGCTTAGGATCCACATTGTTCTCCTCATTATCTCCTTCTCCTTTTCTCTTGCCTATAGTTATTGATAAGTCGAGGTCCAGCCTCAATTGTCCAGCCCTCGCCCTTCTTTTCCACTTCTGCACCACGTGGAACTGGCCATTTAATCCTGTTGGCAGCTCCTCATTAAAAACTCCTCCAGTAGATGTGCCATCTGTCTCGCCACCTATCTTCTCCTTATGGTGCGTAGTATCCTCCATTACTTCCTGTATTGTTTCCCTATATTTCTAACTATATTTATCTTCTCCATAATTTATGACGCCTGCATTTCTTTCAGCTCCTTTCCCCTTTTGCTTTAAAATCTGGGCTGACCGCATTAATTCACTTTCCTTCCTTTGCCTTTCAGTAACGTCCATATTATTATTCTCCATCAATATAGCTATTTTTTTTTTTTTTACCGAAAACAGCTAGCTGCTCATAATGATCTCCATGATCTACACCATCTCCATTACTGCTCGTTGTATCCATAACGGTAACTCCTCCGCCAACCACCGGGAACATCGGGGCCTCCTGTCGTGGGTTGTCCTCCAGCACAACCGGAGATGGAATCCCGCCGCCCCCACCTGAAGAACCGGCCCCCATAGATTTACTACTCCGCTCCTCCTCCATGTTCGCAGCCGCTCCTTCTTTCTCCGCCCCGTACCTCCTAGCAAATCTTGAAGAATCTTGGTCTCCACGCCTTCTAGGAGAGGGCACCCTCAACCATGGCCCATACTCAACCACCGACTCCTATTTTCGACGCCAACTAATATTAGAGCAACCCGTCTGTCCATGACTGATTTTTCCGTAGTCAAAACAGTACCTTGGCAATCTTTCATACTGGAAAGTAATCAATCTTTTTTTCCCTAACAGATTGATAACTCTTCCTCTGGCAAGAGGTTTCGTCAGGTCAATTTTAATTCTGACTCGCAAATACTTTCCCCACCCTACACCATCCTCATCAGTGTCTACCTCCTCCACCGTCCCCATAGTGGAACCAATTTGGAGACCAACCTCCTTTCCCATGCAAGCAAGTGGGAGATTGAACATTCTTACCCAAAACTCCGCTTGTTCAAAATCTATCTCTGTCAGGGATGACAAACCGTCGAAGTCCACCACAGAGAAAATGTTCCCTTCAAATATCCTTGGTCATCCTTCCAGCACCCTTATTTTGTCCTATTCATGCTCAAATTCCATCAAGAACAGATTATCACCCACCACTTTGAATGACAGATGACCTGCAGGGCGCCAACCCTTGATTAGCTTACGTTTGATAGTATCTTTTCCAACAAAATGATCGGCTATTAGTTTACCTACCAAGCAGCACTTTCCCCGTGACACCAAAACCTCCATCGTATGTGGCTGAATCTCCACCTCTCCAATCTCTCCCTCATTAAGTGAAAGATTCTCCCAAAGCCTTGTGATCTCTTCCGCTATCTCCATAACAAAACTTCTCGGATCCACTAAGTTACAAAATACAGTAAAAAACAGCTAGCCTCCACCGTTCGAAGAACGTGAAGATTAGTTTTGCTTCTCCTCTAGGGTTTTGAGACTAGAGAGAAAAAATTCTAGACGAGGCTCCTCAAAGTCGATGCTCTGTTAGTATTAAGTAACTATAATTTCAAACATTATGGAACCTCCCATGTACTTTTCAATATAAAATAGCCACCATTGAGGTACCATAAACATCTACCAAGGATTTTAGGTGCAATGTAAAGTACAAGTGATCATTCTTCCTCGCCCAAACCTTTTTACTTAACACTTAATATATGCTAAATTATATTTCAAATATATATATACTAAATTACAAAACATAAGAATGAGAATGTATGATATAACTTATAAGTTATAAGTAACTGCAAAGGTAGTTAATATGTAACTACTAATTAGTTATATACTTTCTTCTTCTTCTTTTTTTTTTTCCTGAGGAACTAGTTATATACTAATTATGTTACTTGTTGCTAGTTAATAGTGTGTGACATTATTATAATTTAATTGTAACAGTTTAACATATTAATTATTACATATATGATATATGAATCATATGATATATCATATATGAATCAATATGATTTGAAATTATTACAAAGTTACTAACATGTAACACTATATACAAAATTGATTATAAATTATTACATATATGATGTATTGATGTATGATATATTAATTACAAATTTCAAATTTAATATGTAATTAATGACAACTATGTTTATGAACTATAGTCTATATATGTTACTTACTTACTTGTTTATGTCTTAGAGATATATTAATTAGGACTAGGAGACTTAAAACACTAAAACAATTAGACATTATAGACTACTAGTTAGTCTAGTTACTTAGTTAATAACCTAGGGATAAGTTGATAACTAAATAATCTAACATGATAAGTTATTAATATTAACTATTAATTACTACTATTACATTACTAGTTAGTCACTTAGTATTTAGTAAGTTAGTATGTTATATATTAATGGTGTTAAGTATAACATATTAATTAAAATTGTAAATAATTCTACATATAATATGATAATAGTGATTAGTGTGTGTGACATAATGGCATTATTTGATAATACTAATAGTATGTGAAAATGTGAGTCGTGAATGTAACTATGTTTATGGACTATATTATTAATCAATAATAATCATAGATTTAATGTGTATACAATTAACTAATTAAGGGTATAACTAGCATTATATTTATATGAGACTATGTTATTAATAATAGGTTTAATGTATTGGTGTATGATATATTAATTACAAATTTCAAATTTAATATGTAATGTAGCTATGTTTATGAACTATAGTCTATATATGTTACTTACTTGTTTTTGTCTTAATGATATATTAATTAGGATTCAGAGACTTAAAACACTAAAACAATTAGACATTATACACTACTAAATAATGCTAAATAATACAACCATTTTTAAACCTATTTATTTTTTTGTGATATTTTTAAACCTATTTAGTATTTACTTAAAATTTTGTTTTAGAGTTTTTATAGGTACTATTGCATGCATGGTTTGTTGCGTACTTTAGTTAATTAAACGGCTGTGATTTAATTGATACGAATTTGTATTTAATTGTAACTATTTTGATCATTTATTGGATAATTAAGAAGCGAGCTCATCTAAAATCACCCATACTAGATTATTCTGATTATTTGAAATTTGAAATATTTCATCTTAGAATCATAGCCGTCCGATTTTAATTGATTTAATAATAACCATTGGATTTGATAAATGGAATGCAGCTGTAATCCATTCCTAATGTGAGAGTTATATGGTGTTCCACATAACACCTTGAGCTCATTAATCCGTTGTTCTGAATTTAATCTGAAAATAAAGATCAAAATTAACGGTCAAGATCATTTATTGGATAACGCATGGAACTGGATTCACCAACTCATGCATGCGGAGGATAAATTCACTCTCGTACTTCCCTACACATGCATGGTCTACGAGACTGCAGCAGTCTCAGTTTGCACGCAAGCTGTCTTAGCCGTCCAAAATTTTGTGATAAATCTAAGCCGTTGGATGCATGCAATGGATGACAATTGTAAACCATTTAATTGCGTAGGAGTTATATGGTGCATCCGAATTGTTGTAAGCTTCCCTTGATTGAGCTAATCCAACGTCCTTTATTGAATGAGAAGATAAGGATCAAAATAAATGGTCAAGATCATTTATTAGATAGCGAGCTCACATGAAATTACTCATACTATATTATTATGATTATTTGAAATTTGAAACTTTTCATCTTATAATTATAGCCGTCGGATGTAACTTGATTTAATCCAAGCCGTTGATTCTGTTGAGGAAATAAATCTGTGCAACGGTCATAAAACAATCGAGAAAGGCAAATTCCCAACCAGCAACGTTAACATTCCTTCTACATAGATAATTTCCATGTATAGAAGATCTTAACATTATTTTTGTAACGGCTATGTAAATCATTTTTATGTATAAATACCCATCATGTAAATCAATTATCATCAAGTAATACATACAAAATTCCTTCTCAGTTTAGTTTTTATCATGGTATCAGAGCATAGCATAGATTCTGAGAGAATGAAAAAACTCTATTTCTATAATTGAAAAACAGAGTCTTTTTTTTTCATACCTGTTGCACTTCGTTTTTTTTTGCAGTGTCTTGGCAATATCTTGCCCAATTACTTTGGGTGTTGGTCTCACCCGTTTTTCGCCTGTCAGAAGCTGTCCTCCACCCGTCATAGTGGTCCTCGTTAGTCAGAGGCCACTATTTGCATCGTCAAGCTAGCGACCCAATGGTCCTCGTTGGTCAGAGGCCGCCAATCCACGCCCCAAGGATTTTTTTTGCTTCAATCCTTGCTTAGAGGCCGTCCTCGCTCCAACCCACGCTCAATCCGTGAATTTTTGGTGTTGTGGCAGCAGGTCCTCGCATACCCATGTCCTCTGATTTGTGAGCAGTTTGTAATTGCACAAAGAAGAAGACTCTTTTTTTTGGCTTTTAGGTAAATCGTTCTTACCCATTTCCTTTCTTTTTTTTAGCTTTATATTTCCCTTATTTTTTTTGATTGGACCCCTAGCTCATCAGTGAAGCCCATTAAACCATTGATTTTTTTGTTTTCACTAAACCCACACACCAGACTAGTAGTTCACTCATTTTTTTAATTTTTTTTGTCCAAGCCCATTTTATCCACATCAGCCCACAACCCAATTTGCCTCCCTGTTATACTACACGTAGTTTAGGTTGGTTACACATCACCCTAAGCTACAAGTAGTTTAGTGTCAACCAAAAAAAAAAAAAAAAAAAAAAAAAATGCCAGACACCATCACTCCCACAGCCTCCGTACCTCCTTCCCAAGATCCCAATCATCATCTATACCTCCACCATTCCGACCATCCGGGTGTGGTATTGGCCTCTCAATCCCTCAATGGAGAAAATTATCAAACATGGAACCGAGCAATCACTATGGCTCTCAGCGCCAAGAACAAACTCGGATTTATTGACTGGACTATCTCTCCACCAGCAGCCTCCTCCAAAGATTTTCCGCAATGGAGCCGTTGCAACAATATGGTAAAATCTTGGTTATTAAATTCTATTTCTAATGACATTTGCACCAGTGTTATTTATTGTAACCTTGCGAGGGACATCTGGTTGGACCTTAAAGAGCGATTTTCTCAAGTGAATGGTCCTCGCATGTTTCAACTAATGCAAGATATCAGCACCCTTGTCCAAGGCACCATGCCTATCGCCACATACTTCCACAAAACTAAAAGGGTTATGGGATGAACTATCCGCAATTCAACCCAGCGCCCCTTGCACCTGTGGCGCACTAAAAGAGGGTCTCCAACTTCAACAATGTCAGCGTACCATAAAGTTCCTCATGGGTCTTAATGAGTCATATGCAGCTGTTCGGGGACATATTCTCTTAATAGAACCATTGCCTTCCGTCAATCGTGCATATGCCTTGGTCCTTCAAGAAGAGCGCCAACGCAACATTACCACCCCACCCACCATTGGAGGCATTGCCTTAGCTGCAAAAGCTACTCTACCACCACGGATGGACAATCGATCTGGCTTTCAGAAGAAGGAAAGACCAAAATGCACTTATTGCGGTCGTGATGGTCATACTAGTGAGCGGTGCTACCAACTTCACGGATTTCCTCCTACTCGTCGCAAGATTGACTCTGGCTCAGGCTCCAGTCCTAAGCCCCGTGCTCCATCAGGTTTCCACTACCAGCAGTCTCCCTTTTACACCTGATCAATGCCAACAACTACTTGCAATTGTGAATAACGTTACTCCACAACAGTCCATGGCCCACCAAGCAGGTAGTACCGAGCCATCTCTCTCAGGTACGTCTTCTGTCTTATATGATGACTCATTATGGATTCTTGACAGTGGTGCTACTGATCATATGGTTTGTTCTCCCACTGCCTTGACCCAATCCTATCCTATTCATGGTCGTACTGTCCAATTACCTGATGGCTCATATGCCTCCGTATCACACATTGGATCTATGACTTTTTCCTCATCACTTGTTCTTCATAATGTCTTTTGTGTTCCTACTTTTCATTTTAACCTCATTTATGTGCATACATTATGTCGCACATTGCATTGTCTCATTATTTTTTCTTCTGCCTTCTGTCTCATCCAGGACCTTCGCTTGACGAAGATGATTCGTTTGGGCACTGAGCGGGATGGTTTGTATTACTTCACCAACACGAGACCCTCAAGGTGTCAGGTGGCAAAGTCAACCCCAGAGCTTTGGCATCGCCGATTAGGTCATCTTTCCAATAAAGTTTTGTCTTTTCTTTCCAATAATGTATATGAAATTTGTAGTTCAAATTCAGAACAATGTCTTGTTTGTCCTTTAGCAAAACAAACTCTTATTCCATTTCCAACTAGTCAAATTTCTTCTACCACACCTTTTGCATTAATACACATTGATATTTGGGGTAGTTACCGTACTCCTTCCATTAATGGGGCACATTATTTTCTGACTATTGTTGATGACTACACCCGATATACATGGGTCTATTTGATGCAACATAAATCTGAGGCTCGCTCTCTCTTACAATCTTACATTAATCTTGTCGAAAATCAATTCTCGACCACCATCAAGATAATTCGTAGTGATAATGGTCCTGAATTCACTATTCCATCATTTTATTCCGCCAAAGGCATCATTCATCAAACTAGTTGTGTCTCTACTCCACAACAAAATGGTGTTGTTGAACGCAAGCATCGTCACCTTCTCAATATGTCTCGAGCCTTACTCTTTCAAGCCCACTTGCCCACACGTTTTTGGGGAGACGCTATCTTAACAGCTGCCTATTTGATTAATAGAACTCCTACTCCCCTCCTATCAGGCAAAACTCCATATGAGAAGTTATACAACTCAAAACCTCAATACAATCACTTACGAGTTTTCGGTTGTTTGTGCTTTGCTTCTACTCATTCCCAAAAACCATCCAAATTTGACCCTCGTGCTATACGATGTGTCTTCCTAGGTTACCCTTATAGCCAAAAGGGATATCGTCTATATGATCTTGATCACCACAAAACCTTCATCTCTCGTGATGTACTTTTTTATGAAGATCATTTCCCTTTTGCCCAAACCACCCCTAAACAATCTTCGCAGGTCTTACCTATTCCTTTTGACCTCCCTGATGATGCCCTTACCCTCTTGTCACCTGTCGTTGAAGCTTCGGATGCCCCTTCTACCCCTCAGACTACCTCTTCCCCACCTCCGGTCACTCGGTGATCTACTCGGTCGACCCAGCCACCTGCATACTTGCGTGATTTTCATCTTGCACAGACTTTACTGTCTCGTACCACTCAATCATCTGAGTTAGCGTTGGTGCGTTCCTCAGGTACCCCTTACTCTCTTGACGCATTTTTATCTTATGCTTGTCTCTCTAACCACCATCGTGCCTTTAGTGCTGCTATTTCTCTTGCACAAGAGCCAAAATCTTTTTTGCAGGCCATGCAGGATTCCAAGTGGCGAGATGCAATGCATGCTGAGGTGGATGCTCTAGAGTCGACTCAGCCATGGACTCTGACCCCTCTTCCACTCGGAAAGAAACCCATTGGCCGCAAATGGGTTTACAAAATAAAATATCACCCAGATGGTTCTGTGGAACGATATAAAGCTCGCTTAGTGGCCAAAGGTTACAACCAACAAGCTGGCATTGATTATACAGAGACCTTTGCTCCTGTTGCTAAGATGGTCACTGTCCGCTCTTTCCTTGCCCTTGCTGCCTCCTACGGTTGGCACTTGCATCAACTTGACGTCAACAATGCCTTCCTTCATGGTGACCTTGACGAAGAAGTCTACATGCACCTTCCTCCTGGTTTCAGACGAAAGGGGGAGACTAGAGTTTGCAAACTCAACAAATCCCTATATGGGCTTAAACAAGCTTCCAGACAATGGTATGCAAAACTTTCTTCCACTCTCATTAGTGCAGGATATAAACAATCCAAGGCAGACTACTCACTATTCGTCTGATCCCACAAAGGTAACTTCACAGCCATTCTTGTATATGTAGACGATATTATATTGGCAGGCAATAACTTGGAGCAGATTCAGAAACTTAAGAAACATTTGGGTGACCATTTCAAACTCAAAGATTTGGGCAACCTAAAGTATTTTCTGGGTATTGAAGTAGCTCGTTCAAAGAAAGACATCTTTTTATCACAAAGAAAGTATGCTCTTGAAATACTTGAAGATACCGGCTTTCTTGGTGCCAAGCCTAGCAAATTTCCCATGGAGCAAAATTTAGCACTCAGTAAACATGATAGAGACCTCATTGCTGATCCTTCATCATATCGTCGACTAGTTGGTAAGTTGATTTATTTAACCATTACGAGACCTGATTTGGCCTATGCGGTGCAGGTGTTGAGTCAGTTTATGGACAAACCACGCACATCCCATTTAGATGCAACACACAGAGTGTTACGCTACATCAAGCAGTCTCCAGGACAAGGAATTCTCTTATTAGCCACAAGCAATATTCAATTATACGCATTTTGTGATGCGGATTGGGCACGATGCAGAGACACTCGACGATCAGTCACTGGATATTGTATATTCCTTAGAAGCTCACCAATATCTTGGAATACGAAAAAGCAAACAACAATATCCCGTTCTTCAGTTGAAGCAGAATACAGAGCTATGGCCTCAACCTGCTGTGAAATTACTTGGTTGAAACAACTGTTGGCGGACCTCCATATCTCACATTTACAACCAGCAAAATTGTATTGTGACAACAAGGCGGCCATTCACATCGCCTCGAATCCTGTCTATCATGAGAGAACAAAGCATATAGAGATTGATTGCCACCTCATTCGAGAAAAGCTACAAGATGGCATAATTCAAACTTTTCACATACCTACCACTCAACAGCCCACTGATCTATTTACTAAGGCGCTAGGTTCAACACAATTTCATTACCTACTTGGCAAGTTAGGTGTCATGAATATCCACTCCAACTTGAGGGGGAGTGTTGAGGAAATAAATCTGTGCAACGGTCATAAAACAATCGAGAAAGGCAAATTCCCAACCAGCAACATTAACATTCCTTCTACATAGATAATTTCCATGTATAGAAGATCTTAACATTATTTTTGTAACGGCTATGTAAATCATTTTTATGTATAAATACCCATCATGTAAATCAATTATCATCAAGTAATACATACAAAATTTCTTCTCAGTTTAGTTTTTATCAGATTCATCTCTTTCAAGCTTCCAGCAGCCCTAACCCCAAAACAAAATTTCAAAACCCTATCTATCTCTATCTCTCACTCTCTCGGCAGCCGCTTCAATCTTCAGATGAAATCCCAGATCAAAACACTCTCTATCTCTTTCTCTTTCATTGATTTTTGTTTGACTGTGATAGATTTTGGTTGATTGTTTGTAGATTGGGTATGAGTTTGAAGGTTTTCCTCTGCGATTCTAAGTTTGAGGGTTTTCCATCTTCGTGAAAGCCAATCGCCCAAAGGTACGTTCCAATGCATAATCTGGTTGCTTCTTTTTATTTTTTCTTGACGATTTCAAATCAAAATAAGACCATATTACTTAGATTTTGATTCTGTGTTCGGGTGTTCTTTGGGGTGCTCTGTGATAGTCTACTCGGGATCTCAAACTTTAAAAGAAATGCTAAGTTTTAATTCTATATATGTTTTCAAACACTGATACTATTTTTTTTCTTTGTCAAAACAATATTGAAACCACGACAATATGTGCTAAATGACAAAGGTAAGGTTTCAATCTTAAAAGTTATTTGCATAACAGTATAGAATGACATAATGACATAGAAATGGACCGATTGTCTTTGATGATTAAGCTAGTAGAGTATAACCATGTGCTTGGGAAATCGTCGATCTCAAACTTTTAGGTTTTGTTTAGATTTATGAAACAAATTAAACAATGATAAAAATGAAAAATACGTTCAATTTCTTAAGAAATTATCTTCCTATATTGAATAAAAAATGTATGAGATTTGTTTATCTATACCTAATTGAAGGCCTAAACTTATAAAGTCTAGAAGTTTATAGTGTTGATTTTATTGATTTCTTCTTAACCATGACCCTAGGTTAGATTTGTTTATGCAATTTTATTAGTTAATTTTTTTTCTTCATATTTCTTGCAGCTGACTTTCATAACCATCAGCTTCGGTAAGAAGAACCTTCTTACCTTTGATCTTATTTAAGCATTTTTAGCAGTTCATTCTTTACACTAGATGGTCGGTTTTGGCACCAAAGGGCTTGGAGGTTCTCAATAACTTATCAAAAAAAATCTTATGTAATTTTCAAGGGAGTAAAAATTTGCTAACAATTTTTTTTTTTTTTGGTTTAGTTGTGTATACAGTACATATTGCTTGATGAAGAAACTTCATTAAAAGCTGCCACATGTTTTCACATGCTAGTTGCTTGTTTGGTATTTTTAAGTTTCTGCATTATATAGTCTAAAAATATCTAAAAACTGTACTTATAAATATCATATTTATTTTTTTATGCTATTGATTTGAGATTACTTTTGATACACTGATTTCAGCCCTACTAGATAAAGCTCCCTTGACATCTTGCAAGGGAGTTAAAAACATTTTACACCTTTCTTTTTTCATTGAATGCAGTGACAAAGGCTACTTTGTCTGAATGATGTTTTTAGATATGTTGATGAGGGGAACCAGGGTTTGGATAATGATGTTGAAACGCCTCCTAGTCCTGACCTTGGTAATGTGAAATGCAATTTGCAATTCAATGTATAGATGTTTGGTGCACTCTAACTGATTTGAAGGATAATTGTGTTGCAGATCCTTCGGTCTTGGAGATCCATATTTTTGTACCATCACCTGCAGTGCCAGAGGATGTTGATGTAATGGAAGTGTATAATCTTCCTGAGAAGGTACGAGATTCGATTGAAGAAGAGGAAACACCTGTTCCTGAGGTTGTTGATCAAATTTCTGATGATTGGCAGATTGTTGGCAGTTGGTGGCCACAACCTAGCTGGTGGCTAGGTTGTGAAGTCTCTTTAGATGAATTATGCCTTTTGGTCATTTGACTCATTTTAGTCATTTGTAATTTCTTCAATTTCATTTGTAATTTTGTTTGTAATTTAATTTGTTTTCTTCATTTTGAAGTTGCTTGTAATTTGTAAGGTTCTAATTTACTTGCTCTGTAAGCATGTAATTTCAGGGTGTTTATAGTTTCTGCAATTATAAGTTAGTTAGTTTAGGTTGTCCCATGAGATTAATTGTGGCCCTGTTATAATTGTCCTGAATTTTACTTGATTTAGTGAATCTTACCTTGTAAAGTGAATTTTAATTGATTTATAATTGGCTCCTGGAATCTTACCAGATTCAGTGTTAAAATTTAACTGTTTTATGAAAAAAAAAAATTAAATATTAATCTTAACGAGCTGTAAACGAGCCGAGTTGCTTGTTTAAAGCTCGAACGAGCTTTTAATCGAGCTCGAGCTTGAGCCGAGCCGAGCCAATCGAGGGCTCAACTCGGCTCGAAAAGTGCCCTTTCGGGATCTCAAGCTTGATCCCGAATGTGCCAAATTTTAATTGAGCCGATCTTGAGCCAGGGCTTTCAAGCTCGGCTTGAGCTCAAGATCGGCTCGATTATTTGTCTTCCTAAAATGAGCTAGTCCGAGTTTGCCAAAGCTTGACTCGGCTCAGCTCATTTACAGCCCTGGTCACCTCTTCAATTTTTTTTTTTTTAGATTTAAATTTTAAAATTAAATTAATATTTTAATGAGATGTCTAACTGATGTTAAAAAATTTGACGGTAGGGAGTTTATTGGCATTTCGATTGACGCATGGAGTAAATTGTCGAAAAAAAAAAAGGTAAAATTTTTTTAATTTTGGCGAGTTAAATCAAGAACTTATGATATATTTACCTTTATTTTTATTATAGGATAATAATATAGCTACTGCTTACACTTAATAGAATGAGGTTTTTACTATCAACTTTTCACAAAATAAAAGTATGTAATGACGGGAAGGAGTTCACTGTTCATCTGAACTTCTTAAAAACATTGACAAAGATTTTCTACAAAAAAGTTAGTAGATTTTCAAATTACAAAAATTTAGATGGGTTATATGCATCGAAATTCATAAAAAAAAAAAAAAAAAATTGTTACATGTCACAAGGGGTGGCAAGTTGTTGAGGTAGCCGAAAAATTTTTTCCTCCCAAAATGTTATTTCTTCACTTTTGATTGAAGAAAGTTTATTCTTTAGAAAACCAAAATATAATTTTTTTTTTTTTTTCAAAACTTTTTCACATGCAAGAACCCAAAAAAATATAATTAACTTTTAATTATAACCTACCTACGAAATTAGCCGCTAAAAAAGTCTAAATTTCGTAATTTGAGAGATATTATAATCGGGCTATTATTCAACAAAAAAAAAAAAAAAAGGGGGCCGGAGTGGCTGCCCACCCCCTGCAACAGGAGAAAAATGGTGAGCGTCTTATGTGATTTATCTATATCGTCTTCTATGACTCACTAATACCCAACGTACGTACGAGATTAGACGCTAAAATTGCTGTAACCATCTATCTTATCCTTGACTAGTATCTGACCTCAGCCTAGCTCAAGTTCATCTCCTCAGTGACACCAAACAAACACCCTGATTTGCGTGCCGTAATTGAATACAACTCCGCTAGGATAATGAAATGTACGTCGAGCGTAAATTTTTTTTTTTTTTTTTTTTTTTTTTTTTTAAATTAAAATAATAAAATAAAATTTTAATGTACATCACTGTTGATGCACGAGATCATTAACCGTACTGGCTATAATCTATAGCATCATCCCATCTGCTTGAATTTCTCTCCGCTTCTCTAATGGAAAAATCGGGGTACGGCCGAGATGGCATCTTCCGGTCTCTCCGGCCGCCTCTTGTGCTCCCCAAAGATCCCAACCTCTCCATGGTCACATTCCTCTTCCGAAACTCTTCCTCTTATCCTCACAAACCGGCCCTTATCGACGCCGATTCCTCCCAAACCTTATCTTTCTCCCACTTCAAATCCACCGTCGCCAGAATCGCCCGCGCCTTTCTTCGCCTCGGCATCACCAAGAACGACGTCGTCCTAATCTTCGCCCCGAATTCTATCCAGTTCCCTCTCTGCTTCCTCGGCATCGTCGCCGTCGGCGCCATCGCCACCACCGCCAACCCCCTCTACACGGTCCGCGAGCTCGCCAGGCAAGTCAAAGATTCGAACCCGAAGTTGATCATAACCGTCCCGGAATTGTGGGACAAAGTTAAAGATTTCAACCTCCCAGCTGTCTTTCTAGGGTCCAATCATTCTTCTACTTTTTCAAACGTTATCCATTTCGACGCATTGGTTGAATTGGGCGGGTCCGGGTCGGATTTCCCGGACAGCAATGTGAAGCAAAACGACACCGCGGTGCTGCTATACTCTTCCGGGACGACCGGAACGAGCAAGGGGGTGATCCTGACTCACAGGAATTTCATTGCGGCGTCTCTGATGGTGACGATGGACCAAGAGCTCTCCGGCGAGGCGCACAACGTGTTCCTCTGCGTCCTGCCGATGTTCCACGTGTTCGGGCTGGCGGTGATCGTCTACTCGCAGCTGCAGATCGGGAACGCTGTGGTGTCAATGGGAAGGTTCGAGCTGGAGAAGATTCTGAAGGCGGTGGAGAGGTACAGGGTGAGCTACTTATGGGTCGTACCGCCGATCATTCTGGCGCTGGCAAAGAACAGCGTCGTGAAAAAGTACGATCTCTCGTCGTTGAGGCATCTCGGTTCAGGCGCGGCGCCTCTGGGGAAGGATTTGATGGAGGAGTGCGCCAGGAACATTCCTCAGGCCACCATCACTCAGGTGCTTTGACGTTACTGATTTTCATTTGGTAATTGGGCTTCCTTTTAAGCCTGCAGCTTTGACAGCGAACCAAAATAATTATTTAATAATTAAATAATTATTTAATTATTTAATTATTTAATAATTAAATGATTGTAACTATGTTCTCTTTTTCTTTTTTGAAAGTTTCAAGTTTCGTGTTTTGATTTTTGTTTCAAAGTTCTCTTCTGTCTCTGACAATGCTTTTTACGACAAAAAGCAAAAAACATTTCTAAAACAATTTTTACTCACGTCACAACAAAATGCCAAAAAAGCATCTCTAGTGGGTTGTTGAGTTCTCCAATCTAGCCACTGAAAATTCAATAATACTTGATAAAGGTATTAGACTTTCTGCAAAGCTTTTGGCAATTTGGTTCATGTCTTGGCTTTTGATTTGAGAGATGATGCTGTACATTTGATTTAAAATGTTCTTCATTGTTTCAGGGCTATGGCATGACGGAAACTTGTGGAGTTGTTTGTGTAGAGAATCCAAGAGTGGGCGTTCGGCATTCTGGTTCAGCTGGAACACTTGTTTCGGGAGTTGAATCCCAAATAGTCAGTGTAGATACATCGAAGCCACTTCCTCCTAATCAGTTGGGGGAGATATGGGTTCGGGGGCCTAATATGATGCAAGGTATTTTCTTTCTTTGCTTCTGTCTCTCTTGATCTGAGCATGCCTGGTCCTGTTTCTCTTGTTAGAAAAAAGTTTCTGCTCTTTGATATAGAGAGAAGCCAGGTAGCTTATTATTGTACTGTATTAAACTATTCTAGTCACCTTGCATCTTGAATGTGGCAGTTTAATGCAGTTGTCATTTCTGATTATGGACATATAGGATGATCTTTGAACAACATTTGATCCTTCCATTCAATTTGTGACAAGTATTATGCGGAAAAGTCATTCTCAAGCCAGGGATATTAGTTTTTCCGTAGCTGTTTTAATAAGAATTTTATAATAATTCTAAGGCTTCCAACAATTTCTTTTCTCCTCTCTGGGCTTGGTGTAACCGCATTTATCAGTAAGCTATCGGAACTTAAAAGGTGATTTGGTGGGGAACACTGCCAAATTAGGAGTTTTATGAAGTGTGCTTTCATATGAAATGGGAATCTGAACATTACCCATTTTGTATATCCCAAACGGATGCAAGTTTGATTCCCACAGCGTGGTTATTGAAGATAAAGGACTCGTTTGGTAATGCTTTTTAGATTGTGCGTTTTGCTTTTTTGTTGTAATGTGACATAAATGTGAAAATAATTTTAAGTTTTTATGAACGTTTTGTGTGTTGAATTGTTTATTAGTGCTGCAATTCTAAAAAGCATTAGGAAACGAGTCCAAAGTAGCTAGATCATGGCTGCTCTGCTCATCTCTAGATGGAGGGCAATGCTCTTTCTAACACACCAGCTCACAGGAGAACTAAAACCTCTTGTCCATTTGATCATATATAAGTTTTCAGCTTCATTGTCTCGAATGAGTGAGCTCTGCATTTATTTAACATGTTCTAGGCATTTGCTTACTGTTTTCATTCAGAAATGTAACATTACTATTGCAAAACTCCATTTTTAGGTTATTACAACAATCCACAGGCCACCAAACTGACCATAGATAAGAAGGGTTGGGTACACACAGGAGATCTCGGATATTTTGATGGAGATGGGCAACTTTATGTTGTTGACCGAATTAAAGAGCTCATCAAATACAAAGGTTTTCAGGTAACTTCCCAAAAATGTTACAAACATGCATGCAAGATCCTGCTGCTACATTGTTTTTTCTTTGTCCCCACCCCCCCCCCCCCCCCAAAAAAAAAAAAAAAAACACATTTGTTCTGTGAAAAAAGAGAAAATTTGGCTTGTCTTCGGAGTAATATATGGTGATATTGGAAGGGATTTATAGATTTGGAAAATATATGTTTGATTATAACTTATAAGAGATATGCCCTTTAGCATCCTTATGCTACTAATTAGTTAATGTCCATTGACTGAACTGCAGCAATATTTCCTGTAACCTCACTGTTCCTCATGATTTATTTTCTTTCTGGACTAAGATTTTGCTCTTGTATTGCATTCTTCCAGTTTAGATATTTTGGTTTTCTTATTGGATGTCTTCTGAGAAAGACACTCTTTACATTTCAATTGTTATATATATCGGTACATATTCGGTTTTCTGATATAATGTTAAATCACCACTTAATATTTTAACACACCCTTTTACATGTGAGTGTAAACTCTTTTTTAATAAGTGAGATCTAACATGTGAAATATTTAATTTAAATGGGGTAAATTAACGGAGTCAGGTTTCGAACTAATTACTTTTGTTTTTATACTAAGGTAAACTATCGCTTGTCCCAAATGCTTACAACTCAGAGAAATAAATTGATGAAGTTATATATTTTTGTTGTAATTGTTTCTTATATTTTAATTTTCTTCAATTCTCTCTAGGTTGCGCCAGCAGAACTTGAAGGGCTGCTTGTTTCTCACCCTGAGATACTAGATGCTGTTGTCATCCCGTGAGTTCTCAACCCATGCAAAATCTGTATTACTCACATGATCAGCTTACTCTTTAAAAATCAATATAAATTTATATTTTATTTCTACCTTGCAGATTTCCTGATGCTGAGGCTGGTGAAGTCCCAGTTGCATACGTTGTTCGGTCACCCAATAGTTCACTGACAGAAGAAGATGCTATGAAATTTATTGCTAACCAGGTAAGGGGTAATTAGATTAGGCTCAGCTCCAAATGTAATTTTTAAAAACGCAGTTAAGGGTCTAGTAAAATCGCAGTTTAACTTTCAAAATCATGCGTTTTTTAAAACGTATCTCCTTATGTTTTCAAATCACAATTTTTTAGAAATACATTCCCAAATGATATATTTTTTGCAATTTGATTCAAAATTGTACTTTTAGTCTGAAATCAAAGTGTCAAACCCATGCCAAAATCCTTTTTGCATGCATCTGAGATCTAATTTCTGCTTCTTTGTCATAGGTTGCACCTTTCAAAAGATTGCGGAGAGTGACATTCATAAATAATGTCCCCAAATCAGCTTCAGGAAAGATCCTGAGAAGAGAGTTGATTCAGAAGGTAGGGTCCAGAATGTGAAATTGAATATTTGATTGCTGCAGTAAAGAAGAGTCTATGGGAAGTGGGAAGGGGGCAGAGGCAAGAATTATCCCCGGATGCACTTCTTTATTTAAATTAGATGGAATTCGGTTGAATTCTTGAAGGGGCTCGAACAATAATATTCTGTCAACAATGAAACATAGAAACATATATTCAAGCACGACAATGACATTCCATATATGAGTATGCATATAAAGTAAGGCTGTTAATTTTTTACACGATTTGCGAATTCGGCACAAAATTAAAGAATTAAGATTTGACATAAACGAATTCGGATCATAAACGAGTTTACATGATTAACTTGTTTAATATAAAGTGAAAGCTTAGACAGAGTAATTGCCGCACAAAACAAGTCACTTTACTTTAGTATTTAAAGTTTTGACACGAAAGTATACACAGGACGTTTTGAACTTACATGTGATTAGTATCTTGATCCCTTGATTTTTTTTTTTTTTTCTTTCTTTTTTTGTAAGTAGAGACTGAAACAAACAAGAACTAAGAACAGCAGAAAATCAAACTAAAGGAGGGGGGTTTGTGCCACTACAAATAGGATAAGCAGGGGGTGAGGTAAATGAGTGGGAATGTAATTAGAATAAACTCTAGCTGCGGTCCAATATGTCACATGATGATGGGTGTAGAAATTTGCACTTACGTGAACTTTTTTTGCTCTCCAAGAGGAGATCAAGGGGATGGTAGCAATGGAGTTGAAGATGATATCTACAATCTTCCAGTCACAAAATATGGAGGGATGCTGCAGCGCCATAATCACCACTTGAGAATCCCCTTCTAGAAAGAAATCTGCACAGCCTAAAGATATAGCCAAAGAGATGGCTAGAGCAGCAGCTAAGGCTTCACTGTAAGTGGGATCACACAAGGGGCTAATCTGAGAAACAGCCTCTAGGATTTTTCCAGAAGAGTCGCGGCAGACAGCTCCTTGTGCCGAGAAAGAATCTCTTATAGCTGTGTCAAAATTTATCTTGAGGGAGGAGCCCACTGGAGGAGACCATCTTGCCACACAAGGAGACGAGATGTCTTTCCAAGCCTTGAAGTGGTCCAGAGAGATTTTCTTTGTAGTTGTAGATAAAACAAGCACATTTGGAAAGACTCCATCATGAACTGCTCGATTTCTGCTAAACCACATAAGGTCACACAAAACAGTAGCATAAATTTGGAAAAGATGCACATCAGACTTTGGGATGCCTACAACAAAACAAGGGTTAGTGATACAATTTACCCAATCAGACAAACTAAAGTTGGACCAAACCGAAGAATCAAGAGGCCAGAAAGAATCCCTCCAAATAATCCTTTACAAAACTTCACTGGAAAAAAAATGGATTGAGAGAATCAACAGCAGTTTTGCAAAGAGGACAAAACATTTCATCAGGAGGGATACAAAAAACCTTACTGAGCCTATCTTTGGTGGGAATAACGTTCCAAACCATTTTCCATAAAAAACAACTTGAACCTATTATTAAGATTTAGTTTCCAAAATTTCTTCCAGGAAGGAATAGTGAGAGGGGACGGATGGGCTAGATGACTACTACTCCTAATTAACTTGTAAGCAGAAGAAGTAGAGAAATTTCCATTTTGAGAAGGGGTCCACAGGAAAGAAACCCCTTGGGAAGGAAGAATTTTTATCTTTAGAATTTCTGCCACTGAGGAAGAGGAAAAAATAGAACGTAGCAAATGGATATTCCATGAGTCTGAGTCTTGAGAGAACAAATCCTTAACAAGAATCTGAGAGCGCACAAGGTGGCTATGGTTTAAAAGAATAGGCTTAAGAAATGGAAAGGTGGGAACCCAGGGGATGCCCAGACCGGCAGAGAGGAAGATCTATGAATTTTGTAACAGGCTCCTCGAGTCAAAATATGCCGGGATTTTAGAATCCCTTTCCAGAGCCACGAGCTGGCAGCATAGGGGGCAGAGGAAAGAAAGGAATTAGAGCTGAGATACTTACCTCGGAGTGGTCCACCCACATGCAAAATGTGTAGGGGGATAGGGGTGGGCAAAATATCTTATTGCTACCTACTGATCGCCTATCGATTTTCGGCTGTTGGTAATCGGAATAAAATAATAATAATAAAAAAATTGTTTTGACGTGTTGGTTCGATAGACGGTAAAATTTTTATTTCGTTAGTTAACCAAATTGAATCAAACCAAGTTAATCGAATTTGGCCCTCAATAGTTTTTTACATCACTTGTTGAGCCCAACATAATGTTAAGAGTATACTATGTCAGGTAGGAAATTACAATCAATCACATAATATCATATTTGATTACCATAAAATCTCATAATACATGATAATTAAATATACTCTAACATGCATTAACTGGAACCTTTAATAAAAATTTACAGGCACAAGGATGAGTAGAAAGCTTGGTAAGTAATACAAACCGGTGCTATTGTGTGATTGGGTGAACATTTCATCAAAAAAAAAAGAAGAGAAATGATAAAATTCTTTCTTTTTAAAATCATCTTTTAACCATCTCCATAGTGAGTGGATAAATCAACTATTGAATTTGTATAGAGTTCACATGAGTCAATAAATCTAATGGTTAATCTATTAAATTTATATAAAAATATAGTTATATAACATTCCTCAAATTTAATAATACTGGTGATGTGATACGAGAGAGCATAAGAGGATAGGAGAGGTATGATAGAGTTCTCCATCCCTCTTAACACATCATGACAACCTGAATGACAATCTTGTCCTCAGTAATTTGTGAGCTGACTCCAACCTCAACCATGACAACAATTCCTACATCTTAAACTACACAAGCAAACATAAGCTTTAATGGAATAATTTATCCAGTTAAATCAATTATATAAAAATACGGCATAAATTATTATTATCAGATAAACAATTAAATTCAATTACTTACATAGCTACTCTTCAGCCATGGAAGTCACAAAACACCCATTTTTCCTTGTGTTAAAGGTCTTATAAAACTCCACCATACTACGAGACTCAGTTCTATCATCTATTCATATTAAATATTATTAAAAAAAAAAAATGTATACATGAAGTACACTAATAGCCATTATTATAATAATCTAATAATATCAAATACTTACAAAAGAAATGATTTAGAGCCCACTGTGTGATTGACTCGCAGCTTAGAAGATTGCAGCCGAGGAAGCTCACTGCACAAGACTAGATAGCTGCATCTCAGCTTAAATATAAATTTTAAATAATTTCACATAAATCAAAACAAGAAATTAGCAACATACTTAAATAATTTAAACTTTTAATCTGTGCAAATGTATCAATAGAGCCATTCTTTATAACCCTTGCCTGACATGTTGGCTTCCAACTCAAACTTATGAAACAAAAGAAGTTTAATAGTAATTACAGAAGGCATATTTACTAGCAGATGGATGGCTAAAAGTATGATTAATCCAAGTGAAGTGAGTAAGCTTTGAGAAAAAACCAGCAAAACTCAGAATGCATTTTAGTTCTTCAAGTAAACACAATTCACAAATTCCATTTACGACTAATTAATTTGTTTAAGCTTAGATTCTAAGATGTTCCTCTTTTCTCTCATTTTATGGGTTGTTAGTGTTATATCACCACTTTTTCTAAAAGCTTAAGCTAATAGGGGTATTATGTGAGCGCAACACGTGGAATGTTTAATTGAAACGGAGGCAATTAATAGAGTCAAAATTTAAACTCATGATCTCTGGTTCTGATATCATATTGAATCACCATTTATTATAAAAGCTTAAATTAATAAGAAGAGATAAATTTAATTATTTAATAAATACTTTAATAGTTAGTAGACCACAATGTGAAGACCTTCAGAAGTGGGAGTGTTCTTTTTGTATGACATGCCACAAGCATTGTGGTATACTATCTGTTAAAGTCTTCGCAAACATGAACACACCCACTTTAGTTCTTCATGTACATGAAGAAATTCATAATGATAGGGAAAATAAAGAAAATTGCGGAGGAAATAGAGTAAATGGAGACAAGAATTTTTGGGTGATTCAGTATTAGATACTTATGTCTACCACTAGGGAAGAGCCCATAGAGTTACATTATGCTCTTATAATTTATTCCTTGATTATATTTACTGACTCTTTCTTTCTTTTTTCCTTTTTCTTTTTTAAAATGAATCAATTGGCATTAATAAATAGAACCTTTCTCAGAAAGTACAATATCTCTAATACAATCAGGAAAAGTTTCACTCCAATTCTGGTCCTCACCAAGAGTTAAATCCTTCTTTGCCAATCTATGCGCCACTTCATTTCCTGCTCGTTTGACATGGTTATCTCCCATTGCTGGCAGCTTCCAAGCAGAACCTTCGCATCATTCAAAAGCAAGCCATATTTGCTCCAACAGCTCCCTTCCTCCCTCATGGCTTGAATAACCTCCAGAGAATCACCCTCCAAAATAACCTTTGGAAGCCCCATCGTGAATACAAGTCAGCCAAAAACAAAGCACCCATAGCTTCAGCTATGGCTGGGCCAGAAATATGAGGATGCTTCAGACATCTAGCAACCATCACGTTACCCTGAGAATCTCTCACTACTATGTCCACTCCCATCTTCCCTTCCTCCCTATCTAAAGCTGCGTCCCAATTTAGTTTGAGAAGTCCCTCAGGTGGTTTCTCCCATTTAATCTCCATGCAAGCATCAATTCTCAGCGGCTTCACAGCTTGTCCACGTTCTGCTTCCAGGAACACCTCTACCTGATCGAAGGCTTTTTGGTTGACTACTGTAGGTGATGTAAACCCTTCAAATACAGCTTTATTACGCTGAAACAATATTTGCTGAGCCACAAACACAAACCTCTGTAGGTCTTCCTCTTCTAATCTCCCTCTAAAAGCTTTTAGAAAATGTTAATAAAAACATTATCATCACTCGTGCATTTCTATAACCTTACATTATGTTCAAGCCACACATCACGAGCAGCCGGGCAACTCCATAAAATATGTCCCATCGTCTCCGTCGCCAGTCTACATATTGAGCAAACTGGGTCATCCTCGATTTAATTTCCTTCTAAACAGATTTTCCTTCGTAGGCAAAATATTTGAGCACGCTTTCCATAGGAACATTTTTACTGCTAGGGGTCCCCGAAGCTGCCATATTGACTTCCATAGTTGAGCCATATACATAGAATTTGAGCTGCTCCCCTCATTCACAATGAAATTATCCTTGGCCATATGATAAGCACTCCAAACTGTAAATTCGCCATTTTTATTCCCCACCCACACCATATGATCACTAGGTTTATTACGCTATATTGGAATACCACAAATTTTCCCAGCCTCCTCCTTCGAAAAAAATCTCCCTGATGAGTGTGGTATTCCACCATCTTGTGTCGTCATCAATAAGGTCACAGACTCTTGATTCTTCATCGAGTATCTGAATGGGGTTTTGTATGGAAGGTGTATCCAACCACTTACCTTTCCAGCTGTTGATATTACTTCCATCTCCGACTCTCCACACCAACCCTTTCTTGAAAAGATTGCGCGCATTCCAAATACTCCTCCATGCATACAGGGCTTCTTTCCTAGAGATGAATCTAGAAAATTGCTATTTGGGTAATATTTTTCATAGAAAATTCGAATTTGGACAAAAAGCCAATCTCCATCCTTACTTGGCAAGGAGTGCCATATTAAAATTTTTGAATGACTCTTATTTCTATGAGTTGAGGTAGGTAATCAAAATGATTTGATTATCATTAATCCTAGAAAGTAACGATCCTATAAAGGAATATAAACCTAATATTGAATTATACCATATATGCTATAACCACCTAGATCTGTCACAATCAGAGCTTCCCATGTCCAAGTATTTTCATGATTCAAATGCTACATCAAATCTAATATATGGGACATGATGGAAAACTGGAGACACCAGTCAAATGTGGCAAGATGACACCTATACTGGTGTATTGCTCTTCCGTATAATGTCTCTTCCTCCCATAATTGAGGATAGTAAACAAGCTATTTATGGGAGTTACTTATGAAAATGATAATACTAATTGACATCATGGGGTAACATGTTGGGTGATGGAAACCCACTCAGTTAAGGGACTATTTGGGTTAAAACATTATAGCTCATTTCGGGAATGAAAGACTACAATAACTCTTTTCAGGTAGGAGAGACCACAAAACTATGGGAGAATACCATAGATTAATTCATAAATATTTTCTTTGATTCTTTATTTACAATCAAACCTTAAATAGAATACAATTCAATAACACCTAAAATGATAACATTTTCAAATAAACTCTAATCCTAAGAACCTAAGCGTAATTTAAAATAATCTAATCCTGTAATCCTAATGAATTCCAACTCAACCTCTCTTACTCTAAGCTTCCTATCATTTGGCTTCCAAAAAGTGCCGTGTTTATACGATATAGGTGCACCAAATGAGTAATACTAGAAGTCCTTCTTGTGTCATTCCAAAAAAGAGGGACTTGTGATTTTTAAAATTACCATTGAACTTGTGATTGATTACTATTGACTTTTGATCGAATAGTGATTTTAAAAGATACCTCATTTTATGAGTGACACAAGAGGACCAAAAGAGACTTCTAGCATTACTTGTACCAAAGATAAGGATATTGAAGTGCATTAGTGGAAAGATAAGACAGAAGATATCAAAAACCTGTATATTTAAAGCAGTCTAGTGCTGCATCAGTGGAAGATAAGGACAGATAATCTCAGAAATTTGTGAACTTGAAAAAGTGTAGAAATTAGTTAACATTTAATACTTAATTAAACGTCGAGATCCATTGATTGATGTATAATGTCTAGAGGGAATGATGATAATAGTGGCAAGATGTGTAGATGTATGTAAATGTGTTTTTGTATTGAACAAAAAAAAAAAAACTGAATTATTGTAGATGTAATCTTTTCGAAGATTTGTAGAGTTTTGTTTTGTTTTGTTAAGCATAAGGTAGAACCCCATTTATTTTAGGAGAAAATACACTTATTATTACTTATTCCCAAACTACCATATTTGACATTTGGCCTCATCAAACTACTGTTTTCTTGCAGTTGGCACTCTTCAAGTCTTCGTTAGTGTTTGACGTTAAAATAAATGGAAAATGCTGCAATTGATTTACACGTACAATTTTTGTATTTGAAATACCCAAACTACCTCAATTTTAGGAGTTAAAATGTTTTTGTTCTCTTCAAATAAAAGAAATAGAAAAAGTTTTTTAAAAAAAGGGGAGAGAGAGATGGGGTGACCAAATCACCCCTTTAAGATGAGGGAGTGGCTGGAGAGGACTTTTGGGGTGGCTGAACCACTAGCTCCCACAACCCTAAGGGGGTGGTGAACCACCCCTGAGATCCTTAAGAGAGTGGTCAAATTAACACCCCTAAGCTCGAGAAGATGATTTGGCCAGCCCCAAAAAAATGATTTTGGGGTAGCCGAATTGCCCTCAGAGCCCTAGGGGTTTAGCTATCGTCGAGATTCTTAAGGGGGTGGCCACCCCAAAGTCCTCTTCATGAGGGGGTGGTTTGAGCACTTTTTTTTTTTTTTTTTTGGTTGAAGGGTGATTTGGACATTTAAAATAAAAACTTTGTGTGTGCAAGTCAAGTGCTCAAAATTTCCGTCCATTTTTACATCAAACGCTAATAGAGGGTGCGTATTAGTTGTGACTTTATGAACTCCTTGCTGTTTAAGTAATCAGTAAATTTGTTCAAGCAGAAAATGGAAGGGAAGGTCAATTACAAGATGAATTTCCTGAAGTTAAAGTAGACTTTCAGGTAAAAAAAACATATAGAAATCAAAACATCTCAAAATTTGAACTTTTATTCCAACATTAAAATCATTTTCACTTCTGTTGTTTGTGACTCAGAAACGATTTTCTTACTTTTATAGAGATGATAATCACAGCAGTAAAAATGTATAGAAGTCATTGTTTTGGGGTTATTAATGGATTGTTATTGCATTTGTGTCTGCATTGTTAGTATATGTGTCAAGCATCTGAAATATTATTCTTGCAAACATTTACTAAATTCAATCAAGTGCAAACTCCAAGCAAATGAAAATAATTGCTACAAATCATATACCACGCATCTGATATATATACCAATCAAAAAGGTATGAAAAATACAAAATGGGATACGTCAGTGGTAGAGCTAGGATTTTTGTTCACAAGGACAAGATTAAAAATTAGAATAGGACAAAATTGATTAAAGAATATAATTAACAAAATAAATAAATAATTCAACAAAATTTAAGTAACGTTTTAAAACATACAAATATAATTTGTAACTTATTGTTCCACGCCTAGCGTTAATTTCCTCAGTTGTCCTCAATGAGTTCATATTAATTTTGAAATCGTCGCATGATTTATTCATCACTATAGCCTTGAATATATATATATATATATATATATATATATATATATATATATATCACCAACAACTAATTTAAAAGATAACTCAATATATAAAATTTTAGATAGATATTTATTATTTAATAATAAATTTAGAATAATTAATATAAAAATTTAATTAAATAATATATCTGTAAACCTAAAAGAAATGGAGAAACTATTTGTTGGCCTTTGTTCATGAGGATTGTACATGTAGCATACGATGGTATGAACGATATGAAAGGGAGAGAGAGCATAAGCAAAAAGAGAAAAACTAATGAAGTGTTAGGGGTATATCTTGCATTTTAGTGTGAGCTTGGTCTTCAAAACCATTGATAAAGTTGATCATGAACTTGTGTGGCAGGAGAGTAAAGTTGTTTCTAAGCACAGATGGGAAAGAATCCAATGTGGCGCAAACAAAGTTAGATCAGTGAGATCGCTTTGAGATCCATTGATGAAGTTGGTAGGAATTGCTTGTGACAGCAGTAGAAAGCTGAACATGAGCTCCAATGGCAATGCCGAAGCCACATTATGGCCAGTGGGGGTTGCGACTCCCACAGATCTTTTTAAAAACTGTTATAAGAAAAATTCTGCTAATGGCCCCAACATGTATGTAATTAGAAAAATATTGGGGGTATCAAACCTTTATCAAGAGAAAAATACCAAAATTATGTAAAACTTATTTATTAGTACTCGTAACATTTCTTTTTATTAATTGTTTTGATCCTTCTCTCAAAAAAAAAAAAAAAAAAAAAAAATTGTTTTGATCCTTTCAAATGAATAAGCTTCATGTCATCTTGATCCATTTCTTGGTAAAAGTTTTGATGCTCGTACATTTTTTTTATTATTATTGTTGTAAAAAAAAAAAAAAAGGACTTTTAAGAGAGGCTCAACCAAGAGTTTTGATACTCGTACATTTTTTTTATTATTATTGTTGTAAAAAAAAAAAAAAAAAGACTTTTAAGAGAGGCTCGCTTGGTCTTTTGAGAATCGTTATCTTTTTGAGAATTAGAAACAATATCAACGTCTTTTCCGCCCCTACAATAATGAATTTCTGGCTCTACCACTGTCTAATGGGCCATAATCATGTGCATTAATGCACAAATAGATCTGAGTGTAAGCTAAAATGAGGCAAAGTGAGAGATCCACAGGGTACAAAGGATGGTAAATGACAGCGACACGATGGGCTGCTAGAGAAGGGCTGCTGACGGTTGAATGAAGGCAACGATGGCAACCAGTGATCAATGGAGGTCCAATTGGACTGATTAGGCCACAAAAAGGTGTCTCAGATAATATTTAAAAATATATGATATGACGAATAATATAAAAGCGATAGAGAAAAGAAGGATAAAGAGACAAACTAATGAAGGGTTAGGGCTACATCTTGTATTAAAGTGTATATAAAACTATATAATACAAATGTCTGTATTTATAAAAAGGTTATAAAAGGTAAGAGTGGTAAACAAGAAACCCTATAAACTAAAGAAAGGAGGGATTAAACTCTGAATGAAACTAAATAAAAATAATAATATAAGATACTTTAACAGTACAAAACTGCAAAGTTAGACAAACACAATTTTGGCAAATCAAATTTTTTGCACATGTTTCCCATTGCAAAATGTCACAAGAGGCCTTCCTGTTTGGTTTGTTGTATTTTGAGTTTTGACAATTAGCTATGAGAAGTAGGGGAGACTCGAAGAGACTTTAGGGGTGGAATAAAAAAGACAAATGTGCGCACGAAAAGCTAAATTGCGCTTCTGTTTCGCAACAATATGTCAGGAGCGTATTTGAGATTGCGTTAAAAAATTTAAAAAGTACTTTCAGTACCTAGAAAGTTGTGCTAAACAGAAGCTGCCATGTTTGATAAAAAAATTTAGAAGTACTTTAACTTTTTTTTATTCTAAAAATTATCAAAATGTACCATTGGAGAAGGATTAAAAATAATATTTTTAACAGAAAACACTTTTTGACTTAAAAACTTTATTTTTCCAAAACAATCCCAAATATATTTCAAGTGACAGTCAATGGGTTTGTGTGAGAGTAATTGAAATTAAGGACATGTAGCGTGTGTAGAGTGAGTGTAGAGGAGACAAAACGTTCAGATCACCTTGAAGTTCTGAATCTTTTGACACATCACAAATGACTTTCAAGGTTTGCTTTTGATTGCTTTGACAACTTCTCGCACACCACTTTAAAGTTTGAAATTTTGGCTTAGGTGTAACAAGCAACACGATTAATACACATCACTTTAAAAGTTGGCTTGTGAAGAAAAAAAATAAATAAATAAAAAAGGAGGAAAGAGTATAATAACCATCATATAGGGGTGCTTGTCTCTTTTAAGGTGAGTAATAGGGTAACAAAGTTATATATATATATATATATAGGAGTAACGTTTGCCCCCTCTCGCCACTTGCTAGCTCTGCCATTGGATACGGGTTTTATATTCGTATCATTACAACTTTGTATCTCATAGAATGACTACATATGTAACTTCTTTGTCAGCGGATATATAAGCTGTTGGAAATAATTTGGGATAATGCACAAAAATTTTATTGAAATAAAATAATATCAATCTAAAAATTAACAATAAAATAAATAAAATACAAAAGATGAAAAGCGGAGTATCAAAAGATCTCACAATGCTATAGAATTACGCAAGAGTATTGTCCTCTTAAAAGTTGATTCGTGCCTTTTGAAGTATATAACTCTATGCCATTGGATCTCTTGACATACAATGTAGCGTCCCAGATTTTTCAAAGTCTTATTTTAGAGATATTTATTTGATGATATATTATTCATATTAGGTAATGATATTTATTCTTGAGGAATTGATTAGATCATATGAATATTATAGGAATAAATATTGATTTGAGATCTCATTTGATATGAGAGATTATATTTTGATTGGGTGATTTAAGAGATATGATAATTGAAGATTGATTAATATATTTTGGAGTATAATTATTATAGTTGGTGATTGATTTAATGAGATTTTATGAAGTGAGGAATTAGTGGAATTATTAATGGAAGTTGGGATTTTATTAGATTTGTTTTTTCTTTATAAATTGGAGTGAAATCCAACCCACTTCCTATTTTTTCTCTCTTTTAACCTTCCTCCTCTCACACACATACATCTCCCTTTCCCCTTTAAATATTTTTATCTTTATTGTCCTTTATAACTACATAGAGAGATTGAGATGAAATCAGAGAAAGAAGATTGAGAGAGAAGGTGAGAAAGAGAGTTTGGGAGGGAGTGAGAGTGAGAGATAGTGATTGGAAAATTTATGGGTAATGATCAATTGCAGCAGAATGAGTTTTGACAAGTAATTACCTTTGATGATTCATTCATGTAACCCATTGTAAGTATTCTTATTTACTGAGTATGATATTGATAACCAATAATACGGATTCTTGTGGTTTTATAACTTGTTTGGCCTTTTGATATAAATGATTCAACAATGATTTATATTGTCGGAAAGCAATTGATTCAGTACTTCACAGTTTTTGTAGTTCTTGCAGGAATGGAAAATCAAGGTAATTATGTAGTTGTGATTAGAGATTCATATTGAAATGTGCAGAGATTCCAAGTTGGTTGAGTTTTGTCTAGAGTCTAGACTGTCGGATAGATTTGTATAAATGCCTTGTACGACATAGCTTTGGATATTTCTGTATAAAGAAAAGTATTTTTACATTGTTTTGTATTGACAATTACAGTTTTTTTTCGCTGTGTGAGATTATTTCAGCGTAACACTCGAATTTATTTACAAGATAAAAAAATAGAAATATCAAAATGTCACAAATGGTATCAAAGCATTACTCAGCCTGAGATGGTGGAAATGTGCACAAGCCTATGAGGGTCGCTAATGGACATGCGTTGGTGATGCCAAAAGTGGGTTATATTATAAGGGTTGTTAGTTAAGACGCCAAGAGATTTATAAAGGTCAAAAGTTAAGGCCGAGAATGAAGAAATTCCGTGAGGATTGCCAACGGTGACACTGGAGCCCAAGAAGAGTGCTTGTGGCGTCTCACATTGCCTGAATATGGAATATGTTATGATATTTATTCTATGAACGGATTGAATTTTAAAGTTATATGGTAACTTGGGGTAAGTTATGGGTTAAGTGTGGTTTGTTTTTAAATGGGGTCGCTCAATTTGAAGATAGGTGATAATTTATGGGCTTTAATTTCAAGAACGAAATTTCTTTAAGGGGGGAAGATTGTAGCGTCCCAGATTTTTCAAAGCCTTATTTTAGAGATATTTATTTGATGATATATTATTTATATTAGATAATGATATTTATTCTTAAGGAATTGATTAGATCATATGAATATTATAGGAATAAATATTAATTTGAGATCTGATTTGATATGAGGGATTATAAATAATTGAAGTTTGATCGGATGATTTAAGAGATATGATAATTGAAGATTGATTAAATTATTTTGGAGTATGATTATTATAGTTGGTGATTAATTTAATGAGATTTTATGAAGTGAGGAATTCGTGGAGTCATTAATGGAAGTTGGGATTTTATTAGATTTGTTTTTTTATAAATTGGAGTGAAATCCAACCCACTTCCTATTTTTTCTTTCTTTTAACCTTCCTCCTCTCACACACGTACATCTCCCTTCCCACTATAAATATTTTTATCTTTATTTTCCTTTATAACCACATAAAGAGATTGAGATGAAATCTGAGAAAGGAGATTGAGAGAGAAGGTGAGAAAGAGAGTTTGGGAGAGAGAGAGAGAGTGATTGGAAAATTTATGGGTAATGATCAATTGCAGCAGAATGAGTTTCGACAAGTAATTACATTTGATGATTCATTCTTGTAACCCACTGTAAGTATTCTTACTTACTAAGTATGATATTGATCTCTAATAATACGGATTCTTGTGGTTTTATAACTTGTCTGGCCTTTTGATATATATGATTCAATAATGATTTATATTGTTGGAAATCAATTGACTCACTACTTCACAGTTTTTGTAGTGCTTGTAGGAATGGAAAATTAAGGTAATTATGTAGTTGTAATTAGAGATTCACATTGAGATGTACAGAGATTCCAAGTTGGTTAAGTTTTTTCTAGAGTCTACACTATCGGATAAATTTGTATAAATGTCTTGTATGGCATAGCTTTGGGAATTTTTGTATAAAGAAAAATATTTTAACAATATTGTTTTATATTGATAATTACAGTTTTTCCGCTGTGTGAGATTGTTTCAGCGTAACACTCAAATTTATTTGCAAGATAAAAGAAGAGAAATATCGGAATGTCACACATAACCTTCTAAAATCAGACTATAGCGTCTCCTTTCGTTAAGGACACACTTAAAAAAACGAAGACTAATAAACAACCCTTTTATTAAAATGGATGAGTGACGTCATGATAATGTTTTGTAGAAAAGCTAATGGTATAACATATAGCTTTATAGCTCGGAACAAAACATTTGATAACAGTGTACGATATTGAAAACAAAAGATATTATATCTATATCTATTCTAGCTCCTTGGAGAGCTCTCTCTATACACAGAGCTGTGAGTTTTTATTTTATTTTATTTTATTTTATTATTTTTATTATTA
The DNA here is from genome assembly GCF_965113065.1 of Corylus avellana. Taxonomy (NCBI): domain Eukaryota; kingdom Viridiplantae; phylum Streptophyta; class Magnoliopsida; order Fagales; family Betulaceae; genus Corylus; species Corylus avellana. Next base: position 11,365,123 of record NC_142497.1, read on the forward strand.
TTATTATTATTTATAACAAAACCTAAAAACCAATCTCATGACCAAACAGTCATAACAACAAAGCCATAAAACGTTGTAAATGGTCAAAACTGTTTCTCTAACCAACGGTCAAAACCATAAAAACAAATTAAAAGTTTTATTTTTTCTTTAATAACTCATGAAAAGTTTTAATGATGAAATGACTTAAAAAACTTTTTATTTTTATTTTTTATAGTTACTAAAAGAAAAAAAAAAGAAAAAAAAGAAAAAAGAATCTAACGTTTGTAACACATACAATATAATACAACATAAACATCATATTACCAAGATGAACGTCCAAATAAGAATTTGCATCATCTTACCATATATATCACGCAACAGCAAAAATAATATGCAATCAAAGAAACATATGCTAAAAAGATCTAAAAATATGCTTGAAACAGATTTATGTGGGCAGAAGATTTACCACATAATGCTGTCCACGTACACTTCTTGGGTAAAATCCTCTGCAAATCGTGACGAGTTGTTTGATGACTGTGCATGCAAGCTTCTCCTCCACACAAACCATATCTAAGTAAGAAATTAGGGTGAAAAACAATAGTTAAGAAGATATATATAACATCTTCTTATCCTCATTTAGGACGATCGTTCAATTTCAGACAATGTATGCTACACTTTTAACGTTTTTGCACTGTCGGGAATGATAAGAGGAATATTGGGACCATTCATTTTCAGCTTAAAGATCTTATTGCATCGATCTTGCCTTACCTCTGTCCCGTCTAGTCAAGGACTCAAGGTAATTGCTGTTTGGGTGACAACATCAGTGTCGTCACTAAAGATAAATGCTGGTTTGGCAAAGCTTTTTAGGGTAGCTTTTTCGTGTTTTAGGGAATTAAACAAGCAAAAACATATATTGTTAACAAATATTCAAAACATAAAATATTCTCAAAACACTCAAAACTATTTTTATATTTATGTCACATCATCACAATCAAAAAATTGTCGGGAGACTTTTTCCTGTCATGCCTAATATATAGTTCCATTGCTATTTTTCTTGGAGTGCCCTAATGATATTTAGGCAAGCATTAACAATATGGAGTATGAAAGCAACACATGCATGCATGAAGAAACAATTGGTCCAAATTATCAGACTCACCCTAGGTTTTTGCAGATAGCTAGACTTGCCAAAGCCTCAATATGACTGGATTTGTAGTAGCCAACTGCAATTTAAAAATGCTAATAATCAAATGATATGGAGGAATATATATTAATAGTCAAATGATATTAATATATATATAAGCATTCTAGCTAGAGATACATTAAAGGGACACTAGACACTTGTCACCATTTTAGATTGTTATATATAAAAGCATAGGCTTTCAAGAAAATAGCTTAAAATTGCAACAAATAACAATCTAAAATGGTGACAAGTGATGAAAAATGTCCCTTTCATGTAACCCTAGAATGCTTATATATATATATATTAGAAATCTCAATTAGAATTGTTTGAATTTACTGAATTCATCTATAACCTTAATTTGTTTTTTTCTTTGTCATTATTATTTTTTGTTATTCTTAATTTTCTAAGACGTTTAATTTCCTAAAAATATTCCTAAAACCAAATTAAAATTAAAAATATAATGATATGGTTGAGGGTTGAATTGTTCTAGTTATACGAGCAAATTAAAGGAGGATAGAAAGCCGATTCCTCAGTTATTGCGAGAGAATATAGGGTAATGTGATATTGGTTAGCTTAAAGAATATTATAATATATGTGCCTTTGGATTCCGCGCGTGGTTCTAGGTTCTTCTAAAACTATTCTGAAGAAATTGACCTTCTCAAGACTACTAGGAGTAGGAGAGGTGCTTCGAGAAAATAAAAACAATATTAATCACTAGTGATATGTATGATTATGACACCTTCAGATTCTAGTGTGTTTCATTTTTCACCAACCATAATGATCATCAAAAGAGAGCAGCAAGATCTAGTCTAAATTGTTGTGCCATATTAAAACTCCCAACTATTTCTTTATGATCATCTTCATTTCCTTCTAGAAGGAGAGAAAGAGAGAGAGATTATATATATCGTACCTTCTAGAAGCCCATTTGTGAGACTCTTCATTTCCGTAGCAGGGAGCTCTTATAGTGATGGATCTCGAGTCACAAACACAAAGAAAGAGATGAAATGGGAGATATTTACTACCTTCAAAAGCCTTTCTTTTAGATCTATAGGGCTTTGTCTAGTGATGTATCTTTGGCTGCTGCAGCCAAGATGGCATTCACCTGCACCAGCCCCTGCACCTCTTGTTGATTCATCTCCCCATTCAAACAAAAAAAAAAAAAAAAGCAGCTTTTTTCATGCTTTGAAGTCATAAGCAAAAGCAGACAGAAAGAAAGAGAAAAGAGAAGTCAAGGTGCAGGTGCAAATGCAGATAAAGGCAACATATTGGCATGTATGCTCTCTCAGTCGCATGTCTCAGAAACAAAGCATTGGGCAACTTCCCAAGTAACAGAAGGATATATTTATTTATAATACATATATCTATATATATACATACATATATGTAGAAATAATTAGAACATTATGTTCAGAAAAATATGTATGAGCGTCGATATATATATATATATAAAGAAAACAAGTGAAAGGTGGAATTATTAGTGGATAAGCATTTGACAAATTCTGATATCTATTGCCGAAATTTTACTAGTACTGTCTGTCCCAGCCATCAACCAGCTGGTCCTAGGCCACGTGATGTGAAGACCGTAAGCACGTGGGATTTGACGCGCCAGCCAATGGGAGACTACCACGTATTGCCACATCTGACGGTACCACTCGAGATGGACCGTCTTACCGCATGGTCTCCTCTTTTCTAGGTCAGGTCATGAGATTGGGGGGTGGGGGCCACGAGAGCGATGGCACTCGAGCTTGCAACGTCTTCATTTCAAATGGAGAGGATCCTTTTCCCTTTTTACAAATATTCTCCATCACTATTAACCGGTGACATATTCACTGTTGCTATGTTGGCTTCTATTTGTGAGGAGATACGTTTATAAGAACAATTAAGTTAATTTTAATTCTAATTTAATTATACTCGTGAATCATTTTAATATTTTAACTAACTAATTTTGTATTTAATTTGTCACGAGCTCACAAGTTCTGTAAAAAATTATTATGCTGGATTATAAGAGAGTAGCAAATTTTCTAAATTCTATTTTCTTCCCAAAATGTAAGAAAAACTCTTAAGAAATTATCTAAGAGTACTAGCAACAGACACCATATAACGCATTTCATTCCTTATATATTAGGAAAATTTCAAAAAAACCTCAAAAAGTCACATGCAACAACTTCCCATTACTTCCCTAAATATTGAGAATGATACAGTATTATCCAATGTGTATGGAATCAAAAGTGTTTTCCTATATATTATTTTAATATAAATAATATTTATTTTCTCTCTCTCCACTTTCTTATTGGGGATTGTCTTAAGATTTTGTAAAAACTTGAATGGTAGGTATGAAACTTGTATTTTGTAAGGAAATAATATTTTAATGACATAAGGAAAGGTAAAAAAAAAAAAAAGAATAAAAAAAAGAAGGTATTGTGAAATATATTTAGATATGGAAGCAAAAAGTAGTTTTATTTCCTACACTTAGAGCATGTTTTGGAATTACGTTTGAGAAATAGAGCTTTTAAGTAAAAAGGAAATTTTTGGCAAAAGCTTAAAAATTAAGTTTTTGCCAAAAGTACGTTTTTTCAATTTTTTAACTTTTGAACCCTTAAAAGCGCTTTCAATTTTTTTACCAAACAAGTACTTTTTTTTTTTTTTTTTTTTTTTCAAACAGACTTTTTAAGTGTTAAATGCACTTTTTGGCCTTCAAACGCACTCTCAAACATGCCCTTAGAAAGAATTAGAGATAAGCTGTTGTTAGTACTCTAAGAGCATGTTTGGAATTGGGTTTGAGAAATAAAGTTTTTGAGTCAAAAAACTCTTTTTGACAAAAGCGTCATTTTTAAGTTTGCTAAAAGTTTGTTCGAGCCATTTTTTAGAATTTTTGAATCCTTAAAAGCACTTTCAATTATTTTTGCCAAACGAGTACTATTTTTTTCAAACGGACTTTTGAGTTTTAAATGCACTTTTAAGCTTCCCAAACACATATCCAAAGGCACCCTAAAACAAACTTTATTAGCTTTCGCTAAACCTATGAAACACTAATGGAAAGCAAAAGTGTTACCCTAGATTTTTAGGGAATGATTTTTTTATTCCTTTAACATTATTTTAATATAAAAATAATTTTTTTTGCCTATAACATTTATTTGAAATAATATTTAAATAGCTTCCCTTTCCTCTCACTTTCCCATAACATTTAATTTCAATTATATATATATATATATATATATATATATATATATATATATTATAAATAAGTTATTGTGAAGCTTACTTGAATATAGAGTGAAAAAGTAACTTGATTCTTTACTTTTAAAGAAAATCTAAAGGAAGCTCTTAGGGATAAAGATCCTCTCCAGTTCACAATGAATTGAAAATGATCCAATTCATGGTTAGGATCTCTCCTTAGAGATCTTAAGGCCATCGACTTGCCACGTGACACATTAAAAAAATATTATTATTTTATTATTTTACTTTTAAAATTAAATAAAAAACAAAATAATAAAAAATTAAAAACAAATATTAAAAAAAGAAGGGTGGCTGGCCACCCCATGTTGGCCACAGGGGGTGGCCGGCCACCACATTTTGGGGCATGGGTGCCACCCCCATGGGCCGGTTGGGGGTGGCTCCCATGGCCCTTGGGGGTGGTTTGGCCACCCCCAAGGGCCAAATCAAAAAAATCAAAAAATTTGCTTTGGCCCTTGCGGGTGGCTGAACCACCCCCAAGGGCCATGGGGGTGGCTTCGGCCACCCCGAAGCCACCCCAAACCGGTCCATGGGGGTGGCGTCGCCTTCTTTTTTTTTAATATTTGTTTTTAATTTTTTATTATTTTATTATTTATTTATTTTTAAAGGTAAAATAATAAAATAATATTATTTTTTTTAATATGCCACATGGCAGGTTAATGGCCTTAGGATTTCTTCTTATAGATCCTAACCATTAATTGGATCCTCTCCAGTTCATTTTAGACTGGAGAGGATCATTGTCCAGCTCTTAGTGCGGAGATGCTTAGGAATGTTGTTCATCTCAAAAAAGTTAAGTCAATTTGAAACTTTCATTACAATCACTTAGAAACTCAGTTTCACATGTAAACAATATAAGACTTAGTACCTATAAGCATTTTTTATAAATCACTCGCTCTTTATTTGGGTTTACTCAACTTTCTAATATATGATCAATGTGTTACAAACTCTCCCTTAAACTCTTAACGCCAGAGCCATAACATGCACTTTTCCTATACCTCCTTGCCTTATTTGTTATTTATGTTTTTAATTACCTGGCCTTATTAGATAACTCTAAAAAAAACGCTTACCACGTCGACCCCCATCAAATTCGAAAACTGCACAAAACAATCACTCCTTGTTGACGTCTGATGGGAAAAGAAAAATATCGAGGGTGAAACAAGAAGTTAGCCTGGCAGTGGGACCGCAACTCACTCCGTCTTGAAGTCTGATAGGGCCATGCTTTAGCACTTTGGACTGGTCGGGGTCTCTTTAATTTCCTACGATATTAATGTTTCAGTTTGTGTCGTTAGTTACAAACCAACACACGGTTTTCGTTTTGCGTGTTTTTCAGTGGAGCGGAACTCATCTTCTGTTTGTGTTTCAATTCACAAATAAGAGCGAAATAAATCCTTGCTTTATTTGCTATATATATATATATATATATATATATATATATATATATATATATATATATTTATTTTATGTCATATTAAAATATATATATTTTTTTTTTTAAAAAAAGAAAGATAAAGTCCATTTAACTCCCTTAAACTATCACCCCAATAACAATTTACCCTCCAAATTATCAATTACAACAATTTACCCCACAAACTACCAAAACAATAACAATGTACTCCCAATGCTAACAAAATGACAAAATTATCCCTATATAATTTTCAATAAGACAAATATACCTTTAAATTTTTTTTTTTTTTTTAAAAAAAAATTAGTATTTTTATTTTTATTTTAGTAAATTGAATTCAAAAATCAACCAATTTCTCAGAAACGGCACCAAAAACTTGTGGTTGTGTAGGTGGATTTCTAGCTTATTAGTAATGTGGGCATTGGCTCCAGTATCCGCCAGCCATTGTTGCTCTTCATAGGCAGAATTGGTGTCGGCAACCATTGCTGCAAGTTGTGTAAGTGGATTTCTACCTTGAAAGGAATAGTCCATCCTATGATAACAGTCAATGGCTAAATGGCTTGACCTACCACAAATTTGGCATGAGGCACTTGAGCCATGAGAAAAGTTGCTACCTTGTTGCAGAGGATTTTGAAGTTGTTGTCTGTTGAAGGAGTTCCCTTGATTGTGTGCAGTGGAGCCACGATTGGTGAAGGGGGAATGACCTTAAGGAGGTCCTCTATTATACTGTGACGGCCCATGGTTGTATTGCTGAAATGATGATCTTGGTGTACGTGGAGAACCCATGGGCATTCCTTGAAGAAAATTTTTTCTGTGGAAATCTGGAATGCATAGGTCTTCCACTGAATTATTGGATCTGTTTGCTGTGAGTGCAAAGGTGGACTAATCTGGAGTGTGGTTTTGGTGTTGGTTCAACAACATCTCATGACTAATTAGTTCATCTTGAAAATCTTCTTAGCTAAACTCATTAGCTCTAGTGTGGAATGTGTAGGTTGTGATAAAGTGAGTAAAGTTGGAATTCAATCCATTATGGATAGAAGAGATTGACTGTTCATCAGAGATAGGGTTACCTACAGCTCCAAGTTGATCTGCAATGAGTTTTGCAGATTGCATATAATCTAAGCATGACTTGGGTCCTTGTGATAGACTTTGGAGTTGTTTTTTGAGATTTGAAATTATGGATTTGGATTTTGAGGCAAACTTAGTGGTAAGGGTTGTCCACGCCTGGTTTGATGTGTTGAGACCATAGACCGTGGATAGTACATTTTTTGAAAGAGATGCTGTTATGACACAAAGCAGATATTGATCCTCTTGTTCCAGGTAAGGTATTCTAGATTGAGTATCTCCTTTCCTTGATCATCTATAGTCATCTTTGGAAGACATTTTTCAGAACCATCAATTATGCTCATAAGGTCATAGGTGCGCATAATAGGGTGTATTTGTGTTACCCAGCTGGTATAATTCCCAACATCAAGCTTGACAAGGGAGTATAGGGTTGTATTTGGTGGTGTGAATGATGATTCAGTGTTTGAGGCCATTGAAAACAGAAAACTTTTGGAATTGGCATTAGCCTAGCGTGGCTCTGATATCATGAAGAACTTTGTAAAAGGTATATTCAAAGTTGATAACGTTTACAATTACATTGGTATAATATATATACAACTGGACAAAAACACGGCTAACCCTAAAATTAGAATCTACAACAAATCATTTTACTACAAGGAAAAGAAGGTCTTCTCATTGGCTAGCTTGGTCTCCAAGTCTTTTCAATAGTTGAACTTCTTTCCTTTTACAAACGATTTGATCACAGCAAGCTGGTACTTCCAAACCTACCTTAGATGTTGTCATAGGAGGTTGAGAGATATAGAGAATCTTTTTATATTGAGTTTCAGCTTTCTTCCAGCTACGAAATTGCCTTGTACGTCTATCTGCGCTCGATCGCATCATGCTTGCGCTCGAGGGCAGCCTAACCTAATTCTTGACTTTCTTCTTTGATCTTACGATCGATCGCATTTGAGTGTCAAACTTCTCTAGTACTGCGCTCGAGACTGTGCTCAAACGCAGCACTTGAACTACAACCTTCTCTGGTACTATGCTCGATCCTGCACTCGAGCACACTCGACCTGCGCTTGATCCCTTGAGAGCATGACATGCTTTAACAAAAGAGAGGCTTACAGAACTGTTTGATAAGGATGCTTCTGTCTGTTTGTGAGAGAGAGAGAGAGAGAGAGAGAGAGAGGGTGTGTTTGATAAATGAAATGCTGCGGCCGTATGTGTTAAGAGTGGAGACAGCTAGGTATTCAACATATAGCAGAATCGAGTGGCCTGCATGACTGAATCATCCACTACCCTCTCTAATCATTTCGTAGGAAATGAGGTTTTTGGTTGTGTGTGTGTTTGTTAATAAAGAGTTTTCTTGCTGGATCTGTCGGATGAAGTTAGGTTTTCTTGATGTATGAAAATGATTGTTTTAGGAAATATTATTATTATTTTTTTTCATGGAAATAAGAAGTAATTAATTAATGTGGTATGAAAGTGAATGAAGTTCTCAATTTTTTTACCATAGAGAAGTGAAGAAGTTCTTTTGTATACAAAGAAAACTGTTTTGACTTTTTTCTGATAAATAAAATAGGATAGAGAAAATGGAATGCCAAACAGGCCTCATTTTGTGTAAACAATGTGGCCCATAGTTACTGGCTTTTAATTTCATGACAAAAATAGAAGTATGTTTAGGATTATATTTGAGAAATAAAGTTTTTAAGTATAAAAATGTTTTTTTAGCAAAATCTTCATTTTTAAGCTTTTATTAAAAGTTCGTTTTGACCATTTTTAGTCTTTTTATACCATTAAAAATGCTTTCAATTTTTTTTACCAAAGAGTATTTTTTTCTTCAAGCAGATTTTTTAAGTGTTAAATGTACTTTTAAGTATCTCAAACGCACACCCAAACATGCTCTAAATCATTAGAATATAAATTAAATGATTAGATTAGGTTAAGTTTTTTGGATAAATACTGATTTTATAAGATATCAGAAAAAAGGGTCTAAGTTTGAACATTTTATTAGTTATTCACATCTCATTTCAATTAAATATTTCACGTATTGAGCCCACTTATGAGGATGACTAGTGTTAGAATATAAATTAAATGATTAAATTTATTTGAACTTAATATTTTGGATAAGCAATAATTTATAATTTAACATGGTATCAAAACAAAGATTTTAAGTTTTAACTTTATCTATATCATTCACCTCTTATTTTAATTAAATATTTAACGTACTGAATGTTTTCTATTAAAAAAAAAAAAAGTTGAGCTCACAAGTAAAAGAATGTATTATAATATAAATTAAATTATTAAATTTCTATTAATTTAAACTCGTGGGTATATCAGTTTTGATGTAAGTCAAAGATGTAAAAATGCTGTTCATGAAGTATTTTAAATATTATATACAAAATATTGCGTGTGCATATACGCTTTCATTAATTTTTTTTTTTTTTTTTACTTCCAGATATAGGTGTATATGTCAACTTCAACTTTTTTTTCTCCTTTTTTTGAAGGGATGTCAACTCCAACTTAATCACTAGGTAAAAGTCGAATAAAAAAATAAAAAATAAAAAATAAAATCACTAGGTGAATTGGAAAACAATGTGACTTAAGCATCATGAATTGGAAAACAATGTGACATGTCTCACCTCATCCATGTTTTCATTTTTCACATCACCTATTCAGGTCTCCTTTTTTTTTTTTTTTTTTAAAAAAATAATTTAATTTAATTTAATTTATATATATTTTTATATAATATTACATTTTCAATTTTTTACCACAACAAACTATTTCGAAAAATTATCACTTAGTTTAAAAGTTTAAGTTTATAAAAATGTGTAAATTTTGTTGGGGATAAAATTATCAACATAGGCCCATGGGTAATTCCGCAGAACCAAGGGGTCATGAGTACTAGTGGGCCGTATTTCTTAGAATCAAGTGGCCAATTAGCTAGTAGAAGGATTCTCGGGAGCACATGCCTCCGGGGATACGAAGGCCGTCTCAGGAATTAAAGGCATGGGATAAGGGAATGGTGCAAGCGTTTTTTCCAAGAAAGGTATTTTTGGATTGGGATCAAATCCCCCGATTTGCTGGATGTGCAGTAACAGCGAAAAGATTGGGATTACGGTATCTTCCCAAATCAGTATAGGATGATAGTTATGGCTCAGATCCTGCGCAAATCACGCTCCTGTATCAAATCGCAGATCCCGAGTCAAGTAGGGGTAAGAAATCTTCACCATATTGGGCACACAACGATTTAGTCTATAAGTAAGCTCATATACCAGGTATAAACTCTAGACTCAACTATCGTATATTTGATATGCTTTTCTCAAATGATCTAACTTAGGCATTGGAGGGAGAATTGTGAAACATCCCTCAACGAGTTCTCTTAACTATTCCTTGTTTTGCAGAGATTTTTGGAAGCGTACAGACGAAGAGCAAAGACCAAGCTAGCTCAAAGAAAGCATTCGCACCATACGGGAAACTCTATCAATAAATTTAATCATTCAATTTATATTACATCATGTTTTGAACGTATGAGCTCAAACTCTCTACTAATAGGCCCAAAACGTAAAATATTTAATTGAAATGAAAAGTTCATGAAAGATTAATGATGAAGACATGATTGAAACTCAAAACTTATATATATATATATATATATATATATATATATATATATATATATATATATATATATATATATATATATATATATCCATTGCACAAACAAAGAATATTTTATTGAATTGAAGATTGATTATACAACTTCTTCTTCTTTTTTATTTATTTATTTTTGAAAATAAAGCAACAAATAAAAACAAAGAAAAAACAAAGCATGCATCCTATGGAGAGTTGATATGTGTTTGTCTATACGGCGGACGCTGGTTGTATTAATGTCCACCAAGTCCAACATGGTCTTGTGCTGAGTAATGCTACAAGTCCATCTTGTGTCACTCTAAGAATGATATGGCTCTTAAAATCATCATTGGGTTTGTGATTGATTATTATTGAATTTTGATCAAATTATGAGTTTAAAAGACACCTTATTTTTTGAGAGACACAAGAGTGATACAAGAGAAATTTCTAAAATTATCCCATTGTGCCACGTTCGGAAGACCTTTAAAAAAAATTTAAAATTTTAGGATAGAAAATGCTTGAACATGGACTCTATGTCACTCTTTCTTTCTTCTCCCATTTTAGACGAACGTTATAAGCTCTCTCTCTCCCCTCACCAACAGCTGGCCACTGGCGACCACGAACGCCGAGCACCACTAATGACGAACCACCCACATCTCCAACAACGAGCTACCCACCATCAAAATCCCAAGATCTAAAATCCTCTTGCATGTGCTGCATAACTTACATTTTGAATAATTTAAAATGAAACATTTTTAGAAGTCCTTGTTCTAGAAGAAAGTGACTCCAGGATATGCCAATTATTCAATTTCAGATTTGATGAGTAGTTTATAACGAAAGGGTAGTCTTTACTCAACTAGCTAGAGAAAAAATAAATAATACAAGACATTGTAGGTCATCTTAAAATTCTGAATTGGACAAAACAATATGGTCTATACTTTGTTATCTGTTTGTTAAATACCAATCAATATCTTTTACTAAAGATAGGTAACTGGCGCTTGGTAGTGGGCAACCGTTGGTGAGGGAGACGAAAGATGGATTTTGAGGATTTTCATGGTGGGTAGCTCATCGATAGAGATGCGAGTGGCTCGTTGTTAGCGGTGTTCGGCATTCATGGTGGTTAGTGGCTGGCCGTTGGTGAGGGGAGTAGGAAGAAAAAAGAGAGAGATTATATCGGTATGAGTAATGGACTCTACAGGAAAATTGGTCTTTAGCGACGAACCAATCATCGTTGCTATTGCTCACATATTAGTGACGACAATAAATTGTCGTTGCTAATTTCAATTTAAAAAAAAATTGGCAACAACAATGACTTATTGTCGTTACTGATATTTAGTCGCTAACACCAATATATATATTTTCCACGTGGGAAAAGCACGCCACAACAATTGTGATAGGATCCAGTTTATTAGCAATGACATTGGCGTCATAATTAAAACTCCATATTAGTGACGACCATATCGTCGCTAATTAATCAAAGGAAAAATTATTTAGGGCTTATTAGCGAAGACCACTCGTTGTCGTTACTGATGTTTAATGAAAATGGGCTGCAGGCGCGGGAGAGTATATACTATTTTTTTTTTTTGAAATGTCCACACAAGAGGGGGAGGTGGAATTCGAATTAGCGACCTCCGCTTCATGAGGTGTGGTTTCCAGTCAATTGAGTTACCCCTTAGCGACGAGAGAGTATATACTAGTGCGCACTAAAATGTCTGAAAAAAATAAATAAAAAATTAGCCTAAATTTTTTTTCCTTTTCCCAACCCTAAATTTTACGGTGCTTTGCTACCTCTCACGATCTGCTTTAGCTCTCATGATCTTGATTCATAATCAAATGGCCAAGATTGAGGAGAGAAGGTTCTCAGATGGAAGAAGAGGGAGGGTCCTTTTTTCTAGAGTAATGATATAAGAATTAAGGAGGACTCGTTCTCCCAAATGTGATGTGGAATTTAAAATCACAAATAGATCAAAATTTAATAATGATTATTTCAAATTCGATAATGATTTTAAAAGCCATGTTACATTTGGAAGGACTCAAAAAGGACTCTAGTCCTCCTCATATCATTATTCCTCCTACCAGTATAGGTAAATAGAAAATAAATCTATTAGTTTTGTAAAAAGATATAATTGAAAGATAGTTGAAAGAATTATATGTAACATGCCTCATAAATTTTTGGAAGAAAAGCCAAGAAAACTGGTCGCCAGTCAGTAAAGATTCCATTATTCACACTATTAAACTACTTTCTTTTTCTTTTTTTTTTTATCAGAAGGTTAGCGTACAATAGGGCTAATATTGTATCTTTGCACTCCACTTAACTGAAATTCTCCCTTGAAGAGAAAGATAAGACTAATAGAAAAAATATCAACGGAGAACATCCTATGGAATATTACATCTTATGGGCACGAAAGAGAAATTATATGATTAGGTCACAAAGAACAAACCAAAAATTTGCCTTTTGTGTTTGTCTTTACCAGTCAATTTGGATTAAAACAGATAGAATAATAGATTTTTTTTTTTTTTTGTAAGCAGAATAATAGATGTTATGTCAACGGACAACATAGAATAAATCTTCCTTGCACGTGAAGTTTTGCCCTTGCCCAAGAAAAATTAGAAAGAATAAGCTAGCCGACAACTTGCTACATATTTTTAGTAAGTTAGTGTGGGCAATAAATAAAACAGACAACTTTTCTCAATTATTAGAGAAAAAAATATAATGTGTAACATAGGATAACATTTCAACACCTATTCATTCATATATTTTTTTCTAGGCTCCACACATTCTCATTAAAATATAAGAAATGCTTAAATACTACAATTCTATATATCTAACATTAATCCAACAAGGCAACAAGGTTGACATGTCACTCCCAATTAATTCTTAGATTAAGAGAAATGATATGTGTCAATATTTGTCCCGTATTCTCTCAATTTTATCATACAAATCAACCATTAGAAAATTAAATTAGAAATGATTCAACGGTTAACATGTGACTGATTGGTTTGATATGGAAATCCGTTAGTTTCATTGACGGAATGTAGATAGAGGTACTAATTCCGTATTTACCGATAATGAAGGTACCATATATGATGAAAACAAAACTTAAGTGAAAAAAAAAATAAAAGCGTTAAAACCCAAGTACTAAAAATACATTTAACTCAAAAAAAAAAAAAAAAAAAACACAGAGAATAACTTCAATAAAGACACGGATGTAAAACATGTCCTTTACACATTTCAATAGGGAACTACCATATCAACTTGGCACAACAAAAGGAAGGAGCAAGTCAAGACACAATCGAGAGCTGCCCCCATTAACTTAAACCCCCTACCTCGATCGATAGTACCTGCAAATGCAAATACTATAAAATTTGGAATAAATGTAGAGAGGAATAGAAAAGAATTGCAAAGAAGTGGAAAAACAAACAAAATCATTCCCCAAACAAATATTTATGAATAAGCTTCTTCCATAATTAATTTCATAATGCATGGCGTCACACTTCAAACAAAAGACTAAAATCGTACGCATCAAACACCAATATAATGCAAACAAAAGAGTTGTACAAGGTTGTAAGCAAAGTAGTAGAAACCAATAAAAGTACGTCATCAACGAAATTCAAGTAGATAGCAGTCATATTGTCTTGCATGTTGGCACCAGAATTTCATGAAGGAGTGCATCAAACAAAGCCATTGTATGTACTTTTTTTTTTTTTTTTTTTTTTTTTTTGGATTTTGATTTTTTTGTGTTTTTGTTTTTTCAATTCTTTATAAACATAGAAAAGCCATATTTCAGCTGCTGCATATTAGGGATGATCTTTGTCTTCAAAATTTGAACCTTGCTTGACAAAGCGTTCGTACTACTTTTTTTGTTTTTTGTTTTTTTCAATTCTTTATACACAAAGAAGAACCACACTCCAACTGCCGCATATCAAGGATGATCTTTGTCTTCCGAGTTTTGAACCCTGCTGACAGAAAACAATATAACGAATATTAAAACATCATCAACGAGTAGAAGCATTGATATCAAATTAAGTATAATCAATCTGGGAAACCATTTATAGAAGAATCACGGAAAACAAAGTTTAAATTCCATCAATCACTACAAAAAAAACAAGGTTTAGCGACAGGGTTATTTGGGGCATTTTTGGCCAAAAAAACGTCCTTATTGATTTCGCAACGCTTGATTAAGGACACTTGGGACACGTCGATTTTTATGGTGACTAGAATTTAAGATTGAGACGTTTTTTTACTAAGAAGCGCATCGAAAAGAGGACGTTTGGAACAAAGCGCCCCCTTTTTTAAAAGGGGGCGCTTAGTTGTGAAAAATGCCCCTATTTTTAAATGGGGACGCTTCCTAGGCAAGCGCCCCGTTTTTTAAATGGGGGCGCTTCCTAGGCAAGTGCCCCTGTTTTTAAATGGGGGCACTTCTTAGGCAAGCGCCCCCTTTAAAAGGGGTCGCTTGCCTAGGAAGTTTCCCCTTTTTTAAATGGGGAGATTTGCCTAGGAAGCGCCCCTTTTTTAAAAAGGGGGCGCTTGCCTAGGAAGCGCCCTCATTCTAAAAAGGGAGCGCTCAGGTGGGCAAGCGCCCCTTTCATAAAAGGGGACGCTTCCGTGTAAAGGGCCCCTATTTCTATATGGAAGCACTTCCAAGTCGCGAAGCACCTCCAATAATTAATATATAGAGAAAATATTTTTCCTATGCAATCCATATATATTTTTTATTTTCTCCTGATATACAATACGCAATACAATATTGTATTGCGTATTTTCTCCATAAATATTGGATTTAATCCATAAATATTTTCTCCATTCATCAATCTCATACAATCTTATACATATATATCTCACAATACATATCTAATCCATATATACAATCTCATATCTCACAAGACATCTAAATTCAAAATGATTATATCATAAACACAAAGTGTACATCTTAAAGACTTAACAAAAATTGTACCATACATATGAAATAAAATATCCAAAAGAATATCATAAACACAAAGTGTACCACCTCTTAAAAGAGTTTACAAAAATTGTATATTGCATGTGTGCTGCCTTTGACTGGTAGATGCTCAGGTCCTATTCCTCGTAAACGGCCAGTGTATTCTGCATTCTCCATGACCGTGGCATAAGCGTCGTCAGTTCCCCAATTCATTGATCCCTGTGTCAAGCTTGAGCTTACTGCAATGTCCTGTGAACTCAGAGCCCTCATCTTCTCCTATATTTATATAGAATATGAAAAAGTGTTACGCACCAACTAATCGACTCATAAAGACTTACAATATTACAGTGTTTTTGAAAAAATAAACACATGCATACGCAAATTAAATATACAAGTTAATCACATACAACTTTGTCCTCATTGTCTGCATTGAGGAAACTGCCATCCTTTCTCGTGTGGGTTACATCGTAAATGACCGCCCTCGTAGGTGTTTTCCCTTTTTTCCACTTAAAAAAATAAAAAAAATAAAAAAATACATAAAATTTATTAGTGTTGCTGATATATATACTAATACAATTATATATGTTGAAAATAACATACAATCTCGTGTGCAATATGGGCAAAGCTCATCGAGCCAGCCGAGTGTGGCATATTGTATTATTATCATGAGATAGTTCATTCTTATAAGTGTTCTTTATTATTCTTGCTGATAGGGCCACACTAGCAAAGTAGGATAAAAATGTATTATATAGCATTTCTCACATTATCTGAAACAACACAATCCAAAGCTATTATTGCCTCCATGATTTCAGATGTACAAGGAATGCTATTTGCTCGAGACAACTTTCTCAGCAAGTGACCAAAACATTTGAAATACATTTTAGCCGTATCACCATGCATGCAAAATCAATTGTTGTTGCACTTGCATTCTATTAAACAATCTCCCTGAACAGTAAAACATTTCTCTAGTTTCATCTTAGGGTTTCCAGAGGAAAGCAAGAAAGGAACGAAAACAGCAATTTCAACCAATTTTGATTGTTCCTTTGAAACAGAGTGAGCACTGACAAACAATTTTTAAAGTTGGTAAACATTAAGACATTCTGTTTGAAGTTTACAGATACTTGTGATTTATGATTCCAATATGCAAGGTCTATGAGCAATCATATAGCGGAACCCATCCAATCTGGTTTCTTTTAGAAAGAAAGAACAGCTATGTTACATGGTGAAATGCTTAGAATTTAAATTTTTGGAGCAGATAACTTTTTGGGAGGCAGGTCTTACTCTTACTGATTATTATTTGAGACACCTTTTCCTTAGATTGCAAGATTGATGATTAGCTAAGAGTTAAGATTTGCCTTATTTGGTTTTGACTCTAAAATAAATTTGCTTTACTGTTTTACCTAGTGCCCATAAACAAATTTCAAAATGATACAATAGTCAAAATTTAGCAGTAGAAAGGGACTTCAATGGAGTAGATCACTATTGATGATGCTATATATTTTTCTTCCCTTTCAACACATCCATGCAAAGTATTTTCTCCTAATGAAAATATTATTTGATCTCAAATTTCTAGCTAGTATGTGTGAAAAGATTTTTAGTAGTTGAAAGTGGCACCTTAATTATCATGAGAAAATCAGATGATTGACTAATAATTTCATGATGATAAGATAAATTTTCTGGCAAAGATAAGATCTATCTGGTGGTATACAACTTTTCCAGGTATATTCCGGCTCCAGAAGATCATCATGTTTCTTCCACAATGGTATACAACTTTTCCAAAGAACTTACATAAGACAATTAAAATTCAAAAAATGGCACCAATCTCGACGAGTAATTTTGGATAGTAAAGCAGACTATTCTGGCACTACCAATGAAGAGGAAAAACAAAGGAACATGCTAATAAAGGATAAGGAAAAACAATAAAATTAAAAAAAGAAAGAAAAGAAAGGGTATTCCACTTAATTCTGCAATAATAATTCAGTACTAAATGTTAATATGAACGAACTGCACAGTGAAATCAAAACTGAATTAAATCTGAAAGAACACTCCGGGACAACCACGGAGATTCTTCAAAATTGTGATTGCTGCATTCAACAAACCAACTACACCCTAAAAGCAGAGAAAACTTTGCTGAATTTAAAATCCCTAATTCTCCTAAAAATCATAATACATAAAAAATCTGACTATTAGAATCCCAAATCGACAACTTAAAGAGACAGCAGAGACAAAGAAAAACGTAGACAGAGGCAGAGAGAGACTCACTAGTACAAGAACGTAGAGAGAGGCAGGCCGGTTTCGACTGGAGAAGATGACCGGTGGGTTGGCCAACCGTGCGAGTCACTGGGCGCCGGAGAGAGAGATATCTGTAAGAAAAAACCATAAATGATATATCCTGTTGACACTGCTTTCTATCTGGACAATATATATATATATATATATATATATATATATATATATTCTTATTGAGGAATGTGGATGATGCAAATGGGCACAGTATTACATAGAATGTGAGAGATTTCTGTGATCCACGAGGACTAGTTGTTAGTAAAAATGGGAATGTTCCTAATACTAACATATTTTTATAACCAAATGTTTCTCATTGTGAGTGCACTCCTGTTTGAAGTAAAAAAATAAATAAATTAAAAAAAAAACTTAAAATGCATAAGTTGACTTAAATATCGATCTTAGGTTTTTGAGTTAGAAGCAGTGCCCTAATATGTATATTAATGTACTCTTGGTTATATAATTTGCTTACATGTTGTCGAAAGAGTAATGCTACAAATACCCCCACTTCTTCACACCTATAGGTAACTTTTAAAATCACAATTAGATTAAAATATAATTAAAAGGCAATCTCAAATCTAATGATGATTTTAAAAGCTATCTATGAGTGTGGAGAAGTGAGTGTAAGAAAGTGGAAGTATGTATAGTATTACTCATTGTGGAAATATTAATCACATGTGGAAAATTGGATCAGTTGAGTAAAATGAAATGCTTACTCTGTCTCAGAAAAATCATTTGATGATGGAATGCATAGTTTGCTCTCCCAAAGCCACTGTAGAGTGGTATTCAGGTCATCCTTCCAATGCCCTTCATCTTCTTTTGTTGCTTGTACTCTATTTAGCTTTGGTGTGCTCAAGACTCCAACAGAGAAAATCTTCATCTCTTGGCATTGACTCACAATCACTTCTTCTAAAGATGGGAACTCGAATGAATAACCTCCTGAGCAAAAGTTTGAAAGCTGTGGCAAGCAATCAAGTTTTAAGCTGGTCAATTTGCTGAAAGTAATCACCTGATCATTCCCTTCACCTCTGTCCCCACTTACAATTTCCATTATCATCTCACATTCACTTACACTCATTTTTTTGAGTTGCACAAGACTTTTGGCTGTTGAGGATGTAACCAAATTAATCAACCCATGACACTCCAATATTTCAAGCTCAGACAAATTTTGGAAAGATACTGATGATGGTACCAAAATTTTCAATATGCCACATTTCGACACGACTAGAATTTCCATATTATGAAAATTTGAGCATGGTTTGGTGTCTTCGTTCCACAAATGTGTCAGCTTAGGAAGTTCATTTAGATTCAGCTCTCTTAATTGTGTGGGTACCCCAACATGATTTTCTTGAGCAGGAAGTTCTTCATATGGGAATATTTCTTCCCAATCACTATGACAAACACCAAATTTTTCCAAGTTGTGCAATCTTTTAACAAAATTCGGTGGAGAAACAGCTGATTTATTATGATTGCACATTAGCCGAAGAACTTTTAATTTGCAAAAGCACTCCTCCAAAAACTGGCCACGCCATATGGTGTGATAATGAACCAATTGCAAAAACTCCAACTTGGGGAACGTAGCCTGTCAACGAACCAAAGAAATAAACAAAAGAAAGATGGAGTTAGTACTCAGTTCCCTCAAGAAGTTTGATTAAATCGTAGAATTTATTGTGGGGACTAGGAAATGGAATACACTCGTGAATTGTATAAACATGTTAGACAAATATATCTTAGATGAAAATTAAAAATAAAATTAAAAGAAAGTATATATTGTTAAAATAATGATTAAGTAATTAAACTTACCTCTTCCTATTAACTTAAACTTTTAGAACAATTGGTGATTTAACATAGATTTAGAGCCAAAGGTCCTGAATCGAACCTTGACTCCGTCAATTCACCCCATTAAAATTAAATATTTCACGTGTTAGGCCTCACTTATTAAAAGGGAGTTGAGCCCACATGTGAGGGGGAGTGTTAAACTAATGATTAAATTTACTTATTCTTATTAGCTTAATCTTTTGGGACAACTGGTGATTTAACATATATTAAAGAGAAAGACTAAACAAATTTCCAGTGGATATGACTTGGAATTCCATTAACTGCAACGCCTTGAAAGTCTTTCATCATCTGAGAAGTCCAACCCATGAATAAAACAAAGTGGCAGCATCAACCAGAAGATCCTCTAAACTAGTAGTCAGATGTGAAAAAATAGTTTCTTTTCCTATCATACCCAGTAGTGAAAGCTGCAGCATCAACCAAAAGATCATACGCCCATGGCAATGTTATACGATTTTAAGTGTCACACATGGTTTAAGTACAAGCTTAATCATGTGTATATAAGCTCTTGGACACACTTCTCTTGCAAGTTGGTTTTCAAATGTGAGTTTTGTTGTACTATGACTTGAATATATCGAGTCACAGTGGGCACAACAATATTGCTTTTGTTTCTTGGATAGTTTTGTGGTGCTTTATTCAAAGTTTTTTCTGGAATAGCCAAATGTTTTGGAGTCCTTGTTATAGCAAACTTATGTTCTACTTCCATAACAATTTGGTTTTCTCCTATTGCTAGCTTTCCACTCCTTCTCAACCTAGGAGACATTTTAATCGACTTGGGCTACTATAAACAAGCAACACACCAACGTGAAGAGCAGTGACTTGTGGAAGAAAACAGCCTACAATCAATCTCTTGTTATTTCTCACAGTTTTGTCGTGCCACACAGGCACTTAGAGAAAAAGAGAGTTTGATAGTTTTTTTTTTTTTTTTTATTTTCTCTTTTGTGAGAAAGTGAAATTTTGGTGTATTGAGGTTTTGGGTTTTGAGTGGTTTTCTCCTTGTTACTCTTTTATACTTCATCTTTTGATAGTGAATCTTGTCCAGGTCGTCTCCGCCAGTGGATGTAGGCTTGTTAAGCCGAACCACATAAATCTTGGTGTTTTGTATGATTGGTTTATTTTCTATTTTGTTCTTTTCTGCTTCTTTGGGATCCTGAATTTAGTTTTGTGTACAATAATTGGTATCAGAGCCTGGGTTCTTTATTTTGTGGGATGACTACTGCAAAATTTCAAATACAAAAGTTTGATGGTCAGAATAATTTCAGTCTTTGGCGTATCATGATGCATGCATTGTTGCGACAATAAGGTTTGGCGAAGATTTTGATTGGTAAGAGGCCATCAACATCATCAAAGGAGGAAGTTGCAGAAATTGAAGAAAGAGCCCACAGTTTAATTTTATTGTCTCTTTTAGATGGAGTTTTGAGAGAAGTCCCTGCTGAAGAAACTGATGCTGGACTTTGAAAAAAGTTAGAAAGTTTGTACATGAAGAAGTCTCTCACGAACTGTTTATTCCTGAAGCAACGATTATATACCCTCAGGATGTAGGAAGGTAAGCCTCTTTGTGATCATCTAAATAAAAACCTTATGGATTTGAAAAATATTGATATTAAAATTGGCGATAAGGATTAAGCCCTGATTTTGTTATGTTCACTACCTGAGCTCTTTGATAATTTCGTTAATTCAATGTTGTATAGTAAAGATACCATCTCCTTAGCGGATGTTAAATCTATTTTGAATTCTATGGAGTTGAGGGCGAGATTGAATGCAAAAGATAGTGACAATCAAGCAGAGGGTTTATTTGTTAGGGGTCATTCGAAAAATTTCTCTAATTTTAGGGATCAATTCTGTGAGAGAGACTTGGATAGAGGAGGCCAATCACAGTCCAACTCGAAGAACAGAGTAACTGTTACTATTGCAAAAAGTATGGGCATTACAAATCCGATTGTCCAAAGTTGAGAAATAAAGATGAAGGTGATAAGCCAAGTTTCTCTTCTGTGGCTAGTGTTGTCAATGAAAATTATGAGGGTGTAGAACTTGCTCTTGCAATTTCTATTTTTGATGGTCGTTTGTACAGCAAGTGGGTCCTTGATATCACATGTACTTTTCATATGTCCCATATAAGGGACTTGTTTACTACCTATGAGTCAGTTAATGGTGGTCTAGTCTTGATGGGAAATGATGTGTCCTGCAAGATTGTTGGTATCGGTACAGTTAGAATAAGGATGCATGATGGGATTGTGAGGACTTTAAAGAATGTTCAACACATACCAAATTTGAAGAAAAATCTTAATTGTGTGGGCACTTTGGACTCCCTTGGATACAAGTATTCTGGTGAAGGTGGAGTCATCAGGTTTAGTAAAGGCTCATTGGTTGTGATGGAAGGTAACAAGGTTAATAGTCTCTACTTTTTTCGGGGCAGTACGTTGACAAATTCAGCTGATGTGTCTCCTTCAAATAATTTCATACTATCAGCTGTGTTAGTACAACAGAGTGAGGAGAATGAGTGTTCATGTCGCATGTACCTTGCTCTAGTGCGTTTGGTAGCATCATGTATGTTATGGTGCGCATTCATCAAGATATTTCACCTGTAGTGAGTGTTGTTAGTCCTGGTAAGGTTCACCGACTGGTAGTGAAATGGATACTCCGTTATTTATGGGGTGCGACAGATGTTGGTTCAGTCTTTGACAGAGACAGTGGTATCAGTTCCAATGTCAATAGGTATGTTGATTCAGATTATGCTGGTGATCTGATTGTGACACGAGGATATATTGTATTGAAGAAAATTGTCTCTGAGGAAAATCCAGTGGATATGTTGACTAAGCAAGTTTCAATTTTCAAGTTAAAGAGTTGCTTGGACTTGATTGTTGTTTGTAGCTTGTCATTGCTTGTGTGGGTGTTGGAGGAGATGTCATGAGGAGATACATTTGGGGACTTGATGAAATTCAAGTCAATGTGAAGATTATTGTAGTATGACTTGAATATATCAAGTCATGGTGGGCCCAAAAATATTGCTTTTGTCTCTTGGATAGTTTTGTGGTGTCCAAGTTGTTTTCGAAATACCTAGACGTTTTGGAGTCCTTGTTTTAGCAAACTTATGTTATATGTTGGGAATGGTGTCCAAAACTCCAATTGATTGGATACTGTTTTGATTAGAACAATAGACACATACACTTATTCTTACATGTCATATATGTGTGATTGTGTATTGTCTGATTATATGCATGTGAGATCCCTAAGATGCATTGTATTTGAGTGAAGTTGTGGGGTATCACAGAAGATCATACTCCAAGGTCCTTGAAACTTATAAAACTTGTTGCTCATAGTCGTAAATGGAACTAGGAACTCCATCTAGACGATAATATATTAAACCTCAGATGACTTGTCTTGGTCATGAGAAGTAGGGAGGCTTAAGGTTAATATGTTGGGGGGTATTGGTAGGGTTATGCCATACATCGAATAGGACCACGTGAGTCATCATTTGTTTATACTGTCATAACAAATGATGTACGTGCATGAAGACTTAACATTTACTCTAAATCCTGAGGAGTTCTTGAACTCAAATGTGAAGTGTAGGTTACTTAGATGTATCAAAGAGTGAGACCTATCATCGGTCGAAACAACCTTAATACATTAGGTAATCACATGTAGCATTATGGGAATATCAACTTCAAGAAGGAATCCAAATCCTTTGTTAGAGAACAAAGAGATAAGAAATATTTCACTTGTATGAGATTTAATAGGAAAGATTATCTTAAAGCTCAGGCTCGAGTTTCAGTAGGTACAAGGTGAGATGTATTCTCACAAGGTGCATAAGGATAATCATTAATTTAAGTCAATGACTCAAGGAGAAGACGTAGTGAACAAAGTGACAGTTCGTAGACTTTGGTTCGACTACGAAATGATTCCATGGTGGGGTAACATGCTATTAATAAGTATGTCATAAGGATTAATTGATTAAATAAAAAATAACCATTAGGGTGCAGTCACAATAATTTAGTAGAATTAATTGTTATTTAATATAGTCGTATTACATGGTCTAGGAAGACATGGTCATAGGCCTATTAAGCTAATGATATTTTTCCCCAGTAATATATTTATCCAATCAATTATATTGTTCATCAGTAATATATTTATTTATTGGGATGTTGGGCCAAAAGATTTATCAATCTTAGTAGTTATTTGGAGGAATTAGATTTGAAGAATTAAATAGAGTACTGAGCTCATAATTTAATTCCTACAGGCTAAGGAATTAAACTAAGCCTTGGGATTATGATTTTAATTCTTTAGGCTTGTAAATAAACTTTGGGCTTAAATGAAATTAAATCAAAGGGCCAAAGTTAAATGAAATGAGCATTGGGCTTGAGGATAAAACCCAAGCCCAAGTGTTAAACCATGTGGGAGTGGGCTAGGGCTAGGAGCCCTAGCCTAGGTGCATGGGGAGAATATTTTCTCCCCATGGCTGTGTAAGTGGAGGGGCAATGGAGATTATTTAACCCTCTTGGCCGACTGGTACTAGGACTAGGATTTCTAAACCTAGTCCCGCATGGTTTAAAATTCATTTTCTCCTCGAATCCCAATATTATAAATAGAGGTGCAATAGAAAAACAAAAACACAACACACAAGACTGAAACTATTCATAAGCTTGTGATTTTGTGAAAACAAAGACACAACTTCACTCTCCCACATAGAGTGAATACACTGCCTAGGGAGAATTTTCTCTCTCTAAGTTTTGCTTCTAGTTTTCACTTGTTCCTGAGAAAACTTTGTGAGCCCACACTTAGAATCATATTCAGTTATCAAAGAGAAGATCTAATGGAGCAATCTTCTCCCCAACTGTTTGAAGATCTTGAAGACCTTGAAGACCTTGATGAACTACTAAGTTATCAAGAGGTTCATAATGAATACAATGAAGAACATAAAGATGTTGTTCGTTCATGAAGAAAGCGAAGAACACGAAGAATGCGATGAAGATAAGATGAGTATGGACTCATGCTTGAAGGTTTCAAGTTTGTTGGAACTTCAACTACTCAGCCCCACACCATTGGAAGAATAGATGCACACTCCTATGCCCCAATGCCTAGGAGAGGCAGAAGCTACATGTAAGTAATCTAACTGGTATGCTTGCCTTCAGAACTAAACATGTTTGTCTTGATGGTAAAAGGTCTTGGGGATTGTGACTTATTCCGCTGTGTAAAATTTTTTTTTTTTGAAATTTATGTAAACGATCCCAACATTCTACTCCCACAAGGATTTGGTTTTCTCCTATTGCTGGTTTTCCATTCCTTTTCAACCTAGGAGATGTTTTAACTGACTTAGGCTATTATAAAAAAAGGCAGCACACCAACGTGAAGATCAGTGACTTGTGGAAGAAAATAACCTACAATAAATCTCTTGTTATTTGTCAGTTTTGTTGTGCCACATGGGCACTTAGAGAACAAGAGAGTTTGTTAGTTTTTTTTGTTTTTTGTGTGAAAGTGAGATTTTGCTGTATTGAAGCTTTGGGTTTTGAGTGATTTTCTAACAGTTACTCTTTTGTACTCCAACTTTTGAAAGTGAACTTCCTTCGGGTTGTCTCCGCCAGTGGATGTAGGCTTGTTAAGCCGAGCCACTTAAATCTTGGTGTCTTGTGTGATTGATTTACTTTCTATTATGTTCTTTTCTGCTTCTTTGTGATCTTGAATGTAGTTCCATGTACAGCAAGTTGTACTTAAGCTTTGTTTCCGTCAATATTAGAGCCAAGTCCATGGACGATTGGAACATTAGAAAAGCAATTGAGATCTGTGAATTCCTTTCAACAAGAAATGATCAAGCAATTCTTTTTTTTTTTTTTTGAAATCATGCATGTATTTCATTCAAAAAGAAGAATAAACTTAACAACAACGTTCAACCATAAGAATATCTTTAACACACTAAGGAGCATCTTTTATGGGAACCACTTCATTTCCTGTAGAAAGTGCAAGCTTTGCGAGTATATGAGTAGCTCCATTAGCCTCCCGCCTTACGTGGGACACCCCCCACTATTGAAAATATCTAAGCACAATTCGGGCATCGTCAATTAATTGCCCATAGCAACACCGTTTTTGCCATCTTGTTTTAAAGCCTGCACTACTTGTAACACATCACCTTCTAATTCCACGTTTTGCCACCCCATCTCTCTAGCAAAAAGGACGGACCTTAAAGTAGCAAGAGATTCTACAACAGTCTAATAAACAATATTATCCTTAGAGGATTACATTGTAGCCAACACCTCCCCCATAGACTCTCGAACAATCACACCTATGCCCATCTTCCTATTAGGCATATCAATAGCAGCATCCCAGTTGACCTTCATTAGCCCCCTAAAGGGTCCTTCCATCGATGGCACACCATCGGTCCTCCCCCATTTTTCTCGTGCAGTCTAACTTGCGCTTCATTTGAAACCTTGAAGAGATTAAAGTGCCTTTCGTATAGTTTGGTTTGGATGATTGAATACCCCCCATGGACTAAGGAATTTGTTCTAAATTAAAGGTTTCGTGCTACCACAACTGATGAGTGCCAAATGTTGCATATTTGAACCCATTAATTTGCATATGTTAATTCCTTAGCATTGTTATTTGTTTGATGTGGTTTGGTTTTATTGTTTTGAGGTTTCGAAGGAAAAATGCAACTAATTCCATTAATTTTAGGGCTTAAGACACTTCGGGGAGCATTGGCAGCAAATTTGGATCGAGCGATGATTCACACCTAACGAGTTCTACTAAAAAGGCCGTGTCTAGAGTTTCAGACCTCAGATTTGAGCGAGTTTTACGGCATTGGAAAGATAACTCCAAGATCTACAAAGTCATGATTCATGAGAATTTGTTAATTTCGATGCTTACTATGTCAAAAGAGCCTCTGTTTGCAAGGCGCTCGAGTCTCCGTCCGAACGGACGTGCGCTCGAGCACAGATTCAGGGTCTCAAGCGTACTCGGGTGAAGTACCCCTCGCAATGGTGAAATGTCCTCTTCGAACAGACCAGTTATCAAACCTAGCCGCCATTTTTTAGGTTAAAACCCTTGAAAAACCCTAAAACCCCCTATATATAGACTGCTAAGCCTCAAGAAAAAAGGTGTCAAATTTTGGACCTGGTCTCCAGCCCCCTTTTTCTTGAGGCTTAGCAGTCTATTTACAGGGGCTTCTATGGGTTTTCTAGGGTTTTAACCTAAAAAAGGGCTGCTAGGTCTAATAAGTGGTCTGTCCGGATGGGGTTTTTCATGTTCGGACGGGTACTTCACCCGAGTGTGCTCGAGCCCCTGAATGTGCACTTGAACACTACCACCTACGGGATCCACCTGTCTTTAAAAAATTTTATCTGTTCTCCCAACCCCACTCTCTAAATTAGACCCTCCTTGAACAACGCTCTGGAAGAACCAGATGCTTCTCTACACATCCGAAGGCTTATACCCCAAATTTGCATTAATTATGCCACCAAAAGGAAAATATTTTACCTTTTAAAATTTTGCTGCCAGTGACTGGATTCTGAAGCACTCTCCAACACTACTTTGCCAACAAAGCCTAGTTAAAATTCTCCAAATCACGAAAGGCCAGTTCCCCACTCCATTTTGACATCCCCTTTTTGGCCCAATTCACCCAATGAATTTTTGCTTCATTTTTTATATGTCCCCACCAAAACCTCTTCATTATAGAATTAATTTCATTGCACAAATTTTTTTGGTAGCTTAAACAAACTCATTGTGTATGTAGGAATGGCCTAGACGACCGCTTTCAACAAAATTTCCTTCTCCACGAGAGATAAAAATTTTACCTTCTAATTTCTCATACATCCCCAAATTCTTTATTTAATGTTCTTGAATGTATGCATTCGTGATCTTCCCACCATTGCTGGAAACCCCAAATATTTATCGAAGTTAGTAGTGGCTTGTACTCCAAAGATTGGAGTTATTCGTCGACGATTAGCATTACTAGTGTTTTTGCTGAGAAGGATGCATGTTCTCTTCTATTTCAGCTTTTGTCCTAACGCATGCTCATAGGTATCCAGCATGCACATTTTGGAGACGAACCCACTCCGCAATATTTGCCTCTAAAAATAAGAGACTATCATTTGCGAAAAATAAATGAGTTAATTTTACTCTCCCACGAGCAATCGTGACTCCTATAAGCTCCCTATCTCTCTCTGCGTTGTGCAACAATGAACTCGGTCATATTGTAATTTTCCCAAATTTTCAAAATTTATTTATCAAAAGCAATGGTTCATTTGAGCTTATTAAACTCTTTTTATAACCCTCAAAGAAATGTCTTAACCCTTAATCAAACACTCATTTAAAAAATAGCCCTAAAAACTCAACCCTAATTCTTTGGCCGAACGTTCAGCAAGGGACCACACCGAACGTTCGTTGACCACAGTTTGACCATTGGCTATTAACAAAACGTTCGAGCTGCAACCATGGAACCATTGTGTAATAGTACACCGAATGTTTGCCCAGTAGTTCCGAACATACGGTGATAATTTGAAAAGAACTTTTAACCTATTCTCTACCTTGGAGGAGGGATTATGCCTCCCCACCCCTATAAATACTTCTCCTTCGTCTCTAAGCTTTCCTATACACTTGAAACCCTAACCCTAAAGTGAGGGGAGATTTTCTTGAGGGAAGAAGAAGTCTTTGGGTGATTTTTGCTATCTTCAGGGTAACGCTTGACCTTTCAGCAAGCATTTATGTTATTTTGTTAGTATCCTTATTTTCTTCCAAGTTTTTAAAGATGCCATGACTTGTGTACCATTTCTCCTTAGAGGAAAAGAGTGGTTTTCAAATGTTTTAGAAGCACTCATTGTTTTCTTTGGTTTTCATAAATATTATGCTTCATTATGTTGGTATGAACTTGTTTAAGGCGTAAGGTGTAGTTTGTAACATGGTGACTTGAAGATAGAAGCCCAAACTTTGCATTTTGATTCTACCCGAACATTCTCTACCCATTCTGGCAGAACGTTCTCCCTTGAGCCCGAATGTTCTCTCCTTCGACAGATCGTTCGACCAGAGCCCAGAATGCATAGAAGTAGGTTTTATGACCTTTTAGCTAGATGTATTTGATTAGGACCTTTTGTGTCTTCAGTAAACCCACTAGTACTGTATATAACAATAGCCATATTTTGTTATAGCAGGGATTCGAAATGTCAGACGACTCAAGCGAACATACGAGATAAGTAAACACCTACGACTACTTTCTTTAAAAATGCACGATATGTCAGCTGACTAAGCACGCTTATGATATGAGCATATTTACTCTTTTACATAACTTGGTAACTATCTTAATAATCGATTGATAAGATGTATCGTATGACATGGTACACCAGTACGTACGGTATAATGGCTTTGGACTTACTAAATATATATGATTCTATGGTCAAATGTGTATGAATGTGTTATATGGGCCTTAGATCTAATTGTTTTTTCGTGACCAGCGCAACTATGTATGATTGACGGGTCACTACGAGATGTACATTATTAGTAGCTTGGGCCACTCGAGGTCAGACTTGGTCAGGCTGCTAGTTATAGACAGTAGAGTACTATGGTCGGGGCACCAGCATTATATTACATGACAGTTACGGCCTATTAAAGCATTACTTTTCCCAAATTAAAACTTATAGGCGATTGCCTCTGAATTACACCTCTTTATTTTCAAATGAAACTATATTTTCATGGTGTATTAACATTGACAACACCTTATTGAAATTCTTATTGAAAATACACGTTTATTTCCGTTCATTAATAACTAGCTCATTTGATACTCAATTGTGATGTTTACTTACTAAGTCTTTAGACTTACGCAATTATTACAACTTATAGGAAACCTCTTTCTGAGAAGAGGGCAGTGGCAAAATTGTCACTTCAGGCTATTAAGATGAGTCAGATGCCTACCTTGTGTAATCACGTTTGATTAGAATATCCGCATTTTGATTAGTAACTCATTGTCTATATTCAATGATAATACATGCTTATGTGATGATTTTAGATTCCTTATATTCATTAATTTCATCTTCCTATGCATTTACTTTGATTATGCTAGAGATGGGTGGTTCCCTAGTTAGCTACTAGTTAGCTGAATTTGGGTAATTGCCAACAACCTTACCAAATTGGTCAATGCCAGATTTGGGGGTGTTATAGTATTTTATTAAAGCATTCGGTTTTGCCAACCGTATATGATAATCTGAGGATAGGGCCTGATGCACTAGGTCTGGATTATAAAAGATTGGAGCATAGGATAGATTTAGATTTCTGTTGCTCTGATTGATTGAGTTGCAGGCTACACTAACAAACTACCTATTGATTGTGTAATCATAGTTCAGATTGGAACGAGCTTACCTATTTTTGCTATACACTCAGACGCGCGATTGATGCAGGCACAAAGTAGTTACACGTGACTGGCTAAGGGAATACGGGCCATATGCACCAGGTTATAGGCCTCCCTTTGTGGCATGAAGACTCACATGTATGGAGCAAGGTCACGATTAGGCAGTTTCAGCTAAGTTAACCAAAAAGTGCATTCGGCCTACTCGCATGGCCCAGAAGAATTATGAATGGCAGAATCTCAACAGTATGCAAGTAGTTGCAAAATGGAAGTGCCGTAATGTATCGGCCGTGCGAGATTTTCCATCAATCCCTCGGAAATATAACCCGTATCTGAGAGCAGAAAGGAAGCGGGAGATATATGAACACATGACTGGAGTGGCTGACGAGTATGCGAAAATAGAATAAGAAGAAGTACGATTGTTGAAGGCTGGAGCACTACAGGTAGGCACCAACCGCCAGAAGGTTGCTTTTCTCCTAAGCATCAAAAGGGACTATGTGGCTATGGTCAAGGACCTGTTAGAAGATTCTGCCGAAGATTGATTAGGTTGTATTTAGCTAATTAGTGTTAGCTAGGATAATTAGGTTACACGCATGCACTTAGTGATGACACTTTTGATTAATAGGTGCTCACATATTTCGAAAAAAAAAAAAAAAAATCAAATGAAAAATGGATTTTCACTTCATGCAAATTTTAACTTCGCATTTTTATGCGTCTTTGATATTAAAACTCTTTCCAAACTCAAAGTGCTATTTTAAATATTTTCCCTTACACCATATTGAAGTGTTTTGTTTAATGAAGCCTTGTTAAACCTACATTATACCTCTAGATATTGCACCTTTCAAAAAAAAAAAAAAAAAAATTACCTTCTTACCGAACATTCGGTCGCGGCACCGAATGTTCGCTTAGAAACCCAAGTTTTGTGAATTTAAACGGCCGAATGCTCTTTAAATCTCACTCTATCTCATTTTCTCTCAATGTCTCTCAACCCAAACACCTCAAACAAGGATTTTGGCCAAGTCTCTTGCAAATCCATCAAGGTTTTTAAAGATTCAAACTTATTTTCAAGGATTTTTCAAGGTATGTGTGGACTCTAACCATTTCTTTTTACATTTCCTATAAACCTAGTTTTCTTGAGTTAGGGTTTTTGATTTGCTTGATTTATTGCCAAAATCACACTACCTAGATGATGTAGGACTATTGTCGACTGGTTTGGAGAATTGGGTAATGTTGATTTCTACACCTGTGACCTTTGATTTTTACCTATTCGGATTTGGGGAAGTTTTGCCCTAAATCTAAAATTTTTGAATTCCCTTTGATTTCATGATGTATTGATGTGGTTGATGCATGAGTTGTGACCCTTCTGTTCCTATTCTAGATTGTGGACCAAACCCATTAATCCATACTCAAACCTATGCCCATACCCCTTTGGATTTGGGGGTTTTGTGCCCAAATCCAAAATTTCCTTTTGTTCTTGTTAATCTATGCAATTGATGCATCAATTGAGACCCACTTGATACCTACAAATTTTGGTTGTGAACCCATGTTCTTGACCATTCAGATTTGGACAATTTTTCCAAAATAAAAAAACTACCAAAATACCCTACCTGTAAAAGCTTGACATTGCCCATTTCTCACCTACCTAGTGCATCCTCGACTATTGAGGCCCCTTAAATGATTTTGTATTTGAGGCAAGACCCAATATCTGGAACCCAATAATTTTTACCCAATCGGACTTAGGTATTTTGACCAAGTCCAAAAATGACCAAAATACCCCTAAGGACTAAATCCACTGGTTATGCCCAAACTCCACTCGTTCACCATATGAGTGCACTTCTAGCAATGAACATGCATTATGTGATCCCATTGAGCCTAAATTCTCACAAACCTCTCAGTTTTCTGTCAAATCCTAACTACCTCCATATTCACATCTTACGGTGCAAGAGCCTTTCAAACCATACTTCAAACTACACTCCTACTTGATTTTCAGGACGAAATTCAGATTACTCCACCTACCCTAACCCAGCACTTGAATGGGTTTCGTTTTCCAAAACTTATTCCACCTCTTTTGTGTTGGAGTTTGATAGGTCACCACCTAGGGTTACACGTAGAGAAGTAATAATAGTTGTTTTATTTTATTTATATTTATATTTTTTAATTTTTTTAATTTTTATTGATGGAGAAAGATGGCACGGACCAAATCCAGTGTAGCTACTTTGTCATCATGGCCTTTCACCCGGTGTAGGGTGGAGGTAAAAATGTAGGAGGCTCATGAGCTAGAGACTAATAACTTGATGGAGGAGGGTTCCTCCGACCACACCACCCCCGCGCCTCTCTACTCGGACCTTGAGGCTAGTGCGGCGATGCATGACTAGGCCGGCATCATCTATGATGACTTACGATTCCCCGACTACAAGGCAGAGTGCTGGTACTCCTTTACTACGACAAGATGGGCATATTGTGGAGAGGGGAGTAATGATGGATGACATCGCCATTTGGGCCCTGATCATTTGGGAGTTGTTCCAGTTCTAGGGATCCCAGCCCATGCTCGCCAACAATCGACCGACGGTTGAGGTTTTGGTGTTGGAGTTCTACTTGAACATCCACCATAGGCACTGCAATTCCTATTGGATATGGGTACGAGATGAGCCCATAGAGTTGACCCCCAACTTGATCAGCAGCATCCTCGGTACTCCATGACTGATGAACTTGGAGTACCCGTACACACTAGACACCAAGCCCCTTCGCTCCTTGCTGGTTGAGTGTTTTGCTGAGGGGGCGGCCCCACACAATGGAGGATTCGCCCTGAACGACCTATCAGACGAAGCACGCCTCATCTACCAAATAATCATTAGCCGGATCTTTCCGGTTAATAGCCTCGTGTCCATCATCTGGGATAGGGCTCTCTGCCTTTACATTGTATTGACCAGGGTGCCGATTGACTTCGTATCCCTCGCCTTCACCATCATGAAGGACGTTAGGACGGCAGACCCAAGGACATTCTTGCCTTACGGGGCCCTCATGACGCGGTTGGTAGAGCACACCAGGCTACCTATTGATGGCCACCACACCGTCGCATCCAAGGGACCCTTCACCTCCTAGTTCTTCAATGTGAACAGATTACATCTATGGGCACCGGCTGCAACACCTCGACCACCCCAAGCCCGAAAGCCGCTAGTTGGGAGACACTCACCGGATGGAGCTTCATCCTCCCGGCTTAGTGCCGCTAGAAACCCTCCAGATATGAGTCAGCAACTGGTTGAGATTCAGGCGACACTGGGGAGTGTGACTACTACGTTGGAGGCTGAGCAAGATACACGACGAGAGGACTCCAGACTTATTCGAGAGCTCCATGAGTGGATGGTAGTACCACTGCTAAATGTGGGGGACTACATAATTTATAGTCCGAGCACCAGTTGAAGGAGAGGTAGTCCCGCCAAGAGGAACGCCTCAAAACGGAGCTCAACAAAGTCTAGCCCCAGGGGTACTAGATGGTTGCGCCAGTAAGACATTAAGTATTATGTTAGGGCCTTGGAGGCCATTTTGGGTTGTATTATGCTACATGAAAAGTCCACCCTGGTGGTGGCAATTTTGGATGTTTGTACATATTTATTTTATCTCGTACTTATTTCCTATGATTTTCATTTTTATTATTTAGCAATTGCATTTCTTAAAAATGTTTATCATTTTGTTTCTCCTTCTCGAAAACAATCTTTTACGATACCTTTTAAAAAGAAAAAAGGGGTTTTAAAAACACAAAAAATTTGAGGAAGAAATTTTTATAAGAGGAGGAGAATGTGATGCCCCAAATTTTCAAGATTTATTTATTTTTTTTAAAAAAATGGTTCATTTGAGCTTATTAAACTCTTTTTATGACCCTCAAAAAAATGTCTTAACCCTTAATCAAACCCCCATTTGAAAAATAGACCTAAAGTCCTAACCCTAACTATCTAGCCAAACGTTTGGCAGGGGACCACACTGAACATTCAACCATGTCCTTAGTGTGAATGTTCGGAAGGGAACCATAGTGAACATTCGCCTTCAAAATTTTGACCACTGGCTATTGACCAAATGTTCCACCTGCAACCTTATAACCGCTGTGTAATAGTACATTGAACGTTTGGTGATTGTCTGAAAAGCATTTTTAACCTATTCACCACCTTGCAGGAGGGATCATGCCTACCCACCCCTATAAATACCTCCCCCTCATCCCTAAGCCTCCTCTTACACTGGAAACCCTAACCTTAAAGTGAGAGGAGATTTTCTTGAGAGGAAGGAGAAGGTTTTGGGGGATTTATGCTATCTTCAAGGTAACTCTTGACCTTTCACCAAGCATTTATGTTATTTTGTTATTATCCTTGTTTTTTTTTTCATGTTTTTAAAGATGACATGACTTGTGTACCATTTCTTCTTAGAGGAAAAGAGTGGTTTTCAAATGTTTTAGAAGCACTCATTGTTTTCTTTGGTTTTCATAAATATCATGCTTCACTATATTGGTATGAACTTGTTTAGGGCCTAAGATGTAGTTTGTAACATGGTGACTTGAGGATAGAAGCCCAAGCTTTTCATTTTGACTTTGCCCGAACGTTCTCTACCCATTATGGCTGAATGTTCTCTACCCATTCTGGCCTAACGTTTGCCCTGGAGCCCGAACGTTTGTTCATTTGACAAAACGTTCTATTGGAGCCCATAATGCATAGAGGTACATTTTTGTGACCTTTTAGCTAGATGTATTTGATTAGGACGTTTTGTGTCTTTAGTAAACCTTCTAGCATTGCAGATAACGATAGGCATGTTTTGTTATGGCAGGGATTCGGAATGGCAGACAACTGAAGCGAGCATACAAGGTAAGTAAACATTTATGAATGCTTTTTAAAAAAATGTGAGATATGTCAGCTAATTGAGCCTGCATATGATATGAGCATATTTATTCTTTTAGGTACCTTGTTAACTGTCTTAGTAATCGATTGATAAGATCCACAGTATGACATGCTACACTGGTACGAGTGGTATAATGGCGGCCATAAGCTTACTATATAGATACACTTGATTTTATGGTGAAATGTGTGTATATGTGTTATATGGGCTTCGGATCAAATGGTTGTTTTGTGACCAGCACAACCATATATGATTGACGGGTCACTACAGGACTTACATTATTAGTAGCGTGGGCCACCTGAGGTCGAACTCGGTCGTTCTGCTAGTTATGGACATAATGTACAATGGTTGGAGCACCGATATTGTATTATATATCCCTTGGGAGAACGCCAACCCTACTGAAAAGGTGTAATATCTAAAACTCGGTGAGGATTTAATAAATGACTACCATATTAGTTAGAGAAAGTGAGGATTTAATTTGGAATATTAAAGAGATTTACCTAAAATTCGGTTTTTTGAACTATTGAACTAATTGCAAAAAGTGAATAGTTGTTAACTTAGACTCATGTGCATCAAGTGATATTTTTGAGCAAGAGGACAAAGGAAGACCAAGACTTTAAAAGTGTGAAGACAAAGACTTTTCAAAACTTTTAAGCTAAGTCCTGCAAGTTTTTATGGAGGACGAAATTTACCCATATTTTCTGTAAGAATAAAAATAATGAAAATATCAAAAATAATATTGGAGCAGCGCCACTTGATCAGAATTTTACCCGTTTTTAAATAATTGAAGTACAAAAGGCAAGATTGTCACAATTTCCGCTGATTGTCAATTTTATATTATGATTTTATTTTATTTTATTAGGACTTTATTTCCTTCCCTTAATAGTGTTAGATTTGCTTTAATTATTTTCCTTCCTTTATTAGGATTAAGTTTACTATTGCTACTAGGATTAGGTTTACTTTCTCTATAGGTATTTCTTTTTTATAAATAAGCTAGCTTATTATGTAAAACTCAATCAATTGAATTATTATCAAATCAGATAATATTTTCTCAAATACTTTGCGGAGTTTTATCATTCTTTTAATCTGTGAACTTGTTTTAATTTTTTGGGTAGAAGACGAAGACGCTTCTCCTTGCAGAATCAAAGACACTGCGCTTTGATTAGTTAGCTTAATCTTCTGCTACATCAATTTTCGTCCATTCTTTTCCCCCCTTGGCATACCACCCCTTTGCTTAATGGGTCCTTGGTGTTTTCTACATAAAGGTGCATCAAGGGTCATTTTCGATCTACATGTCCTTTCCAAGAGTTTCTTCTTCCTTTCTCCTTTCTCCACACGACCAAAGCTAGTCCAAAGTGAAGATTTTTCTTTCCCTTTCTTCATCATACCACACGGCCACCCTTAGGAAAGTAGAATTTTGTTTTCTAAAGTTAGATTGGGAAGTATTCTATGCAAGAAGTTGTCTCTTGAATATTCTCGAAAAAGCATTGAACCACTTTCTACCGTTTTAAGTCCAAAAACTTGAAATATGAGTGTGAAAGTGAGTTTTTAAGACAATATTCTATGATTCACTTGGCATATCTCTTTGTCCTTCAAATTAAGTTAATTATCTTTAATATGTTGTTAAAGGTCCAAAATAGCTTAATTAAAAGATAAATAAGTAGTGTTTATGTTGTTTTTACTTTTGGATTAACATTGCTATGTCACATTCACTTCGGCGTTTAAACTATAACCTTGGTCTTCAATTATGTAAATTGCAAGGTTAAGTTTAATATTGAATTTAATAAATAAATAGTAGATGAAAAGTGATGGACATAATAAACATATAGATCTAAGGGCCCAAAACAACAAAGTCTCATAAATGAACTAATACTAATAGATATGTTATTTTGTATGTATACAATTTATATGCAGAAAGAAGTTAAGAGATCCAGTCAGAGGAGTGTAAATACGGAAGTACCTACTGAGGAATGACATTGTTTTATTCATTATCTACTTTAAAATATTGACCATGAATGAAATAAATGCATGTTGTGTCCAAAAATAAATAAAGAGCTAATATAATAACTACCAAGAAAACTAGAAAGTGGAGGTGTGAGGCTACCAGTTCGCTGGGTAGTATCTGCTAACAGTCGATCAAAGACTACTAATAAAAAAAGAATTGGAATGTTTTGTGCTACCAGTGGACTACGATGTTGCAAACTACTAGTGTAAAAACCAATAACAAATTGGGAATGTCGACTCCAAGATCCACTAGCTAACAGAGTTCTCGCTTTAAACGAGAGGTGTGAAAAAATACACAAGACTTTACTGAAACTAAATTATCATTTTCATAATCATTGTTATCATATAAGATAATGCGTATGCATACAGTAATATTCATTGTTATTAATATTGCTTTAATAAACCAACAATCTTTTATACAATTGAAACAGAATACTCACTTGTTTGCTTATGTAAATATGATAACATTATAATTAATATTTCTTTAATAAACCAACAATCTTCTTTCCTTTGTCATGCTTTGTTTTTTTCTTCTAGTCTTTCCTTCGTTATGATAATTTTTTTTTTTTTCTCGGACATAAATCTAGATAGCACAATGAAA
The DNA here is from genome assembly GCF_965113065.1 of Corylus avellana. Taxonomy (NCBI): domain Eukaryota; kingdom Viridiplantae; phylum Streptophyta; class Magnoliopsida; order Fagales; family Betulaceae; genus Corylus; species Corylus avellana. The sequence goes on from NC_142497.1 coordinate 11,402,461, forward strand.
ATTAAGTTCAATTAATTTAGAGGCCATATCAATTCTACACTTCAGCATGAATGTGGAAATCTTATGAGATTAGTTAAGGCTCTTACCTGATCAACCAAGAAAAGAGGTTGCTTAATGGAGATCTCAACTGGGCTCTCTTGAAGTGTTTCTTGAAAGCTCAAAAGTTCAAAAGCAAATATGTCAACTTTTTGGCATCCATTCACTGTTAATGATTTCAGCATTGGCCATTCTGAAGCATGCATCCCAGGGAAAAACCATTTGAGTTGTGGTAGTTCTTCAAGACAAAGGCTAGTTATTTGAGGGAACACGAACCTAGGTATCGCTTCTGATCCTTTTTCCTTTGCAACAATTTCCTCCACCCCACAATTAGCTACGATAAGTGTATCTAGACTCTGGAATCTTGTGAGCATATTAGAGTGAAAAATGTTCATAAGCTTTTCACAAAATTGAACTTTAATAAATTGAAGCTGCCAAAAGGAGTCTATGGCGAATTGGTTCTTCCATATGATTTTCAAGCAATCCATGTGAGAGATTATCAATTGTACCAAATTGGGGAAGACAACCTGCATGGTTCTTCTCGTGTGTTAATATCATAGCAAAAAAACTCACATAATGGAAGATAAGATATATATATATATATATAATGGCATCAAAGATGTTTTAAATTTAGAATCTAAAATGTGTCAAGTTGAAACAGGGGGATAATAAAAAATTAGGAAAAACTCCACTTAACCCCCTTGAACTTCCATCATTTTTGCAATTACCTCCCCCATCTAGAGGTCAAAAACTCTCAATTTAGTGTATCAAACATCCAATTTTTTGCAATGTCATCATTCCGTTAAGATTTAACGGTATAACTTAACGGATGAGTGTCAAAATTACCAAAATACCCCCCCCCACACCCAATTTTTTTAAAGAAAAAAATTGCAAAGATTCAAGCCTTGGTTTGGATTTAACAGAATTTGCAAAAATACTCACGCTTGAATATTTGCAATTTTTTTATTTTATTTTCTCATAATAAAAAATAGGGGTATTTTGGTAATCTTAGTATCATTTAACAGAAAAATCTAACAAAGGGGCGACATTGAAAAATATTAAAAGTTTGATACATTAAATAGAAAGTTTTTAAACTTTGGGAGGTTAATTGTAAAAGTAATTGAAGTTCAAGGGATTAAGTCAAATTTCTCCAAAAAATTATTTACCTCTTCATTGAAGAGAGGTTGCATAACATTATGAGGAGTCTCATCTACACTCATTTCCTTGAGTTCTTTGTTGATCATCATGCCTGAACTGAGAGGTTTGGATATGAATGTCTCTACTTTAGGGCAATGTTCTATCTTCAAATTCTCCAAGGATGGAAATTCAATGTTACTTCCTACACAGAATCTTTTGAGGATTGGGAGTTGTTTTAGAAACAGGCATTCTAGTCGAGGAAACAACACGTCTAGAGTTGTTTCTTCTTCTAATCTTAATTCTTCTCTGACTAGTATCTCTTCCACAGCCTCACATTCCAAGACGTGAAGATGTTTGAGCTGCACCAGAAATCTAGCTGTAGAGAATGACAATATATATTTTATGTTACCCATGCCCTGCACCTCCATGTATGACAAATTTTCAAATCTTGACGTTGCTTGCGTGTTTCTTAATATGCAATAGGACCTTGCCGGATGTTGGTTTTGCTCTATCTCTGCCAAGTTAACTGATGACAGTTCCAACCTTTCCAAGATAGGGAACACAACCTGCAATGACAGTTAATACTTTATCCTTCAACAACCTAAAAGATGCACAAACTAGTGTATGCATATTATTCTTCTTTCATTTGATGATCAAGTTTTATTTGACGATAGCATGCTAATTGGGACAACTAACAACATATATCTTCACTATTTGTCATAATCGACAACATATTGTTGACTTATGACAATCAGGAACGACATGTTTTTAGCGACGACTTTTTACCCTTCTAGGGACCACAATTGTCAACGACTTATTTTGTTGTTGTTAAAAAACGTATTTAACAAAGACTTTGATTTGTTGTTGATTATTCATAGATTAACGAAAGGAATAATCTGGCAACAAAAATTTGTTGTTGCTATAAAATTTAAACAACAATTGCTTTCGTTGCTAAAGTCAAGTTTATTGTGGTTATCAACTTTTACTTTACAACTACAAAGTAGGGACCTTTGTATGAATTTCAATAGGATAAGCAACTGCGTGTCATATAAAATGCCTTTGTACAAGTAGTGAGATCATCACGAGCTGAAAAAATTATCTTAAAACATGAAGTAGGAACACTATTTTTCTTAATCAATTAGGTTCTTAATACAAGTCATATCTTAACTTGAAAAAAAAAAAAAGTCAAGTCTTAACTTCGTTCAATTTTTTAACTCTACGTTCGTTGCAGTGCTATATGTTCTACAACTGATATGGCTATACATAAAGTTTCCATGCTAGTTATTTTCAAGTATAATGTAAAGGTGAAATATGCCTATTGCTTACTCCTAGTCAGCACCCAATACACGAGAAGTTGTACACAACAATTAGCATGCAAACTCAATAGTCATTTAAAGTCTTATTAAACATTTTCTTATCAAATAATGGGATGTTTAAAATAAATCTAATGTTATTTTCTTTATTTAATTAAATAGAGTTACCTCTTCATTGAAGAAAGGCTGCATAACAGAATAAGGGCTCTCCTTTGCATTCATTTCCTTGAGTTGTCTACCTGTCATGCTTGAACTGACAGGTTTGAGTATGAATGTCTTTAATTTAGGGCAATGTTGTACCACCACTTTTTTCAAGGATGGAAATTCGATATTATTTCCTGTGCAAAATCTTTCGAGGAAAGGAAGATTTATTAGTAACAAGCATTCTAGTTGAGGGAACAACACCTTAGGAATTACCAATTCTTCGGTGACTAGTATCTCTTCCACAACCTTGCATTCTAATACATGAAGATGTTTGAGATGCACCATAAATCTAGCTGTAGAGAGTAACAACAAAAATTTTATGTTACTAGAGCCTTTTACTTTCAAGAACGACAAATTTTCAAATCTCGATGCTGCTTGCGTGTTTGTTAATCTGCAAGATGACCTTTCCGGATGTTGGTTCTGCTCTATCTCTTCCAAGTTTACTGATGATAGTTCCAACGTTTCCAAGATGGGGAACACCACCTGCAGCAAGAAGTAATTATTCCTCCTTCTCAACAACCTATAAGATGCACAAGCTAGGATGTGCATAATTGTGTTTGTGTATTCTTTGGGCGGTAATAAGGTCATGTTTTTGTCACGTCTCATCGTTCCAATGATTCTAAAACTTCAAGATTATTATTGCTATCATTAGAAAGATATAATTTCTTAGGCCGATTAAAAAAAGTTAACATCTATATGTAGTTTTTACCGAGTGTGTGGGGTCATTATTTGATGAATTGGAATCTAATATACCTGTTCGTGTAGAATTGGGATGTGAAAACAAAGCTTGGCCTCTGAAATGATTTCTCCAGCATCTGTTATGAATGGATTTTGTGTGATCAAGAAGCCTATGAGCTTTGGAAGATGCTCTAGTGCCAAGTGACGTAGTTTAGGGAACAATGATGTATCGTTGTCTTCTATTTTGCCTTCTTCTTCGATGACTATTGCACCCATGATCCTGCATTCTCTTACTTCCAATTCTTCGAGTTGTGAAAGGCCCCTAGCCGTGGATGATGAGAAGAGAAATTTTAATTTATCACAATGTTCCACTTTTACAATTCTCAAGTTATGGAAAGATGTCAAGGGAAGTTGGCCATGATATATTTCTTCCAAGCTCATCATATTTTTGAGAAGAAATGTCTCCAAGGAAGGAAAGGCAACAACCGGAATCCTTAAGTTAATGATATATTGAATCTCAGGATTATTTTGGATATGGAGATGCTTCAATTGTTGAAAACCTTCTCTGTCTAATTGGTTTAGAAGACTCTTAACACCCCTTAATTCATCTAGATAAAGAGCATCTGTTCTCTTCAGTAGCAGTTTAATCCCAACCTCTGATTAAAAGTTCGTATTCAGCTTGAGTTTCAATATTTTTGAGGCTTCACGCTTATTAGAAGAGTCCCATACATGATCTCCAACAGATATTGCATATCTTTCTAACCTTTCAAACAAAAGATCTTTAGGCAAATTTCTGACATCTGTAATATGTATCTCTAAAGTGGTCAATTGTGACAAATGCTTCAGCTCAGCAAGGCTTGTATTATTTCTTTCTGAACTCAGTCCTTCACTCTCCCATTGAACAAGACTATTTCCCATGTACAACTCTTCTAATTCAACCAACCTTGATAGCACATTAGGTGGAATCACCTCAAGTTTGAAACACTTGCTCAGATCCAACAACCGTAAACGAGTCAACAATGCTATTTCTCTTGGTAATTGTGACAAGTTAGAACTTAAGAGGCTAAGGATGACTAAATTCTTAAGCTCTCCAATTACAGCTATGTCTCCCAACCGACAATGATCCAGGCACAATGTTTGTAGATTTATAAGGAGACCAAGTGATGAAGGAAGTGATGGAAGTTTCATTTTAGTCAAATCTAAAACTTGGAGCTTTCCCATCCCTTCAAAGAAAGTCTCTGGGATATGCAAAGCACAATCCCCACCATACACATAAAAGAATCTTAAATCTGAACATTCCATTTTGTTAGGAAGTTCATGGATATCTCCACCACGGATAGAGAATGCCCTGCATCTTCTGAGTGAATCTGCATCTGTCCATTTTTTTAGTCCACTACTATCACTCACCACAAACATATTATGATCACTTGATGCTATGAATCTTGCAACATAACGAACAACATCATGCATATGGCAATGCTCAGAACTATGGGGACAATCTAGCAATAGACTCTTGTCTTTCAGATTCTGAACTAGGCTATATAATCTGTTTCTGGCTTGTTCTAGATTATCAATGTCTTCAAATGAACTCAAACCATAACAATATTTCAACAAGTCTTGAAAGTTAATGGAGTAATGCATTTCAGCACAACGCAAAAAGAAATCTTTAACCTCTGAACTTTCCAGATGACTATAACTCAGCTCTATAGAAGGATATATACTTGAGTACGGCGTTGTTATCATCTGTCTCGGAACAATTCTTCTTAGTTTCTGCAGGGCATCCTTCCAAACATGTATGCTCTTATTTTTTAATGCCTTAGACACTGTTACAAGTGCAATGGGCAGACCTGCACACTCTTTAGCTACTTCAGCTGCTGTGCTTCTCAAATTAGGGTCTTTAACACAATTACCTGCCATCTTCTCAAACAAATTCCATGCTTCTTTTTGGGGTAATTGTACAAGCTCAAAATCCTTCTGGGTGCCCATCTCACAGGATAATACATTTTTATCTCTAGATGTTAGTACGACTTTGCATTGCGTACAAGAAATTCCTATTTTCTCCAAATCCAATTTGCTCCATATATCATCTAGGATAATAAGTATCTTCTTGTGTGTTGTTAATCTCTTCCTTAGACGATCTGCTCTTTCACTTACAATTTCCGCATCAAGCTTTAGATCTAGCATGTAGGCGATTTCTCCTTGAATTTGTGTAAGATTTGGGCTTTGCGTCACATATGCACTGGCCACCTCATCGAATAACTTTTTTTCCTTGGCTCGCCTAGCAACTTCTCTCACCAGTGTAGTCTTTCCCGCACCAGCCATCCCATACACCCCAATCACCTTAGTATTAGCATCTCCCAATGCCTCCATAAGTCCCTCTGCAGTTGACTTTCTTGACACAAAGTCCATGTACTCCATATCTCTACTAGTCCATGTGCAATTTTCTATGAGTTCACCAACAGTTTTCACTATCTTTTTTGCTTTCCGACTTAGCTGATGCCGCTGCCACAAGTTAAGGCATGCCCCATTACAACACCTATCATCGTCTTCAACAACTTTTTTGGCCTCTTCTGTAATCTCATCCACCTTTTTCAACCACATGGTAACAAGAGATCCAATTTCTTCACCGTTTCTTCTAGCAGAATCAACAGAATTTTGCACCCTCTCTCTAATCGTCTTCAAGATCTCTACCTGATTCTCCATAGTCTCAATGTTGCTGTCGTAGTTACACGAATAACATAGCCACCGTCCAATTGGTCCAAGAATTGGTGCAACAATTGGTGAAACAATCGGTTCAATGAATAACTGAGCGATTTGTGCTCCAACCGCATATAGACACTCCATTCTTGTTTCAATTTTTTCCCACTTTCCTTCTCCTTACTTTTTTTTTTTTTTTTGTTTTTTTTTTTGTTTTTTTGACGTAAGGGAAAACAAGAAAAACACAACTAGAAACTGCAATGAGAATAAATAATAGGGAGAATTTAAGCTCGTAGTACGACTTTCATTTCAAACCTGCATTTGCGTTTCTTCACATCGGAAAAGTAGAACATGAGTTTCACACCTGCATTAACTACTTCATTAGCCCTCCATTTTAAATATTCAATGTTTTTAAATTGGAAAAGGGAGGTGGTAAGATTAAAACTATTAAATTTAAGTATATGAAAGGTGTTGTGATATATATATATATATTTTCTTTTAATTGAAAAACAACTCAAACACATACAAGATACAACTTATTAATTTGGAATCTAAAAATCACCCAGCGAGGGCCAATGAAAATGAATTTATGGCCGAACCCGTGAGCTACCGCCATCTGACCCAACCGAAATTTCAATATTATTTCGATCATGTTTCCTCAAGTGTTCTTTCATGCTAAATTAACCCCCTTTTTTTTTAGGGCATTTGTGCTGGTTTGTTGTGAATTCGAAAGTTTTTAAAAATAATTTTAAAAATTGGGAGATTTTTTTATAATTTTAAAAATAACATGTTAGATCATTCACATTTTAGTGGGTCATGATAAATTTGAGAAAATTGGAGAGTTTAAGGAGTTTATGCAAGAAAGTTTAAGGACTATAAAGCCCAGATGATATACCTTATGGACAACCCTCTTGCAATATTCTACTTGAGGATATTAAGGGAAAAATGCAAAATTAGTCGTTGTGGTTTACGTGATTTACAATTAGCTTCTTCTGGTACCTAAATGAACTCAAAAGTCTCTGAGGTATGCCAAAAAAACACTTTAATCCCTATAGTCAAATTCCGTCCACTAGTTTAACAGATTTCGTTAGTCTGATACTAATTTAAATAGGACAAGTATCACATTTTTTTTTAACTCTAACGTTTAACGTTATTAGAATCTATTAAGTCAGTGATGTAACGTGACTTAGTGGGATGCGAAGAAGAACAACAATAAGGAATAAATAGGTATTTCTAGATATTGATATGATCAAAGGATCTAATAAATCTTCTCTAAAACGCTAGATACTCTTTAGGATTTGAAGGAAAATCATAAAGAAATTCAATTCTGAGTAATCTTATTGAACAAAACTCAAATAATTCCATAAAGAAGAGGGATGATTAGTGAGAAATTCACACCTGACGAGTTATATTAAGAAGGTCATATCTAGAGTTTTAGACCTCCAATTGGAGCAATATTTGCGGCGTTGGAAAGCTAACTCAATGATCTACAAAGTCATATTTCACGATAGTTTGCTAATTCCGATGTTTACTAGGTCAAAGGACGTCTGTTTGCAGACCGTTCGCAAGCCGTCCGAACGGCTATATGTTATTTTCAGTTTTTCATTTTTTTACGAACTTTCCTTTCAGTTTTAGGAGAGTCCATTCTCCCGTCTGGACGGGAACCATAAAAGTTCAATTCTGATTATAATTCGTAGTTTTATTAGGTTTAGAGTCTTGAGACTATAAATATATGCTTATAGCCTCTAGAAACAGAGATTTTGATTATTATTGAGTTTGTTTAATAAGAATTACTTAGAGTTGAGTTTCTTCCTTATTTTCCTTCAAATTCTAGATCGGCTCTAGCATTTTGAAAAGATTTGTTAGATCATTGATAGTCTAAAGGTCTAAAAGTATTTATTGCATTCTTTAATGTTGTTATTCGCTGCAGCCCACTAAGTTATGCTGCATGACTTTACAACTAAATGAACTTGGGGGCATTACATCATGTGCTTGGTCAACCACCTCCAAACGCCTTCAAAGGGTGGTGGAGGTTGAAGGGGTAATTTTGATACCTCTCAAAATAGAGGGAATATTTGGCTACCGCAAAAGCCTTTATAGGGTGGTTGATCACTCTCTCAGCCATAATGAATGTTCGGCCACCCTTCGAAGGTGGTCTACCAACCCTTCATATCTTCTCTCTTTTTTTCTTTTTCTTTTTTGTTGTACTTTTTTGCCAAAATCGAGATAATTTAGACATTTCAAGGAAGAAATATGCGCCCTCCATTTTAATGCAACATCTTACCGAGGATAAACCGAAAAGAAATGATAATTCGAGAGAGCCAAGAAAATTTCTTTTAAATGGTAGTTTGGAGAGATAACAAAACAGAATTCCATTTCCATGCGTGTGACGTGTGTTTCTTGTTTCCTCTTTATTTATCTTGTATGTCCCCCTCCCCCAACCAAAAAAAAAAAAGAAAAGAAATCTTTAATGAAATCGTTAATCCAGAAAAAAGAAAAAGAATGCTTACTGGTAACATAAAAATTTTTCATATTTAAAATTGATAATTCGCATAAAATTTGTTTTGCCTGTAATAAAATGTCTAAATTATTTTTCTTATTTTTGCAATCACTTAACCATATACAAGGAAACAATATAAAAAAGAAAAAATGAAAAATGAAAACACAATATGCGAAGCATCATCCCGGAAAACTTCGGTTTTATGTTATTTGTTGTTGTATATCCCACCCACCAAGTTAAAGTCAACAAGCATATTGTGTTTTCATTTTTCATTTTTTCTTTTTTATATTGTTTCTGTTTTGAGGTGGAGAAGCAAGCACAAAGTTAAAACCAAGAGAAAATAACAAGAACAGAATGAAAGTGAACCAAACAGTAGAGAAATGCAAAGGAATTAAATTTGGTAAATAAAATATATTGGAAAAACAAAGAAAAGCAAAGCAAAAGACATGGCGAGTAGAATCTCGTACCTCTGTTTTATTCATTTGTCTTGAGAGTGCAGAGCAAAGATGGTTCCTAGAGTTTGCAAAATGATTAGAGTGTGAACAATGAAACACAAAGGGAGAAGCATCACAACCAAACAAAGAAATCATGAAAGGAAACAAAACATAAACAAACGAGGAATGATGACCCACCACTACCTCAAACTTCAAGACACTATTATATGACCGACTAGCCAATATGCACGCATGCAGGACCACAGTCGGATGTAGACATCAAATTCGAGTTATGGTGTCATAAAAAATTACAACAAATTCAGGATAAGCGTTACACACATTTGCGCTATCATCACAAAAGAATTAATTAATTTGGAGTTTTCTTAGAATTTCTTATAAAGTCCAATTTTACTTAGTAACTATGCAATGTAGGACTTAGCATTTATTACTATTATTAAACTACTCACTTTATGTGGACAACTTCTCATCTTCTCAATATGGAATCAAAGTGTTACATATATGATATAATTTTTTTATAGCATCTAATCCAAATCCGTCATTTTATTCCTTGTGGGTGTTATTGCTAACCAAACGATGAGTTATTAAACGAAGAGTAAAATATGCATACCTCCTTCAAACTAATATTTAATTTGTAATGTCTTTTTGGAACTAAAGATTGTATCAATGTCTTCTTAAACAAAATTTTACAAGACAAAATGAGTACATTACAAATTTTTGATATGAAAATTTCTAATTTGGCAGGGGAAACGCATGTATCTACTAGATGCAAACGTCTATTATTCACTCTTAATGAACTACCTTAAAGAGAGCAAAATCAAACCGTTAACAAACTATAGGGCTAACATTTATCTTTAATAATAGGGGTGCAAAGGTGGGCGGTGATTAATCGCCTGCTAACCTCTAACTGCTTTTGAAAGCGGTTGGAAAAAACCGTTAACCGCCTAGACGGTTACGATTAGCAGTTTTAGAAAAAAATAAAAAAATTAATTAATTAATTAAAAGTTAATTAAAAAAAAAGACGCCGTTTTTATGGTAATATGATAATACCATAAAAATCTAGAAATGATGTCGTATATAGTAGGGTGGCGTCGTTTTGGGTTTTTTCTATTCGTTTGTTTTAGTTTTAGTTTTTAAATTAACTTTTTAATTTTTTCTTTAAAAATCGAGTAGCGGTTATTAACCGCTAATTGCCAATTAACCACCTAGGCTTTCACCCCTAATTAATATTGTATCTTTGCTCTCCATGAACTGATGTCCTCCCTTATGAAAGATGAAGATATGACTAGGTTACAAGGAGTAATAATACAAGGAGGACTGAATTTTTTCAAATTTAATATGGCATTTAAAATCACTAATAGATCAAAATTCAATAATAATCATTAAAAATTAAATGGTAATTTTAAAAGTCACATAATATTTTGGAGAACTCTAAAAAAACTTTAATCCTCGTTATATCATTACTTCATACAAAAAATTGGCATTATTGTGTTTATCCTTATCACTTAATTTTGATTAAAACAGATAAAATTATAATAGATGTTATGACAAAGGATAACATAGAATACATCTTCTGTGCACCTGAACTTAGGCCCTCGCCCTAAAAAACTATAAAGAAATAAGCCGGCCGATAACTTGCGCAATCAGTAGAACAGACAACGTTGCTCAATTATTAGACGGAAAATTTAATGTTTAACATTGGATAAAATTTTAACACCTACTCCCTTTTTTTTGGGCTCCGTACACCTACTCATTGATTTTTTTTTCATGGATAACGTGCACAATCAATAAAATAGGCAACTTTGCTCAATTATTACAAGAAAAATATAATTCGTAACATACGACAAAATTTCAGCACCTACTCATTAATTTTTTCAAGGCTCCATACACCTACTCATTAAAATATATCAAAATTTAAATAGGGCATAAGTTGAAGTACACTCGTACACATAAGAACCATAAGAGCACTCTTTACAATCTCACCAAAATCAGTTTTTGATTATTTAGGTGAGATAATTTGATAAAAATGGTTAAATTTTTTCTTTTAACCTCACCATTTTAACCCAAAATAAATAGTAAGTGAATTCACTCACTAATTAAATAAAAAAATAGTTTCTCTCTTTCCCTTTCATTTTTATGTTTCTCTTTCCTCCTTTAACAGTTAAAGAAAAACAAATATTTGAAAAGAAATATTTAAATGGAATAGTAAAAGTAGATTGTTAAAATAGTGAGATTGTTGGAGATACTTTAAAAAAATGTGTAGTTAAAATAGAGAAAAACGTACTTTTAATTATTTTTGTGAGTAAAATTTGTTAAGGATGTTAGGAATGCTCTAACAATTACCTCTTTGAATTGCTAGCAATTTGATTAAGTGCTATAAGAGAGTGTATATGTGACCCACCTATTCAAATAAATCTAGGTTGTCCAACTATCTACCCGAGCAGGACAATCTCATATAAACTCTCTCATATTACCTACCTAAATTGCTAATTGACGTAATTTATTATCTAGTTTCACCACCTCTTGCACTTAGACTGTTGTGTTGAGTCTCACATTGAGAAAATATAAAAGAAAAGAGTAGTTAATATATTTAAGTTGTAACACTCCGGTCCCATATTGGGAAGATGAGAAGAAACCCACATAGAGTGGGTGGTTTATAAAGATAGTCATGGATGTTAAGTCCCACATTGCCTAGTTACTAGGTAAAACTGGACTTTATAATGAATTCTAGAAAAACTCTAAATTGACTAGTCCTTTGGGGGTGATAGCGCAGATGTAGCTAGCGCTTTTCCTTGGGTCGTTACAAATGGAATTAGAGATAGAAGAGAAAGATTTGGGTTTTTACAGATTAAATCACTGGGTTCATTGAGGTAAACCCACTACCTTGTATTTTCGATTAATTAGTTAATTTCAATAGAGTCTAATTATAAGTTGTTATTAAATTGGTAGTTATTAGCCAAAGTGGAACAAAAAGTTATTTTTCAAGGTGATTAATTCGCAAGTTCAAAGAATGCTCATAGCCGTAGTCTAGATGTAAGTGAATTTACTATCCCTTCCAAAAATTATCATGTCATGCTCTTTATGAAATTTTGTTTCAAACTACAAATGATCATTTTGTTTATATTATGGAATTATGCCGCATGCCTGACAAGTTTGAGAAAAAGAAACTTTGTGAAAATAATGATTTTTATAAGAAATTTTGAGAAAATGATGATAAACCCTCTTACATGTTGCCCTAAGATGTACCTAGAGAAGTACAAAGAAAGTACAAGAAATGATAAAAGAGTGTTATAAAATGAGGACACATGTATTTGCCCCAAGAGAAACAAGAGAGTAGCTCGGTACCAATGCTAAAGATGGAGGCGCAACCGCTGAAAGAGGCTCTGCCAGAAGGTGGTTCCATCATATTTTGTAACGACCTAGGGAAAAGCACTAGCCACATCTGCGCTATCACCCCAAAATGACTAGTCAATTTGAAGCTTCCCTAAAATTCATTATAAAGCCTAGTTTCACCTAGTAACTAGGCAATGTGGGACTTACCACTCACGACTATTTTTATAAACAACCTACCTCATCTTTCCAATATGAGACCGGGGTGTTATAAACTCTCCCTCTTAAATTCCTGGCATCCCCGTCAGGGCCACATCATGTAGTGCTCCAGTACCACATAGCCTGGCGTTACTATGTGACTTAGATAATTTGTAATGACCTAAGGAAAAGCGCTAACCACATCTGCGCTATCATCCCAAAAGGACTACTCAATTTGAAGTTTTCCTAGAATTCATTATAAAGCCAAGTTTCACCTAGTAACTAGGCAATGTGGGACTTAGCACTCATGACTATCTTTATAAACCACCCACCTCATCTTTCCAATATGGGACCAGGGTGTTACATAAGTGGACCTTAGCCCATTAGCTTAGGCTTTTGGACTAAAGTGGTGTTCAACTATGTATATTAAAGTACTCTTGGTAAAAACTCTATGATCGCTTTAATTATCTCCCAACAAGTGGTATCAATGTCATGGTTAGCTTTTTGGGATGGGCATCTAGGTGTCTGGGGACGTGTCGGATTTGGATTTGTATCCCCTTCTGTAACTCTTGACGCAAGTGTTAAGTGCCAAAATATTCATATTTTAGCCCTTAAACTTATACGTGTTAATTCCTTAAGTATGTTAATTTGTGCAATTTTAGTTCTTTTATGGGTTTTTCATGTTTTTCATGCTTTTGTAGCCCTAGAAGGTATGGGCTCAAAGAGAGAAATTGGAAAAAGTTGAAGTCCTTGACTATGCGATCAATCGCAGGTTCCCTGCGATTGAGCGTACTACTATAGAAGACAAGCAGCGAAGCGGCCATGTGCAATCGTGCGCACAACAGAAGAGTCGAGATCGTAGACGTGCGATCGAGCGCACACGGGTTGTGATCGAGCGCACCCATGCGCAGGTGACACATCAAGAGTGCGACCAGACTGTTATTATTTTCATATTAGGGTTTTCCAACTCTCACTTGTAATCTGAGTAAAACCCTACAAATTTCCTAGGTTTACTAGTGTAACAAGGACTTCTAAAGCCTATAAATAGACCTCTTAGCCTCTAGGAATAGGTGTGGAGAAAGAAGCACAAGCTCTGGAAAGAAACTGAAGGCTAGATTAAAAGGAGTTTGGGTTTTTCTCTTCCACCTTTTATTTTCATTATGTAGTTTATATTTTTAATTAGGGTTAGATTGAAGCCCTAATCATGTCTATTTATGATTGCAATATTGGCGCCTTTGCTACAATTATATTTTGGTATATTTAACTTGATTAATACCTGATTCTTGTATTCCTCATATGTGTTTGTCTAGCCAACATATTCATGTTGTATGGACTAGTTAGTTAAATCAATTTGGATGATCGAGTCCTGAGTTTAATAGGAGTAACAAGAGAAATCTACACCGGGTTCTTGGGTTAATCAACATGGGGAACCGGGAATAGACACCTCTGCCTTAGGACTCGTGTGTTTGTCGATTTCCACAGATTTATGCTTTCTTAAAGAACAACTTAGTAGATACCCATGCTAAATCCTTTAAGAAAGAAACAAATTAGAGTAGACACCCATGCCTAATTCGTTGCTTAGGAAAATCAATAGCTTAAGGAGTAGACACGCATACCCTTAGGTTGGCAAACATTAGATATACCAGTATAATTGGCACATTGGCATATTGTTATCTTAACTAGTCTGATTAGTGGTGGACATCAAAACCCTAATCCTTTTTTGTTTTAGTTTATCTTTTATTTTATTTCTTTATATTAAATTCAATTGTGACAATTGAATTTTATTTGTTAGGAAATTATTTTTAAATATAATTTTCCAATCCTCGTGGGAATGATCTCGTATTTGCCTGCTATATTATCGTTTAATCTTGTGCACTTGCGAGTAAAACGTACTAAATATTATCTATTAATTTAGGTAGTATTTGGCACAAGTATTTGGCACAAGTGTTTGGCACCGTTGCCGGGGATTGTGTTAAATTGTGTTTAGAATTAGTTTCCGTTAGTTGGTTGTTTTAATTTTGTTCTTAATTTTTCTGTTTTATCAAAAATCAAAAATATATTTTTTTTAGATCTCCAATTACTTCTCTGTTCTGTTCTGTTTCAACTAGCACCCGATAGTCTGTTACTGCGATCGAGCAGAGACCAAGTGCGATCGAGCGCACTAAACCTGCGATCGAGTGCAGTTCTAAAGGACTTCTGCACAGTGGTACTAAAGTTGCTGTGACTCCAAGAGAAAATTCTTCGTATGCATGGTCGTCGATCTCAAGCCTCAACCATTTTCCCACTTGATCTAGAAATTGAGAGGACCATTCGATAAGGGCATAAAGGCAATTCCGACACAGAAGAAGAAGTTGAGGAAACGATGCAAGAGCTGCCAGAGAATCCGCAACCAGTACGAAGGCCCATGAATCAAGCTTTCATCCCGAAAAACCTCAACCAGCCATAATGCATAGCATATCAACCGGAGGTGGAAGGCAATTATTATATATGCTCGCAAATACTCAATGCATTAACTCACTTCAGGAGCACAGCTGCTGAAGATCCTAACTTGCATCTTAAGAAATTCTTTGATCTTTGCAAACTTCAGCATGTTCAAGGCCTAACTCCAGAAAGGCTCAAGTTAGTCTTATTCTTTTTTTTTTTTAAAAAGACAATGCTAAGTTATGGTATAATTCCTTTCCTGCAGAGTCTATTCATACTTGGGAAGAGTTGTCCAGCAAGTTCCTAAAGAAGTTCTTCCCCGCCCAAAAGACAATGCAGTTTAAAAGGGAGATTCAATCATTCCAACAAAAAAATGGAGACCTGTTCTTTGAAGCGTGGGATCACTTCAATACACTGCTTCTTAAGTGTCCACATCACAACATGCCTCAAGATGATCAGGTACAAGCTTTTTATGAAGGTTTAGATGATATTAACAAGGGTATTGTTGATTCAGCTTGTGCAGGTATGCTGATGGAAAAGAGCAGTGAGGAAGCCATAGAGCTCTTTGAGATTTTGAGTGAACACTCCCAACAATTCTCATCCAAAGGGAGGCAAGGAGTACAGAGCAATGGCATGTATGAAGTGAACCTGAGTGGTGGACCCCAAAATCAGATGGCTGTTGTGGAAAGAAAGCTGGATATGATTGTCAAAGCCATGACTACTCAGAATGTCCCACCTAGTCAACAAGCCATACAACCTTAGGTATGTACTTTATGTTCTCATTTTGATCACACTACTGAGACTTGCCCTTGTACTCATCTACAGATCAAAAGCAAGTAAATTATGTGGGACTGAACAATTATCCTCCCAAGAATAATCCCTACTCCACACCTTCAATCCAGGGTGGCGAAACCGCCCTAATGTTTCATGGAGTAACAATTAGAATACTCTGAACCATCAAGGGGAGCAGAGGAACTACCAACAAGCAAGCCAACCAAGCCAAGAATCAAACCAGAATGACTTGGAGAGTATGGTACAGGAATTCATGAATGCTCAAAGACAAATCAATACAAAAACCGATCAAGGATCGAGCTAGCTATGCAAAGATTGGAATTTCAAATGGGGCAAATGGCTAAGGAACTAAGTGAAAGAAAACAGGGTGGATTCCCATCCCAAACAATACCCAATCCTGGAGCATCTTCTTCAGGGCAGAAATAAGAGAATAAAGGGAGAACAATAGTCTGGCTGAAGACCTTAAACTTAGCGCTCATGGGAGGCAATGTAAAGTTTATCCTATTATTTTTTTTACTTGTTTCTCAATTTATTTTTATGATTCTTTTTAGTTTTGTTTTTGTTTCCTTTTTATTTGTTTCAGTGTTTATTTTGCAGGGAGAAGTGTGCTTCAAATCATGTTTGGGGGTGTGCTATGAGCCATGCTATCCCAGACAATTTCGTCCATATCTCGGGTAAATTCTTTCCATGTTATAGACACATTAGGGACAATGTGTAATTTAAGTTTGGGGGTATGGGAGACACTTTACACACTTTGTCCCAGTTTTATGTTATTTTTATTTTGTGAAAAGAAAAAATATATGCATGTTCATGTTGTCTTAAAATTTTGGTTGATCTTAAAAATTGTGATTTGATTTCATTGGTGAGCTTAAAATTTTGAACACATGATCTGATAATTGAATTTTTTTTAGTTTGGTTACTTGTTTAGGACAGTTGCGAATTCAGATGTTTGATTTGATCTTACACAAGTACATTAGCACATAATTTGTGAGGTATGACATAAAGTCTAATGTGTGTGTTTCTATGTCTTAGGTGAACTTGATGATTTATTAGATGAATACTTTGGCATATATATGTAAAAAAAAAAAAAAATGATCATTAATAAGCTTTTCATTAAGTAACTGGACCTCTTGCCTCAAAGTATTGAGTGTTCACGTGAAAAGGTGAAAATTTTTGATTTGGTTAATATCATGGTTACTTTGGTTTTGTAGCCTTTTTGACTCGAGTTAGTAAGTCCTAGGGGTGTCTCTACACCTAATGCCCTAAAACCATCTGATTTGAGAGTCATTGACTTAACACTCATTACATGGGTCAATTAGAAAGCTTAAGGGAACCAAGCATTGCACAACCTGACGAAGAAGGAAAATAAAAAAAATAAAAAAATAAAAAATAAAAAAGAGGAAAAGAAAAGAAAAATATGCCATTGTTGTTCATTCTAATAGGGATTTCAGTGAACTTTGAGATATTGAGACATTGCACATTGGAAATAATTGGAAGCTTCATATTTATGTGCTAGTTCACTATACATTGTTTCGAACTTGTGATGCCTTAGCATGTCTTTTGTTAATGATCAAATTTTAAAATTTCAATTCATTGTGAAGATGGAGTTTATCTTTTTAAGCTTGCTAATGAATGAGAATCATGGTTTTGAGTGATACCTTAATTTTTGAATAACATGAACTCTTGTATGATGTTTGTGGGTAACATTCCTGGAAAACCTTCACGAGACTTCACCCGTCCTCTGTGGAATTCCTACGGGTTTAAAAGGCTTGTTGCATATGCTAAATACAATCATACATCCCACGAAAGATTGATTTATCTTTTTGTTTTCTATTTGTTAGTTTGTATTGTTAAGGGACTAGCAATATGTAAGTTTGGGGGTGTGTTAAGTGCCAAAATATTCATATTTTAGCCCCCTTAAACTTATATGTGTTAATTTCTTAAGTATGTTAATTTGTGCTATTTTAGCTCTTTTATGTGCTTTTCATGCTTTTGTAGGCTTTTGGAAGATAAGGAAGTAAATCTAAAAGTTTGGGCTCAAAGAGAGAAATTGGGAAAAGTTGGAGTCCCTGACTGTGCGATCGATCACAAGTTCCCTGTGATCGAACGCACTACTAGAGAAGACAAGCAGAGAAGATGCCATGTGCAATTGTGCGCACAACAGAAGAGTCTCGATCCCAGACGTGCGATTGAGCACACACGGGTTGTGATCGAGCGCACCCGTGCGCAGGTGACACATCAAGAGTGCGGCGAGACTGTTATTATTTTCATATTAGGGTTTTCCAACTCCCACTTGTAATCAGAGTAAAACCCTGCGAATTTCCTAGGTTTACTAGTGTAACAAGGACTTCTAAAGCCTATAAATAGACCTCTTAGCCTCTAGGAATAGGTGTGGAGTAAGAGGCACAAGCTCTGGAAAGGAACTGAAGGCTAGATCAAAAGGAGTTTGAGTTTTCTTCTCTTCCACTTTTTATTTTCATTATGTGGTTTATATTTTTAATTAGGGCTAGATTGAAGCCCTAATCATGTCTATTTATGATTACAATATTGGCGCCTTTGCTACAATTATATTTTGGTATATTTAACTTGATTAATACATGTTATCTTGTATTTCTCATATGTGTTTGTCTGGCCAACATATGCATGTGGTATGGACTAGTTAGTTAAATCAATTTGGATGATCGAGTCCTAGGTTTAATAGGAGTAACAAGAGAAATCCACACCGGGTTCTTGGGTTAATCAACATATGGGGAACCGGGAGTAGACACCCATGCCCTAGGCCTCATGTGTTTGTCGATTTTCACAGATTTATGCTTTCTTAAAGAACAACTTAATAGACATACATACTAAATCATTTAAGAAAGAAAAGAATTAGAGTAGACACCCATGCCTAATTCGTTGCTTAGGAAAATCAATAGCTTAAGGAGTAGACACTCATACCCTTAGGTTGGCAAACATTAGATATACCGGTATAATTGGCACATTGGCATATTGTTATCTTAATTAGTCTGATTAGTGGTGGACATCAAAACCCTAATCCTTTTTAGTTTTAGTTTATCTTTTATTTTATTTCTTTATATTAAATTCAATCGTGACAATTTAATTTTATTTGTTAGGAAATTATTTTTAAACATAATTTACCAATTCTCGTGAGAATGATCTCGTACAAAAACTTGTTGTGCAAATTTATTTAACTCGCAAGTGCACGAATCGTTTGTAGTTTAATGGATTGCAAGTGCGAGGTCGATCCCACAGAGAATTGTATTTTTGAAAGAGCAATTTATATCTAAACTAATTAAATCCTAATCTAGTTCCGAAAGGGTTTTGATTTTTGAGTTTTAAAAATTAAAGGATAAACATAAACTAAATAAAATAAGTAAATCTAAGGATAAAGGTACTAAGGTTTGGGAATTCACACTCACCAAATCATAACAACACACTTTATGTTCATCAATATTAATCCGAAGTTCTCACAAATTAAATCATAGATATGTTTTACTATGCTTCAAAGAATTAATCAAAATCATCCAATGTATCCATTCATTGACCAAATCACAAAAGGAATCCAAATTCAATTGAAACACCAGATGTATCCGTAGAACAAATCACAAGGGATATCCAATTTTTATGAGTTAAAAGCCAAGCAATCAATTATATGAAATTATCTCAAATCATCACATGTATCCTTGGATCACAAGAGATATCCAAGAATCACTCCATACAATTGATTAGAAGTAAAACAATTGAAATATAAAACCCAATAAAATCAGAATAATAAAAACTTACATAAAAGTGATGTTGTTCTTCATCAGTGAGGCTTCATCCCCAACCTTAGTTGGGAATTTAGCTCCACATAAAAATAAAATCTAAACCTAAACCTAAACCTAAAGAAAAACTAAACAAAAGAATTTTGCTCTCTGAGATTGTCTATCTTTTCTTGAATGCAAAGAAGACTATTTATAGGCTTAGAGCAGTCCTAGAAGCCCAAGTAAACCTAGATAATTTGGAGGTCTGTTTCCCAGTCAAAATAGAAGTCTGAAATCGGAATAGGATTCGTCCAGATTTGTTTTCTTTAATTTCAGGGCGATTTTGGCATAGTTACTGTCCGAATTAGGAATCCTATTTTACAACGAATTGTATTATTTTAAATTAGCTTTCCAATGTAGTTTGAATCACTTTAATCTGATATTTGAGCAGAAAGTTATGGTCAAAACACTGAGACGTATGCAGACTCTGAATTTGAATCCGATCCGAAATCTTATCAAATTTGAACTTTAATCTGATTTAAACTTTTCTTGGATTTGGTTAGACTTAACCACATTATCTAGGTCTTTTCAAAGTATGCTTTCTTCCAAACTTTGCATTTTTCCCTTTAAAGCTGTAGTTTTTCTTTAATGACCTACAAAACACTAAAAACACAAAACTAATACAAAATATTAAATAACAACACAGCTAAATGATTAACTAATATAAATAAAGGGGTCCAAATATGCAATATTTGGCACTTATCAATCTCGTATTTGCCTACTATACTATCGTTTGATCTTGTGCACTTGCGAGTAAAACATACTAAATATTATATATTAATTTAGGTAGTATTTGGCACAACAGCGAGACACTCGTGAAAATGTAAAAAGACTTGCAAGGGGGGCTTTGGTCAATGTGACGAGACTCACAAGTGTGGAAGATTGTTGTGAGTGCACTTGTGAGTGTTGAGTCCGACATTGAGAAAATATAAAAGAAAAATAATTAAATTACCTAAGTTGACCTTACCCCATTAGCTTAGGCTTTTGGACTAGAGTTAGGGCTGGGCACAGGTCGGGGTGGGGCAGGTATTGCCCATTTCTAGCACCCGCCTCGCACTATGCTGGTTTGAATATTTAAACCCACCACCCGTATACAAGAGCCATTATCCGCACGGCGCGGGTAAGAATGGGGTGATTGAGGAAGGTGCGGGTTTGGGTATTATGTAAATGGGCTTTTTTTGTGGTTTTTTTAATTAGTTGATTGGGCTTTTAATGGTAGATTGGTTTGTTTGTTTGTTTGTTTATTTTTATTTTATTTTATTTTTTTTCTAATTAGTTGATTGGGTTGAGTCTGGATGGCTTTTTTTTGTTATTTATTTTTTATTTTTTCATTTGTCATATAAATAATGGGCTTTTTTTCTGTGTTTTGTATTTGTTAAAATTTTCATAAAAATAAAGAGTTTTCTTGTTGTGTGAATCAAAGATGCAAAACAAAAATAATCAAAATGTAGAAATCCAACTACTAGTTCTAGGATGCTACAATTACAAAAAAAAAAAAAAAAAAAAAAAAAAAAACGATTTAAAGGCCATACACACATAAAATTTAAGAGACATTGAAAAGAGAAGTTCAATAGCCAACAAATAAAATTAAGGCTAGTAGCCAACAAAAAAATGCTTCAACTGCAATAGCTACCAAGGTCCAAGGTCCAAGCAGAATGCAACTTCAAGTTGCTAAGACACTAATCATCCTCAAGTAAAATGTTGCAGTTCTTCAAAATTACTTCAACAAAGAATGAAACCAAAAAAAATTACAATATCAATTGAAACCGATAAATGAAATTTGTAAATAGAAAAATATATTAAGTAAACTAAAATGATCAAAATGCTGACCTGAATTGATCTTATAATTTTCAGCATCATCAACCATATCTAAGTCATAATTTGGCGAAGTTCACCTTCCACCAATTTAGAATATTGAAATTCGCATTTGCTTTCTCAACATCCTCCATCAAATATCGATCCATTTCCGATTTGCTTTCAATATCACTTTTAGAAGTAAAGGTTAGCATTCTCATTTTCTTCTATTGTTATTGGGGAACCTTGAGACAATTCACTACCATGTTGAACTTGGGATGCACTATCTCCAAAGCTGTAGTGACTATATAATTTGTTAAGGATGCACCTCAATATTTTCATCATTTCAATACATCTATCGATACCAAGAACATCTTTCAACCAATATTCTAATGCCCCCAATTTGGTTCGTGGATCAAGTATAACCGCAACAAACATTATCAAGTTAACCTTATCATTGTTATCAAGATCCCCCCAATATTTGTTGTGCTTCGTCATCATCTTCTCCTCCATAGCCCTCAATACATAATCACTATTATCAATATACTCTTGTAAATATATTTGAATGCCACAAATTTCTTGAAAGTGCATATTAGATGTACAATACAAAGACCCCAAAATTCGCATTGTGGCATCATAAAAAAGTTTGAAAAACTTGAGATAATTCCTAATACGATTCCAATCAATATAAGTCGGAGGTCCCAAACCATTTTTCTCATTGTTTTCCTCAGTCAACGTAGGCTTAAAGTTTTTATCAAACTCTTTCATAAGTTAGAAAGTAGCGTGACTTTTTTCAGCACCTTCCAACATAAAAAATGTAGAGTTCTATCTAGCTGGAACATCAAGACACAACAAACCCTTGAAAGAAAGTTGTTCTCTTTCAATACAAATCTTAAACTTCTCAAATCTTGCAGGTGAAGACT